>NC_071404.1:63645029-63950966 GCF_017976375.1 Cuculus canorus
CGTTTGCTTGCTCTTCCTGATTGAGTGGCCTGTAGCAGATGCCTACTATAATGGTACCTGTCCCTGCCCTCCCTTTAATTCTGAGTCATAAACTCTTGGTCAGGTCCTCGTGCATCCCCAGGTGGAGCTCCATGTGCTCCAGATGGTCACTGAAGTAGTGGGTGACACCCTCTCTTTGTCTCCCTTGCCTGTCTTTCCTAAAGTAGGCTGTATCCCTCCATTCCAATGCTCCAATCACAGTATCCATCCCACCATGTCTCCATGATGCAGATGAGATCATAGCCCTGCAACCATGTATATGTCTGTACCTCTTGTTTATTCCCCGTGCTACATAAGCTTGCATAGAGGCAATTAAGTTGGGCTCCTGATGAAGCTGATGTGCTGGCTGGAAATACTTATGCGTTGCCCTTCAGGTGCACATTGACCTGTGTTCCTTCTCCAGGCTCTGGGCATTCTCTGCTGGCACTAGCATCAAACTGGTAGGACTGGGATGGACTGAGGTTCTCCTCCCTGGACAACTTTAGTTTAAAGCCCTTTTCACCAGGTTGGCCAGCCTATGACAAAAGATGCTCCTCACCTTCTCCAACAGAAGGACCTCATTAGACCCCAGCAGACCTGGTTTCTTGAAGCGAGTCCCTTGGTATAAGTGGCCAACCCTATGGCTAAGGCACCAGTCCTGTAACCATTTGTTGATTTTTCAGACTTCACTGGCCCTTTCAAACTCCATCCCTTTGGCCAGGGGTGTTGATGATAAAACTACCTGCGTTCCAGAGTCCCTTGCTGCTGCTCCCAGGGCTCTGTAATCCTTCTTGGCAGCCCTCTGACTGCTCCTGGCTATGTCACTGCTGCACACATGAAACAACAACAGCAGATAGTAGCCAGTTAGTTGTACAAGGCTTGGTAGCCTCTTGGGGACATCCCTAATACGAGGCCCTGGTAAGCAGCATACCCCTCTAGAGAGTGGGTCAGGTTGGCAATGGGTACCTCTGTACCACTCAGGAGAGAATCTCCTACCACTGTCACCCATTGCCTTTTCTTAGCTGTACTGGTTGTTATCCAGAATGCAGATTGGGCTGTGTTACTCAGCTCCGGTGTCACTCCTGATGTGCTGAGTGTTTAGATAAAGAATTTTATGAGTTTGGACTAGAAATTTTGTCTGTTTCCACTGCCTCGCACTGGCAGGTAAAAGCATTTTCTAATTCCTTTTTATAGATTAATTTGCAAGAATTCTGCTGTGTTCATGTTTACTTGAGACCACTTGCACTTATATTCTCTGAATGCAGAGGGTGTGGGAACTGAGACTGAAAGAGTTGCTTTATTGTTTGCTCTCTTTCTCAGTCTCACTCTTCCCCTCACATACATCTTTCTCTTTTTCTTCTCTCCCCTCCCTCTGAAGAAATATTTCCAAATGCACACTTTCTCAGTCTTGTCTGAATGCTCTTCAGATTAAAGGTCAAAAATACAATTCCTGTCATTGTGTAGATACCAAAGAGAATGGTAAAAATGGAACAGTATCTGTTCTTTGGACTACATTAAAAATAACCAAAGGCAACAGCTTTAGCACTGATTTAAAAAGTCATGCAAATGTGTAAAATCTAGCAGCCTTAAGACACAGTTTAACGCTTTCAGACATATTGCATACTTTTATAAAAATCCTTTAAGAGTTGGCAGGATATAAATCACCTTCTCCAATTATTTAAAAATTATGCAATATAGGCATACTACAACTTTTAATCACAAGTACTTACTGAATTGCACATTCTCCAAATATGCCCTTTCAAGGTCACGCTTAGATCTAGACCACGATGGCTTTCAGTCCACAGACGACCTGAGGACTCACTGGCCTTGGACTGCCAGCAGTGGGAGTTAGACAAGTACAATGATATAGGAAACTGATTACTTTGGGGCTAGTAAGACTTTGCACCCATTTTAGATAACTTTGCATCGGTGAAATGGCAATGCAATGACAGAAGAGGCAAGATCAGTATTTGAAGGGGTTTGCACTCAAGTAGACCTATTTCTCTGTTCCTTATAACTATAGGGTAATAATAAAATTTAATCAAGTTAACTAAAGCACTAGCTATTAAATGGAATGCAGAAGGTTAAAAAAAATTACATGAGCACAAGAAAAACCCAAGTGATAAATATCAATTGCAGGATATTCTTCAGCTGTACCTATTAACACTATAAGCAGCGTTAGGCTCTTTACAAGTATGGAATAAATATCTATTGGTCATGGGAGAAAAACCAAAAGAGAAATCACTCATTTAGTTTAAGTATTCTATAGACAATGACATGCTAGCTGCAAGGGGTAAAGCTCCTGTGTCCTTTTAGAATTACGCATTACATATACCTATGTAGAGAATAATATATTCTCTTGCTGCTGAGAGCTAGTGTAAAAGCAACATTCTCTGAATGGCAGGGATACTTCTAAAAGTGTTATTCAGTGCTGAAGAGAGTACTTGTCACTTGCATAATTTTAATAGAATTAGCAGACAGTTTGATAGGATTACTTCTCATGATAATCCATCTTCTCTGTAAAACTGGGAATGTTTGGTGACAAATGTGGCTACTGACTTAAACGGATTTTTTTTAAAACTTCATTTTTAAAAGTCATTGTGTCATTGAACATTGTTATTATTATATATGGACACTTGCCAAAATCCAGAGCTGTGCAATCCCGAATCGTGAGAAATATGGGACTGCACAGCTTTCCATTTTGAAACTACCTCTCATTAATTATAATTAATTATTATTATTTCTTTTTTATTGTTAAATGTGGATTCAAGAAAGAAAAAGTGCAGAGAACGAAAGTCCCATGAAATGTTTATAAAATAGAGATGACATAGGGAGTACAGATTAAAGGACAGGCAAGGAGAAAGCAAGTTAACTTAACGATACAGAAAAACTAGAGTAACAGGGTAGACTAAATTGGGAACAACTTTTACCTGTGAGCCCGGTGAAATATTTGACCAGACTGAGTACCCTGGAAGACTCCTGCTTTCCCAGGAGTCTTATAAGTAAGGACTTAACAAGACAGTTAGCAGGAAAAAGGAGAATTACCCTAGATAGTCTTCCAGGATCCATCTGAGGCTTAATTTCTGGGACTCTGTGCAACCAAATGGTGGGGAAATGCCTTCTTTTCTAACCATTGAAAAGATCACCATGGTACAAAATTAGAACCAGGACAACTTCTCCTACAACCTATCTTCTGCTACTGGTTTAAAGTCTTTATATGAAGTAGAAAGGGGAAATTAAGGACCCATTTCTGCTTCCCTGTTTTCCATCTGCTATTTTGGCTCAAAGGACTTTTTTGTGAGAAGGAGTAAAGTAGTCTCTCGTGTTACGTGATGCACAGCTGAACCAGGATGGGGAAAGACAAAAGTGCTGTGCAGTCATGACAGGTGCTCTGACAAGTCATTTGGAGAAAAGGAATGTAACAATTAGTATAGAAGAAAGAGTCTTAGAGGACCATGAAGATATAAGATAAGGGGTGAAATGGACCCTTGTGGTATCAATAAAGAGAAGACACAGCTTTCCTGTACCCAGAAGTAATGTTTCCATGGCTGCTTCCCTATTGGAATACAGCATACTCTTCTTCTGGGTCTACTACCACTACCGAGCTGGTGAGTATAACGTGATAAGATTCCTTTTGAGGACTTCATCTTTGCTAGCTTATTTGGCAGTCCTTGTCCCTGTGTCTTTTGAGGTTTAGATAGAAGCTTCCCACCTCCCAACTCGAATTGTTAAGAACTTTCGGGGTCTTCATTTCATTTGGAGTAAAAAACAAGTATAAACCTGAGGTCTCAGATATAATCTGAGGCAGAGGCAGTACCTACCAACAAAGAAGGAGATAATTTAAGACCACCTCAACACACAAATCTTTCTGAAACAACTTCCCTGATTTAGTATACTAGAAATACTTTCAATCACACATCTGAAATTTCAAATGTAAAAAACTCTGGCATTGGTGAAAATTTTGTTTTTTATGAAATGTTACATTCATTTGTAACTGATATCTGTGTGGGCTTATATATGTACACACAGAAATGAGATTGTCCCTACACCTGGTAGTGATATATGCAGTTTAAGGGTAAGAAAAAAAAGAGATATGAAGATATGTAAGTGACACAGTTCCCCCAAGGAGCAGAAAAACAAATCTCAACTTTTGCAGTAGAATTCTCAAAATGTGTAGCCACAAGAAGACAGAAAAATGACCCTCATCACAGAGACAGAATTATTAGGTATTCCTTAGTATGGTCTCCTTTTCTGTAGAGGCAATCAAAATATGCAAAGAGAAAAAAGTATAAACTAGATGCTGAAGATTCTAACAGGTGAGATTTTGCTGAAAGGGTAGTGAAAAATGGAGAGCAAGGACAACCAAGGATTCCAGGTTTTATTATCTCACCTGGATGTGGTGCATAGCATATAAATGAGCATATAAAATTTGCAACACACAGGAAATGTAAGAAAAGCAAGACTATTCTAACAGAGGAAATGTGGGACAGGCTTATCTGTACAGCATCCTCACAACATTGTTTTGAATTGAAGGAAACTGTACAACTAGAAATCAACTTTTGTGAACCAACACAGAAATTCACCAGGAAATCTGCTGGAAATCTGGACAGTTTTAACGTCTGTATAGCACCTGGATATTTCTGTACAGGGCTTTTCTCTGGATGCTCTGAACACCCTGGATCCTTTGGAGAAAGTGTGCTGGCAGACACAGAGGGCTAAAGCAGGTTCAGCAGAGACTGCAGTCCTGGTGCCACGAAAAACCAGAGAAAGTTCCCTTCAGTCCTTCTCTCAATGTGGCTCTACTCACAAGCCTTTGGACAAGGTGCTGTGAGGCTTTGGGCATAGCAGTAGGAAAAATTGTGCAACCAGCCAAAACTGGAATGAAAAAAGGAGGAATAAACTGGTGGGTGATTGCACGAAAACACAATGCAGTACAGAATAGGGGCAAATGATGCAATGAATAGGAGTGAGAAACGGCTATTCCAGTGAGTTCACTCAAATATCACAGAAAATACAAACAATGCTCATGGTTCATGTCTCTTTGTAGCTATCATTGTTTCTGAATGTGTATGGACCTCCAGTAGGCAATTTTATGGATTGTGCATAGGGAAAAGGCAGCCTGCAATGAGATTTAAACAGCTGCAGAAATTCAAGCCAGGACTCTTCCTAAGAGCATCATCTGTTTGGCATCATGACCCTGTAGACAGGAAGAGAACTTCTGAGTGACATATCTGCAAGATGAAGAGCACGGTTTTTTTTCTGAAAAGTTGATGTTTCAAATTGGGAAGAAGTTGCAACATTTAAATGCAATAACTTTGATTTTCTGTTGGTCTGTATGTATCTAAAGCAATGAAGGGGCCTTCGGATGGAAGTCAGCATTTTTTCCCCTCTATTTATCATTTAATAGAATTTCATTTATATGCAATCCACTTTTTCATTAATTTGGGAAAATGTCATCCATATGTTGTTTAAGTAGGTTTGAGTTCTTGATGAGTTTGGTTCACAATATAGTGTTTGTGTTACTTTGTTAGAGCACAACCTTCTCCAGGGCTTGAGATTTCTTTCTGCAGCCCATGATGTGAAAGAAGAGCCTGCAAGGTTAGCTCACAGATTCTAATACATTTTATTTTTATCCATCAGCTACTTTTGAAACTCCATTTTACACCTGAATGCCTTGGTTTCAAAATGTATTCTCTTTCCCCTAGTAGTGTGTTGCTGTAAATTTAACGACAATTACCAATGAACACAGTAGATCTCCTTCAACAGGTAGTTAAGTCCTTGAAGCAAACTATTGCTGTTTATCTTAGTTCCTAATAACTTTTAAAATGCAATTTCATTTGTTTGAACTTAATTTGATATTGAAAAGATCTAGATATTTAATTATAATTAAACATTTCTTCTAGCTGTTTCTTATTTTATTATTAGGTTGTAGATAACTACAGCTGAACATCTCGTTTCAAGTTTACAGTATTTAGTGCATGAGTAATTATTCCAACATACATGCGTAAGAGAGTAAATGAATATAGGAACAATCTTCCCTGTGGCTAAATTTTTTTGTGGTAAATATATCCCCACGTTAAAGACTTGATAGAATACATAAGGCACAGAACATGGTATGTATTACTTGCTCTTGGGTGGTCTAGTGAATCATTTCTACAGCTCAAAGCCACTTGCCATTTAGTGAAGATACAATACAGTATTCTTCCATGACTATTTACATTCCCCTTTTCTGCAGCAACTTCAAATGCATACATTAGAAATTTCTTCTCTCTTGTCTCTTTTGATCTCCTTGAAGACAAATTTTACTATGGTGTCAAAATATAATACCATCCACTCATTCATTAGACACAGATCTTATTTACAGAAACCATATTTATTGTAATGAAAAAGAAAGCATATTTCTGAAGAATGGTCATGGAAAAAAAATGGAAGAAAACCCCCAAAACATGAAGAGCAAGCTTTAAAAAATTAAATCATTGGCTTTCTTATATCACTAATGTCTTTATACAACTGGGGAAATGATTGTGAAGATAATGTAGAATATAAAATCTGAAAAGCCCTGCAAAATTCAGTGTTATTATTTTAGGGCTTTCTGAGCAGGAAAGTTCTTCAGTCTTTTTGAAGCTCAATTATAATTCAGCAGGAAGAAAGAATAGAGAAAGGTTTTAAATTCTCATTGGAAATTGAAGTTACAGAAGTACTGGATGTAGAGTGAAGATAATGAGGCCTTTTTGTCACTGATCTAGCCAGGGAAGATGCTGCATACAATTCTTAAATGAGTATTTAGTTCAGCCATATTTTAGATAACATTCTCTCCAATTTCTCATTTGTAAAACGAGTCTGGATTTTCATGGGGAAAAAAAAGAGAAACAGTTGATCAAAACCAAATTAAAAGAACCTAAGAATTTGTAGCACTCTGCAGTGGTGCTTATATGCTTCCACATATAAAGGGAGTTCATTTGAGGATCTCAGAGCAATGTAGCCATGAATCAAACATCACAATGACTATGCAGAACACTAAATTATTTCTAGAATAATCAGAAATGCTTACTTATCAAAATGAGAATGGGCTGTGCCAAGATTTTTCTTGATAAGGTTGGGTGTGTCTGGTTGATAAGGTTGAAGTGCATGTTTTGACTTTTGCAGCTGTCAGAGCATATTATGTGCCTATGTAGGAAAGATGTAAGTCAAATTGAGGGTCATAAAATTGTTTTCACTCTAAGGAAAAAAACATTTCTTTTTTTTTAAAGTTTACTTTGAGGTTTTCACAATGAAAATCCTCGGAAATTTAGTTTTTCAGGAACTTAGCACTGTTGACCTTTTGTTACATTTCAAGATTAAAAGTGCAGAGTTTTTAACTTTCAGGCACTGAAAGAGTTTAGATTTTATCAAAGGTAACTATGGTACCAAGCCTTAAGAACTTTGATCCTGGTTCTGTAAATGTTGTCGTATATGCTATAATTTGACCACATAACCACACAATATGCAACGGAGAAACTCGTGATCTTAAGTATATATTTCTCTGCACAACTGAAGTTTTACAGCAATCTGAAAAAATATCTGTCCATCTGAAACAAAATCAACATTTTCTGGTGTGACTGCAATTATGTATAAACTGATCATGTCAACCATTACCTACAAGCTTAGGCACACAGAAATCTAAACACACAGACACTGTGGATAAAGCAGGTTGCATACACTATTCCTCCCTACAACTAGCTATTTTAGATGTGTTGAACAGATTTAAAATATTCAGGGAAATATTTAATACATAATTACTGAAAACTGGCCAATAACGTATTTAATACTAACCAGTACTGAACTGTAAAATGTCATATTTAAACACCACTTTCAAAATGAAACCAAGTGAATATATTTGTAAATACTATATACAATTTCCAAACCATCCTGGGAAGTAGCAATACTAACAATCTACTTTTTTTGTTTACATATCTGAAAGCAGTAGGATATGGTCTTCTAATTCAAAGAGAGCACCTGTGTATCCAAAATTTGAAAGAAGTTTCTTTTGTAACTGAGTCAAAGTTTAGGGACAGAGTGGGCAGTAACCCCAGGGCATTTGTAATGTTGAAAATGGTTCTGTATAAAGCATGAAACAACTCTAATCAGACATATGAGACAGCATTAAAAAGGGATGTTAGCAGAGCGAGTAGTGGATAATGGGGGAAGAAAAGGCAGGTAATTCAAAGAGAGAGGAATCCACCATCACTATTTACATGGACCTTAAGGCAACTCTATGGTCAACACAAAGTGGAAAAAATGTTATCTACAACGTCAGAAAGTACGGTGAAAAGGATAAGGTATTTGCACAGATACAAAATAGGCTTAAACATCAAAGACAGAGGGTAACTTTGGACTTCAGAGAGAGGAATGCAACTAATGGACCTCTACAAGTATAATCATTAAGGATGAGTCTGTTCAGTTTTTATATCAGTGACCTAGAAGAGGCAATGCAACTCACTGCTAAAGTAGGAGCTAGAGTGAAAGACCAGTTATCAAGTGAAAATTAACTTAGACTAGAAACTATGTGACTTAAAGTAGAGCTGAGACTATTAGTGACAGAAATGAAATACATGCATCAAGCAGATGTGCAATAGAAAACACTGATAAAGAAAAGGATCTCAATGAAGTAATCTAGAATTGAAAATTTGTTTATTAGATTCTAAAGTTAAATAACTGAGAAAATTACCATAAATATAAGTTAGAATAATATTTGCAAGACAAATATTACTAAATATTCAAACAAATTTTGAAGGCATATTACAAATATATTTATGTAAATACATCCCCACTAGAAAAACACTCCAATTGTAAAGGTAACTATCAGCCAGCCCAAAACTTGAAGGAGAGTTAAGTAGCTTTTATTTCCTTGTTAACAGTATTGAGATTGAATGTGGTAATGTCTACATTCAAGGCAGATGTAAGGACCTCAAAAAAGGAAATGTCAGAATATTTTCTTGAATAAATGCATTGGGTAATCATTATAATATGATTATAACTAATCAGCTAGATGACTTCAGAGTTTTGGGGGTTTTGTGCTATTCCTCATCAACAATTTCTTGTTCTACATTCTGTGACACTGTTCTGAATAAAAATTATTTTGGAAATTTTCAAAAATTGAAGAAAAATTTATACTATCCATTCTTTTAACTTTTAAATGACTTTTAAAACCAGCATATTTTGAAGCTGATAATAAAACATCTTAAAGAATTCATACAGCGTTTCTTATTAATCTGTATTTATACACAGAAATGTAACATGTATAATACACTTTTTATAATTACTGTATAAGATAATATAAATTTTCTTATCCTGGAAGCTTCTAAATAACGATGACATTTTCTGTACTGCAAAGTGCTCTTGCACATAAGCTGAAATTTTTTTCACTCTTTGACCTGTGAGCCAAGTTCCCCAAAGCCTGATTGAAATTAAAATGGCCGAGTTATAAATAACTCTAGAACCAGGTTTATAATGGAAACACAACCAGATCCCTCTCTACAGCAGTACTCATGGGGGCTGTTATGTCAGTGTATAGAGCTATTGGCGCCAAAATGTAAGTTAATGAGGAGGAGCAATTGACTGTAATAAAGTACCCTAAACAAAAAGAAAGCATTCAAAAATACAGAAGCTCAATTTACTATTGGGCTTTCCATTAGCTGTGTCCCTGTACAGATCTCCTTTGCTCCTCATTCTGCTTCAGGAAAACATTGCCTTAGCTTCTTATATTTCTGTGTGCTGAATTCAGTAAGTACATTTTTGTAGGACTGAGGAAGGGATGTGTATGAAACCTAAAGTTAGAAGCCAGTCGTCCAAAACCAATTTGATATTCTCATCTAACCTCAACCTTCCCTCTCTTCTCCTTATTATTACATGACTGGGAATACACTGCAGGATGACAGCAAGACAAAATTATAAATAGGTCCATTTGAATTTTGTGCCTTTTCATATCAATCTCCTCCTGCAAGTTTTATTGTTAACATTTGAAAGTGGCACAGAGTACAAGTGTCTATGGCAGACAATAAGTGCTTGAGAAAAGACTGCACAAAAACATGAATTAGTTAATGTTAGTGTATAGGGGCAATGCGGTGCCATTATTCCAGTCATACAAATGTATCACTAAGTAAATTTACTGCATGCTTTCACTGTTGTTACAAAGTGAACATTTGTTGTGGAAGAGATAATAGAAATATTCTTAGTCGAGAGATGATTAGCGACAGGTCAGAGTGATCAGGCTTTTATTTTCCAGCCAAAAGTCATTGCACTCCATTTTAGAAAAAAAATATTAAAAAGAGTAAGACTGAGGGAAACTCCTCCATAAATAATGACGCTGAAGGTAGATATGTGCACCTTTGAACTCACTTTGATTATTTTACACCAGGACATAGATGCTGCAGGAATTGTTAAATATATCCCATGTCTTGTCTTGAGACATATGCATCAAGAACAAAGCCAGTTATGAAGTAACCGCACCAATAACTTTTTTTTTCTTCTTGTTGACTCTGTGCATTCTCTTTTCTGACCTGCATGTATACACTTCTTAGTGAAAGTAAAATAATTTGGATAAGATATATGCTTCATAAAAATATGCATAGGATTTTCGTATGTCTGGCTTAAATTAGTGAGTGGTTTAAGAATGTGAAATAATTAATCATGTATGATTTCATCCTCTCCTGAATACTATCATTTGAAATGTTCATAATGTGCCTTATGTAGCATAATGACACCTCTTTAAATTAGAACATCCTTTGAGATCTCCTAAGCCTGTGTTTTCTACCTGTCACCTTCACTTGCAGGACTGTTGCCACTTGTGTTTTCTATCTCTGCATAGGATCCTGTGACAGAGAACTGTGATAAGTGACAGCTGAAACTAATATGAGGATGGCTATGCTGTTTCACAGTTTTCCTGTAGACTGCACCAAACCCACAAGCCTTCAGAGTGTGTGAACTGAAATCCCCTTTGATGAAATGAAATTGTGCTGAAGTCTGTTTTCTGTAGTCTAGGCCAAGACAGGGTTTGTTATAGCCTCCTTTCCTGTGCACAGAGAATGAAAAGTGAATATACAGAAATTAAGCCATCTACATTTCTCAATTTTGATTGAACAGATCCATCTCTGGTACTCAGCTAAGATTGTGACAACAGTTTTTAACTACAAAAATATGGACAGGTTAGCTTCAGAGGTGTCGCCAGGTTAGGTGCTTGCTATATGCCTGCTTTATTTATGGGAAAACCATTTAGTTGCTCTTTTATCATTGTGCTTCCTCCCATTATACATTATACCTGAGGACCTGCTCATGCAAATGGATATTGCTCTGCACCCATGACTGCAAGTGTGGACCTTTGCCCTCTCCAGGAACTGGCATCACCTGCTGGCACAGGATATAACCAAGGACCATCTTCCTCAGCTTCTTAAGTTCCCTTTGAGACGAGTGGCCACAATCTGCTGAGAGACTAAAGCACCAGTCTGGAAGTGTGTGAAGAGCTGGAGAGAGGGGATGGGACATGCCTGCTGCCCTCAGAGGAAGGGAGAATCTCCTGGTGTGCCTCCAGTCTCACCACCTCTGTTATCAAGGCTGCTCGTACAGCAAGAGACAGGATACCTTGCATCCCAGCTGTGAGCTGTGAATGTCATAATTCTAGTGGCAAAAATGGTTATATGCTACCAATACATAAAGTAGTGCTGTATTGAATACAGCATGTAGAACTCCTTAAGATAGGGAATCTGATTTAATTCAAGCATCTTTATCCTGCTGCATCTATAGGAAGTCTAAAACAACAAGATGTAAGACCCTTGAATGTTACTCTTTTGATTTTTAATCTTACAATTATTTGTATAACAGTGAGAAGAGAGAAAAATAATCCTTCAGCATGTCTGCTAGGGCTCTTCAGACCCAGCATGTTCATAGACGCACTCTATATACTTCATATGCTGCATAATTGCAGTTAGGGAAAAAAAATAGAAAATTGAACATTTAAACTAAATTAAATTCAGAGCCTCTAATATATCAGGTCATAGAAGGCATGTACATGTTTAAATAGGACTGCAGCTTTGGAAACCAAGTAGCTCTGAAGTACATGTTGGCTCTTGACTCCATGCAGTTCCATTAGGTAATATTTTAAATATAAAGCCACTTAATGATGAATGTTCATAAATGAAAAATGCACATTCCCCGTAAAATGCTTGTCAAACAGCAGTGCCCACCTATTTTTAGCTCAAAAAAAAAAAAATCACATTAATCCATATTGTTGTGAAACTCCTGATCTGCCCTTGAGAGTCCTTGCTAGGATTTTAAATAATTGGTCTTCCAAGTCAGCCTTCTTATTTTATAAGTTCTTATTTTTTAATAGGTAGCTAAAAAGTAGCGGAGCAGCAAAAGCAGAATAGTTTGAGGTGCTTTAATATCAGCATAAAATTTCTTTGTCTGAAGCTGTATGACCAACTGTTAAGAGTTCTTAATTCCCTTAAGGAAATTTAAGTGTTGGATCAACAAAGATATGTCGATTACAGAGCCAAAATTTCTACAGTGACAGACCAGGCAGAAGGTATTCTCAGTAAGGGACCACTGTTATTAAATACACTGTCATGGAAAATTAGGCCAAAAGCTGATCACGCTTAAAGAGACTGCACAGCAAGACACACCCTTTTAAATTAGACTGTCCTGCATTCCATAGAGTTTGCTCTGTGCTGGAGTTTAGTTCAACGCAACTCTTGCTGTAGTTAATCTTTTGGCTTCCACCATCTTTTCTCCATCATCCACCATCTCTCTCTCATTTGTTTTTACATCTTATGAAGACCATTTTTAAAGTTAATTACCTAATGCAAAATAAAGCAAAGAAAGTTGGAAATCCCAAACTATCATTTAAAAGCTATATCATATGAAATAAACAATACAGTAGTAGTTGTTAATTTTCTTCTGTAGCAAATACTTTCCTGAGAAAATGAAAAAGATTGGTGAGGGAAATATTTTAGAGTCTTTAGTTACATAAGTCCCTTAAAATTATTTTTCCCTCCTAAAATGAAATAGTAAATATGGAAAAGAGATATTAGATAATGAAAAAGGAGGCAACGAGAGAGTAACAGAAACATGAGTGCTTTGCAGAAGGATTTTACAAAGACCAAATCTTGACCAACAAAGAGTTTGTGCTGTCAGGATTTCACTTGGCCCCAACTCTGTAAGCTGCCTATTCCACAGGAGCAACCTTTATGCTCATTAAATAGATAGGAAATCACCCACACAAGAAGATCTGCTTACTTAAGAAATAATTTAGGAAAAGCTATGGATGCCATGATACACAATCGACTTAATAGGTTCAGGCAAATCAATTAGAAAATATACAGTATGGCCAACTGTTATCCATACATCATTCGTGTAGTACTTACCTTAGCGAGTACTGGTCACCTCTGTGCTAGGTACCGCACTACAAAGCTGAAAGAGTTTTTTCTTACCCTAAGAGATTTATAATCCCAACTAACAAAATAGTGCTGGACTAGGAGCAAAAACTGTAGATGAAGAACTAAATAACTAAAAAGAAAACAACACATCCCAAACCTCAGCACAAAACCTCAGCACAAGGCAATTTCTTCTGACTACGGCGTCTTAGGAATCCTGTTTTTATGTATCTACTTTCCCTATAGGTATAATGCAAACAAACCATTACCAAAATGTAGACTTCCTACCATTTAGATGCCAGACATGAAAGCAGTACAATTTAGTCCAGGTGTCCTGTTTTTAATCAGAAGAGAAACCTGCTATTAGAACCAGCAGGGTCAAGAAAAAAACAAACAGAAAGTGGTTCCAGCACGCCATAATGAACGTTTATTTTCAGTTTCGGAATCTCTGCCTCATCAGGTTGTCTCCCATAGCCAATGTCACTTGCCTGTGAATAGTGGAAACATCTGACAATATTCTTCTTAAGAAAGCTGGAAATAAATGGTCTAGTTGAAACTGCTGTGGAACAAAAGCCACAGTTTGAAAAGTTTAGTCACCAAGAGGTTGCCCATGGTTTGTCATGAAATGTATATCAAGTTAAGTTCTATGCAGACCTTTCCTGCATCTGATGATGAAGAATGTTTCCTTTTACTGCTCACATAAAGAAAATACATTATTAAAATTTCAGACAACATAAAAGGGAGTAAAAACTTCAGAGAATAGGATTAGGACTCAAAGAGTTCTTGTCAAATTATGTAATTGATCTGAAACGCAAAAAGAAATGTTTCAGTAGAGATGAGTGATAAGCATTCCACGTAAAAAAGCATAGTCAACAGCACACCATTACAGTATGAGTACTTATGTGGTAAGCAGTCACTCTGCTGAAAAGAACTTGATGGGTTGCAAACTCAAGATGAATAAAATAAACAGTAGTAGCTGAAAAAAAAAAGCTAGTTTCATGCTGAAGTGCATAAACAAATGTCCATATATACAAAATATGAACAGATCCTTCCACTTTGTTCCTCACTGACAAAATCCATGCCCAATTTGAGACATTTTTTTCCTAGAAATAAACAATACAGATAATAAGGAAGGAATCATCAGGGAAGATCTTGAAAGATGGTCTATGTGAAAATACGATTTGTCTTTTCTTAGAGATGACTGAGAGACACTTGATGGTTATCTTCAAATATACTTAAAGGCATGTAGAATATAATCCTTCTTTCTCATCCTCGGTCAGCAAATGTTCATTCAAAAAATAGCAAACTGGATAATCAAATGTGCAGTTAAACATCAGGGAAAAGCTTTCTTACACTAGAGGTTGCCCCATACATTTTAAAATAAAGTAGATTTTACAGGCCTGAATCTAGGGCTTGCCCTAGGCTGTTAGGGTGCAGGGAAGATGCTCATCCTTTGCAGTACAGCTTGCATCTGCTGCCAAGAGATGCACCCCTGGGGCCAGCCTCACACCTGCCGCCTGCCTGCTGGCCAGCCCAGCTCCTGCGTCCCCAGCCTGGGAAGAGGCAAAGCAAAAAATAGTGCTGCATGTAGGCAAGAAAGTGCCTTGAAAGCCTCCATCTCCTGCAGGGCTGGGTAAAATTATCCTCCATTTTATCTATGACCTTGGTAACTGTAGATGATGCTCTTTATTGCTCTTTAATGTACAGCATTTTTCTCTTTCATGTCACTGAACAGGCTTTGTATCTGTCTTTGCAAGTCTAGCTGGGCAAAATCCCTATCAGATGCGTCGCTCCACTCTGTGCAACTTCTGTGCCTGAACTTTGCCATTCTGCAATTTTTCTGCACATTTGAATATGCTGAATGTTACTTTAGATCAACATTTTTTTTAACTTGGGACTATTTTTGGAAGGCTGAAAAATGTCCAGGTAATACGGTTCACTTGCATTCACAGGCAGGCTCAATGTGTACATTTATTAATAAATTTAAAAAACACAAAAGCAGCAACAACAAGACTCTTCTATGTCTTGTCAACTTCACCTAGAATTTACAGAGAAATGCCCAAATGTGCTAGGAAATATCTGGCCAAGTGGCAAGCTTGTGTGTCTTTTTAAGCAGCAAATACACAAGTTTCTTCTAATGCTTAAGATTTTCTGATGATTTTCTGGCAAATATCTCTACTATTATAATTTCAAAATACCAACTATCTCACATCAGAAAAAGTATACATTAGCTAAAAATGTTTTCAATTTTTGGATAATACAGCCTTTTAGATCAACATTTTATTAGAAAAGAAACAAAATATGATTACACAATCTCCTGTTTCTTCTGTTACTCAAAACCAAGGAAAATAATCTACATTTGTTCAGGGGTATTTTTTAAGCAGAAAATGGAGAACACTTTTTCAGTCAGCAGTTGATTTTGGGACACTGAGGGCCTGACTTCTAAAAAAAAAGGTCAATATTCTTTCATAATCGTGTACTTTAAAAGAGTGATCAGCATCTGGTCTGTGTTTGGAGACAAGAAAAGTGCAGTCCAAAAAAAAAAAGCTGAATTGTGATCTTAAATATATACAACCCCAAATTTAGCATAGCACATGTGGAATAATTGCTCATGCACAGTAAAGGTATGACTCAGCTTCCTTAAATTTGCACATTTGCAGGTTTGATGTCTGCATCTAAAGTGACCGCTTTCTAGACTCTTCCTAGTTAGTGGAAGGAATAGACACATCTGGAGAGAAATCCATCTGCCCTGTGCTAGCATCCTACCTTCAAAATGAATTGTTTTTTTCCCATTACGTTCACTAGCTCTGGAAATGAGTAATACCTGTTTCTTCTATTGAATAAAAAGGAGTCTAGACAACTGGGTGGATCTTGATATATTCACCATGGAAATGCTGAAGATGAAATCCAGCCAGGACGATACAAGCCATACATTCCTCCCCACCAGCTTAGTTAATTAAACATTTACATGATCATGACTGCATATGAATTATGTCAGCTGAATTTTGTTTACACTCGCAACTGCAAAGTTAAAATAACCTACTGGAAAAGAACTTGAGCACTGGACTGAGACCTGCAAGCTGTGAAACAAACACTTAGCATTAGATAGCACTCAACGAGCCTCCTATGCAGGAAAGATCAACAGGGACCACTCAGGGCAAGTGGTTTCATAATTTTAAAGCCCACCAGGTAAATATTCTGCTTATTCAGTGTTTGCTAACACAGAGATAATTGCCAGTAGTTGCATAGAGTTGAGGAGTTACAGTAGATAATTCAATGAGCTGTACAAATATACATGTTCTTCTATTATTCATACCATGACGTTTGTTGGTTGTCTCAGGAGTAACAAGTGAGGCTCCTATGGTTCATGAATTACTTGAATTATGAATGGTTATGGGTAGGCATTCACCATGTTCAAACTGGTTTCGAATCATGCATTCCCTGGGGGCAATATTTCTCATGGTAACTTGCAGACTTTTTGGGTCTTTCAGAACCTGCTGTGTATTAATAATTACTACTGTGGCAGTGATCCTAGCATGCTCACTTTCTGGTAAATGTGGGAGATATTAAATGTATACGTGTTGATAGATGGGACTAGCATTTGTATTTATTCACATTCAAAAATTTGTCTTCCTCACTTGGAATATAAATTGTGACATCAAACTCCTAAACAGCTATCCACCATCTAACTGTTACTATAAATAGCAGTCCACAAGAAGGAGATGGCAGTAGATCATATTTTTTACATCTGGAACTGTACAATCATTTCCTAGTTAACAACACTGCTTTCGGAAGATAACCTATATTCGGAGCTTTAGGCTTTTGTTTTTAAATACCTCTTTAGTATGTTTGCATTTGTTCATTTTCATGAACCATACTGCTCATCCATCAGGGAAATGTACATGAAAACCCATTAATACACCATTTGCTGCACAATTACAGCACAATGACTACACCAAAGAACAAACCTTTTTTAAAAACCATAATAAAGGCCTTTCCTTTTCCTTGTTAAAACGACAATCTTTTTCTCAGACTCTCTTCCTAAGAAAGTAAAAGGTGAAAATAAACTCAAATGTTACACATTCTGTTGTTGGGCATGAGAAATTTCATGTCACTTATCTATTTAATTTCAAGTTTTCTTTAATGTCTTCCATAAAAGCATTAAAAAAAAAAACCCTTGTACAGGCAGACTGTTCAAGCCTTAGTGCAGTAAATGGAGATTCCGTTTCTCTCTGGCTTGCAGAGTAACTGCATCAGGAACCTCAGTAAGTCTCAGCATGGTGCAGGCTGGCCGTGGGACTGCCACTAGGCACTACCCAAGAAAGCCAGTACACTGGCAGGGATTACCCGTGGCCTCTCTGTCAAGGCTTTGTAATCCTTGTGCCAAGACTGAGTCTTTGGTAGAAAAGAACACAATCAGCAAATTTCATTGCTCTGGTGAAGTGTAGTTCTGTATAAAATGTTCACTGTGCTGGACAGGAAAGATGCCCTTAGAACTGTGAAGCACAAACCACTCACATCTGCAATGTCCAGAAACTTCGTCTAAATGTCACTGAGTTGAAAACATTACATGAACTGAGTAAATGGTATTCTCTGCCTTTCACCAAAAACTTACTGCAAGTAAGCGTGCTGTCAGAGAAGTTGGAGATTGGTAAAATACATTTGATCTGTCTCCTTTTCTCCCTGTGAAGCCAGAGTTGCTTATTACATAATATTTTCTAGTGTTTTGTCCAAGTGCAGCCTAGAATTTTGAAAATTCTGCCTTCTGCTTTGGAAAATGAGATGAATAAACCTTGTAGTCAGGATACGTCTCCTAAAGCTCAGCTTTAATTTCATCTGTTTGCATTTTCACTCCTTATCCCCACACAAAATAACATCTAGTGCACTCGTGCTAATTTAGGCTTTGCTTAACCAAATTACAATGGATGTAGTGAGAGGATAGGAGTCCTATCAGGAAGAAGGCATTGTTAGGATGTATTTATCATATTGCTTCTTAAGACACAGAACTCCTTTAAAAATTCATTGTTAATTTTTCTGTGGAAAGGTATTTAAAACAGACAATGATAAAGGAATATGCTGCTATTTGTTGCCTATAGGTACAGAAACTAGCTTTATTTGATAGGTATTGTGATAGTAGGAAAACTACTATCTGTTGCAACACATTTCTCTAAATTACGTAAAAGCAAATAACTCTTTAGGCAACCTCAGGAAAAAAAAAAAAAAGCCCTAGAAGCTGCAAGAAATCTTGCAGACTTTCTTCACATTTCATTTGCAGGCTCTGTATTTTATGCCTATAAATCTTGAAAATATTTTTGAACACTCTCCATTTATTTTTCCTGTTCCTAGTTTCAACAATTGCACTCTGCAAAACTGTTCTTACTCCTGCTTTGACAACACAGCAGCAAAAAAGGGTTCACACTGCCCAATGAGCCGAACACATCTCTAGAATGGCAGTCTCCAGCGATTCCAGTGTGCCACTGTCCTTTATAGAATCATTTAGGTTGGAACAGGACTTTAAGAACCTTGAGTCCAAGAATCTAACACTGCTAATTTCACCATTAAACTATGCCCCTAGCGCCACATCTACATGTCTTTTAAATACCTTCAGGGATGGTGACTGGACCATTTCCCTGGACAGTCTCTTCCAATGCTGGATACACATCTCGGTGAAGAAATTTTTCTTGATATCCAATTTAAACATTCTTGGAGATTTCACAGCCTTTCTGGGCAACTTGTGCCAGTGCTTAGTACTCCCACAGCAAAAAAATAAAAAGCTTCCTAATATTCAGACGGAACCTCCTGTGTTTCAGTGTGTGCCCACTGCCTCCTGTCCTGGCACTGGGCATCACTGAAAACACCCTTCAGGTATTTGTACACATTGATAAGATCACTCCTGAGCCTTCTCTTCACTTCGCTGAACAGTTCCATCTCTCTCAGAAAGATGCTCCAGTACCTTACTCACATTCATGACCTTGTGCTCCACAGATTCTCAGATTTGGGCAGGCAAGCTAGTAACTGAGAAATTGCAGCTCAGGGCAGCAAAGCTTCACTCCAAGCACATGGCTTGCAAAGGGGAAGGGAATCAGGCCAACTGGGAACTTCTGCAATAGGTGGACCCACATGCCTGGACTTTCTTCTACAAACAGCAGGATGCTCCTCCAGTACCACCACTTCTTGTTGTAGCTCCTTTTAAATTTGAGCAAAGACCTTATAATTAGATACAAAACTGCATGCTAAGTGAACTAAGTAAGCCCCAAACTGACAAACAGAAGGCTGATTGTCATCCTGTTATACTTCTAAGTATTTATCCTATGATATATACCGAATTATTTTTATGGCTTAATATATATGTCTGTGTTACAGCAGGAAACTGTGAGGGTTCTTGTTTGGATGCTTTCTGAAAGTAAGGGTGTATATGACTGACAGATGCCTAAGATGTCAATGTGATCTTTACCAGTACTGTGTATGTTTGTAGTGAGCAAGGTACACTTATAAACCCTGTAGTTAGTGGCATTCTTATCAAATTAACAAATAAATGACAGTTATTCCAGAAGGAAAACCAGCAGCTATTAATCGTAAGTAGATAGAGATTTGTGAGAATAAGCAGAATCAATTAAATCCCCAAGACCACCATTTTCAGATTTTTGAAGTCTTTATTTATGTCATTCATAAAAGACAGGAGTAGCTGATCCTTCTACTGTGGTTGTGGTGGGCATTACCAATATTCCAGACTGTACAAACACTAACTCTCTCACCTTTCAAAAGCAAAACAACCTAAAGAAACGAGCTAGTATTATTGTGAAAAATATTTATGTAGTAAAATAAAAAAATGAGAAAACAGGAACCTCCAACATCTTATACAATCTTCAACCCTTTCATTTTTTTTGGTTTTTACGTGTAACTGGAAGGTAGACCAAGTACCTCAGAGTCAATATCTTTGCTCACTGAAGCTCTGTATCCTTATTCTCTTTATATTCTTAAAATTTTGCTAGTTTGGTGACATAATAAGAGATAATATTTGTCCATTCAAAGGTATTTTAAGCAAAAAAAATATTCAAAACTTCTTTTCATTTGTATTACTTTCTCCAAAATTTTTGTGGGGCCCAAGTATTTAGTTTGGAAAGGTATTCCTATAAGCGTATGTTACCCAGTCAAACTGAGCTCTGTAGATAGCACTGGAACAGAAATGTTCAGCAACAAATAATACAAGTAATTATGTATTTCATTAGGATGTGCTTCTGCTAGTTAGTGACTATGACTTTTTTAAGGGATATTTGGTTTTTATGAGTTCAGAATTGTATCTAATTTTTTTTTTTAGTTTTTATGACTTTTTAGTAACAAGGAAAGAAGTGATTGTCACTACTTGCAAATGTATTAGAGAAGATTTTTTCAAATTCACAAGAAGCAAATGCAAACTTAATTGTAAAATGTATTTCAAATTGAAAAAAAAAAATTGTGGATGTAAAATACATCTGTACTTACAGCAAGGCTTTAAAAACAGCAGGGCCTAGTAACAAGTGAAAATATAACAGCTCTAGTCCTGGAAAGACTTACTCAGCTGACTAACACTTTCACGCTTTCTACCTGCAAGCTGGAAAGACCTTGTATAGGAAAATAAGGAAGATGTCTTCCAAAGGGAAAATGTAAATGCTTCTCTGTGATAGTAAGCAGCAAATCACATTAACTCCTCTACTATTCACTGTGATAATGATATTAATCAAACTGTTCCCTGGATAGTTGTGTAGAGGTAATATGTAATTCTATGGAAGCTCCGTTATAATTTAGCTTGAATTTAAGTTCTTTTAATACAAAGTGTTATGAGAAAAATATATTTGTAGACTTTACACAGGATCATATTCTTCTGCTGTGAAAGCAGCTGAGCAGAAAAAGGCATATTGGAATAGAATTCAGGTGTAATGAGTAAATGTAGTTTTATCTAGAGTGCTCTTAATCTCATGGTATAAAAAGTCAAGACACTCAGAGCTGTTATATTTTCAATGGCTTAATCAATAAAATGTTGAGAGATGCTGGTATTGTGGTTAGGATTAATGGAATCCCTCAGTGTCCTCATTAACTTTAATAAATTTTTGTGAAAGAAATAATAATTACACTTTACATGTATATTGTATTGCTCTTTTTATCAAGGGTCTCCAAGCTCATTGTGAGCATTCTTGAATAGAGCATCATTGTCCACCTCTGTGATGTGACTCTCCCCTTCCTGCTGCTGATGATACCAGGAGACCCTTGGGAGAGGGTCCTGCAGGAGCACACTCAGCTCCAGGCAGACGCATACATGTCCCTGCTGCCTGCAGCTGCAATGGCTACATGGCAGGCATTACTTTTTTGTTCAGATTCCTTGAGACGTATTCAGTAGTTACCTAAAGTCCTAGTGCTAAGAATTAGGCCTCTTTTCTACCATTCCATTTTTATTTTTAGAAATTATGGCACAATGTTTGTCTACAGCTTATACATTTGCGTTCCTCTAGTTTTTCAGTAGTATCTTTAATCTGATACTTATTTGCTATTTTTAACTGTATTACAGGCAGATTTATACTGTTCAAGTTCTGCTTTACTTCACTGGGACAGTTTGCCTAAGAAGCCATGCAACCTACAGTCCTGGAATACTCATTTTAGCAAAAAGCTACTTACTGACCTTGTTTTTTTCTGGATTTTCAGTGACACAGAGACCTACTGGCCTGTGGTCTTTCTCATCAGATCAGCCAATTAGAAACTGTTCAGAGTTTTTGACAGTTTCTTCAGCTTTTCTGCAACAATAACAATTGCTACTTCTGCATAGAACCTAAATCATCCACAGCTCTAGGATTTTACCTTATTTGGTGAAAACTGACCATTTATTTTTCAAATGTACTTCAGTTTCCCAACTACTATTGTGATACTTTTAAATTCCCTCCTCATTCATTAAGAGCGCAGCTTGCCTCTGGTTTATTCATTTTTGTCTAAAATGTGCAAGGTGTTAAGTCGTTCCCTTTTCCACTCACTTGGGCGCAGAGAATGACTGGGCACTTCTTTTCAACAGAAGGCTTTGCATGGCTGGAAAACTGCAGATCTGCTGGGAGCTAATTAATCTATCATTTTCTTTCTGCACACTGCATATGGTCCTTTGCTTGTTGCTGAAAAAGTTATAGATAATGAATAGTAGGCAGAAGACTTAAATTTTTTACTTTTTCTCCCTGAAGCTGTAGATTTTTGCTTTGCATCCACTGTTAGAGTTGTTAGAGTTGTGTTCAAACCCTTATTTAGAAGGAAGAAAGGCGAACCACGTTTACTATTAAAGGGGATAGGACTTCTGAGCTCCTGTGTACAAAGAGTATTATACAACCCACCCTGACATGCAATACTTTTCCCGGCAACCTTTCAAGGCTGCCACATTTACCCTTAGCTCCCTTACTAATATAAACTCATTCTGCTCCTTTTCTGCCTCTGGCTTTCCTTATTTGCTTACCTGATTTTTATTCTTGCTTGACACCTCCCGTCTTTCAGACTACCACTGAAATGAACATGCTTCTGTCCTTTTTATCTCACGCAAACAAGTTTTTACTATTAATTAGCTTTGCCTCCAAGCATTCACAGTCCAGTAAACAGACAAGCATCTAACAAAGAGAACAGGAAAGGGTGGGAACCTGGGAGGTCCATCTTCGAGCGTTGCTCCCAGGTCAAATATCTTCCCTTACTTAATTATGCTCTGTAAAGTTCTTTCAAATCATTGGATTAAAGGAGCTGTGCAAGTATATGGTGCAGTTAATTATATTACATTTGTAATCAGGCCATAAAAAAGAAACCCTTGAACCACAGCTGTATTGTTCTAGGCACCACAGTCTGTAGATGTCTTCTTTTGAATTTTTTTTCCATGCCAACCAGCGGTAATAGGTTCTCACTGTATCCAAAGCTCCTGCAGGCTTTTTCAGTCTGCCCTGGCCAGCAGCCCATGAACCATTCCACAAACAAACATATATTTCTGCCCTGTATTTATTTCTTCCTCTTTTTCATCCCACTGTGCAAGCAATTAGCTATTGAATCCTTAATAAGCCAATCCAGTCCTGCCCACATGATTATTTTACTCCTAATCAATTTATTCAGCTCACATAGAGGGATTTATCATATTTACAATATCACAGCTATTTGTGTAGGAGTTATAAAAGGTAAGGAGTAATTTTAGGGAAAGAAAATCCAGTTGTAGGTTTTTGCTGGTTTTGTTGAGCTTCAGTATGTGGGGGTTGATTTCACCATTTGGGAGGGGAAAATTTGGATTTTAATTAGCAGATTTCAGATGCACCAAGGGAAGGAACAGAAGTGCATGATGAAACAAGCAGGAAATCATTTGGAAAAACGTAATCAGACTTTTGGAAACTGTCTTTTTCCAGAAGCATTTTCTTCTCTTTTACCACTCTTCACTAAGCCTTGGAGATGGACTTCATCCTGCGCTGTTATCACTTAACAGTTAATTTATTATTACACATAAAAGACTCCATGACTCAGGTCAGAGAGGCGTCTATGCAGCCTGGGAATTTTGAGCAAGGTGACTTTTAAACATCTCTGCTGCTATAGCCTGAGGTGCCCACAGGGTGTGCACGCAGTTGGGTCTCCACATTTCCTTGGTCCCATGTCCCTTGTTGTAAGTACTTGGCAAATACTTTTGGATCCAGGCAACTATCCAGCTCTACTCGAGATTTGACTGCAAATCAAACTAATAACTTCCTTGGCCTGCAGTGAAAAAGGATAATAACGCTTTTTCAACTACTTCATTTTTGCTATTATTAGGATTTATTGACATAACAGTAGTATTAAGAGGCCCAGTTAAAGCTCCTGGACTGAATCTCTCCCCCAGGTTTCCTAAGCCCCTACCTTTGTCCCTGATGTTTCTGCCTCATAAATTATATGACTCAGAGTTGAGCACAACATATGTGGTATTATCCTAATACATGACTGTCATATTCTCATCGTGCCACAAAAATAAGGTCTGTACAAAGACTATGCAGAAACAACAAAAGGGTTGTGGAAGCAAATAACAGACATAAGACATTTCAAACTATCTTTTGTGTATGAATTTCAGGGTACAAAAGGGTTAATTTGAGACTGGCTCATGGGAAAGTTATGAGCTCCTAAGACTCCACTAAGAAGCTTGATTTCTGCCATAGCTGCCACATGGAACCTGCAGCACATGCTTTTTTTTTCATTTCTGAAGGAAAAATTCTCTTAGAAATTTGAGAGGAAAATGTTTTCCTCACAGGCACTTTCCCTCTAATTCAAGACTTCTTTCTCCAGACATACACACACATTTTTCGAGTTTCCAGAAAGACCGTCTGCACAAATGTCAGTATTAATACACATATTCCTGGAAATTTTTAGGTTTTTTAACAAATTCAGCAGGTTTTATTCTTCATCTACATATTGGCTTCTCCAGAATGGTAGAATGGATCATTTCCATTCCCAATCCAGCAAACAGAGCAGATGAAAGATGTTATCCAGTATTTGCGAGGGTTGAAATCAAATACAAATACAGTCATTTTAGATTAAATCGAATCTTGCAAATGCAATAATGGGCAAATTTGTGTCTTTCAGGGTGAACACTGTAAAACTGCATGGTCTGTCATTACAAAGTTCTTCATTGTAACATTATATATTTATCCCACAATAGTTGGACAATGCTTATTGTTAGTTCCCCTTTTGGGAATAAAGCTCATTCAATCCAATTTAGTGCTTTTCTTCTGGTACTGAGAATGAAATCCTATCAGTACAGTCACACTTCATTATGCCTTTTCATATGAGGTTGCTAACCAGTGCTACAATACTTAGGTTGAGCCTCTGCGTACTGGTCAGACTCATCTCGGGATGAACATTGCTCTTGCTCTTTTGCTGTGGTCATGAGCAGACATTCCAGAAGGGTGGCTACCCATCTTCTTTTGCATTTTAACAAATAATTTGTTGTTTGCAATAACGCAGCTTGTCAGTGCTGTCACTCATAAGACCCATTCCTCCACAATTGAGAACTCATTTCAGCAGTTTCTGAGCTCGATTTTTTATGAATTCAGGTACAAAGGGAGATATAAGCTGCATAAAGAGAGAGATGCTCATAAATGGCATCTATTCCTCTGTGATTGTATATACCTTCCTGTATTGATTTAGAAAAAACCTTCTGTATGATAAAGTTTTCTTATGGCTTTTTTTCACACTCTTCCTCATACGGCTTGAGGCCATAACTTTACTTAATACGGAGATCTTTGGAAAGATAGGAAAAAAAGCCCAAGAATAAAAGAAACTAAGGAAGAGAGGCTTCTGAACTACTGGGAATAAGGGAAACAGTCAGAAGAGAGAAAGAAGCAAGCTCTCAGTTATAAAGTGAGGGATAAAGAAAGGAGGATTGGGGAGGACACTGATTCTGATAAGCCAAGTTTTCTTGGCTAAGGAGGTGTCTTTCTTCACCTTAAACTAATCTTAGCTTGTATTTAATGACCTAATTATGATTACTTAACAGTTACAGTACTATAGGCCAGCCCTGAGCCTTGTGTTGACTGCAGCTTGCTGCTTGTTCTCCAAGTTTGTTTGCTGCAGTCCCAGGCTTTACATTTTGTTGATATGCCGATGAGCACTTTGACCTTCCTGGGTGTATCACAGATACTCAGACAATGGCTGTTCTGTGCAAAAGAGAGCTGAGATGTAGGGAGCTGAGCAGCGTGTGCTGAGGACTCTCCTGCAAGCTCTCAGTAAATCGAGCCCTGCAGGTTGCAAGCACCAGAGAGAGGCTGAGTCACCAACTGAAGCTTCTGAAATCCATGGTTTTAACCTGAAGAGTGGAGTATATAGAAAAGAAATTATAAGTCTTAATGAATGGCTGCTTTGAGTATGGATTATACATCACTAGCAATATGCCACTGTTTATAGCACATCATTAGCCTGTAAGAGCTGAGGTGATTGAACTTTGTGTTTGTTTCAAAAGTGCCACAGTACAACATTTCAGTCTTTCTGCTGCAGTAACCACTGGTTGTTACAAATCCCTTCATGAAAGCATTATGGAAAACTGGGGCAGAGTTCTTCACTAGCTAGCCAAGTGCATGCCTGCTGGGGCTTTGTACTAGGAAACAGTGAATAATGTTTTTAAAGCCGAAGTACAGTAGAAACCCATTTTACAGACATAAGCATGTTGCACAAGACTAATATTCATTGAAGTTCCCTGCTGGTACGTGAAATTTATATGTTTGCAATGCAGAATTTATTTTTCAGGTGTTTAAGTGAGTTCATTCTTGTGTCATTTCACCTGTAGGAGTCCTCAAAATAACTTACCTCATTAAGTCTATTATTTGATGGAGCATTCATGTAAAAAGGTCTCATTGTACTTCCCTCTATGGCCTGATGCACAGAAAATGTATTCTAAGGAAAGGCAGCACATGTTTAATTCTGCTCTGCTTTACTCAAAGGTGTTATTGCAGACAGAAAATCATCCTGTTTGACACCCTGTGACACCCTACTCGGCTATTAGATGCACCATCTTTTGCAACACACCACTGGCATTGAGACCCCACTAAAGGGATTAGGATTTTTGCATTTTTAGCAAAGCAAAAATAGTGAGACCTGATGGGTTTGAGGGGGCATCCCTGGAGATGGGACCAAATCCATCTTTCAAGCTCAGGCACTTCTATGGAGACACAGTGGATAAACCTATGCCTCTATGTTTTGCTTCATTTAAGGAGACAGGAGGTATTAATGACAGCAGTTATGCATTCTGTTAATTTAATGTGTGACAATATAAGGGACCATGAGTAATTATAGTATCAGAGAAGTTTGTTAATTTTATTCAGTACTTTTTAGAATAGGGTACACTTTAGAATACTGAGAAAAAGAAAAAGCAAGGAATTTGGTGTTTTGTGTCTACTTTATGTTCTTGGGCATTCCCGAGTGAGAATTCCACACTAGCAACTTTCACAGAGGATGTTGTTACTCTTCCTTTCACCATTCCATGTGCTTTTTCTTCTGTTGCTCAATTAAAAGAGAAAGAAAATGGCAAAAAAAAAAAAAAGTGGTTTTTTTTTTTAATAAAGAGAAAGGAACAAGTAAATGGGGCAGCATTCCTGTGTTAGGAATTACCCCAGATTACTCCAGACCATTACCCCATTAGCTGCAGAGAGGGCAAGAAGGTGTTTCGGCTTTGAGCTGAACTTACTGATCCAGGACATCCCTCTGAGTCCTAATATGTTTGGGTATCTTAAACATTTATCTATGTTTTGAATGAAGCTGCAACCATCTTACTGTGCACCTAGCTGAGGTCAGCCTTGTATTAATACAATACAGCAAAGAGCTCTATGCTTTATTTATTTAGAGAAAAACAACTGTTTATAAGAAGTTGTATGATTATCAGCAATTGTGTCTGGAACTGCAAACTGCATTTCAACAAAACAAAAATATATACCAAGTCAGTGCATAACAACCACTAAGCAATTTAGCAAACTCCCTGACATACCACTACCACATCTTCCCAAGTATCACAAGGAAAATGTCCATCTGTCATCTAGACGTTGTTTACTTTGAATTTTCTATTTCAGCTTCTTGCACTGAGATGATTTGTGGGGTCCATATAAAGCAGATTCCCTATAGGTGCCTGAGTCTTCTCTCTGCTTTATAGAGGATAGAGGAAGGACAGGGGAGTACAAAGGGCTCGAAATCAAGAATGACACAGAGTAAGATCCTCTGTGCCTTGACATATTACAAACACATAAGTGAAATGGACCATCTTGGAAATACAAGTTTGGCAGTAATTTCACTGGAAGGCTTGCTGGTAGCTGAGGAGAAAACACGGAGGGTTATCAGATAAGTTTCCAGCATCAGTCAACTCAGGGTATTTTTAAGATTCATCTTTGCTATAAATGGAGACAAAATGTTGGTCAAGACAAAAACATAGGGGTAAATGATATTATCAGATTGGAAAGATGCTGTTTATGACCCTAAGCCCCTGTGTACATGCAGCTTGGATGATGTCTCTCCTGTGCTGGGAGGACTGCACTATTCCTTGCAGTTCCTCCCAGCCATGCAGATATGGGAAGCATGAGACCCAAACCTGGAAGGCAGT
Organism: Cuculus canorus; assembly: GCF_017976375.1. Lineage (NCBI taxonomy): Eukaryota > Metazoa > Chordata > Aves > Cuculiformes > Cuculidae > Cuculus > Cuculus canorus. The sequence continues at coordinate 63,673,533 of NC_071404.1, forward strand.
TTCTATGGATTGGTCTCCAGGGACTTTATGGCATCAAACAGCAACACACCTGAGACCTTCAACTGTCAACTGCCTGGACTGACAGCCTTTTTGCTGGACATTGTATCACTTGAAAGGCAGGGCCATGTTCTCCTCCACTTTTGAACTTTACTCTTTCAAATAAGAGCAAGAGGACATGATATAGAAGAAGTCAAATTCAAAATGCTTAGTAACATTCAAATTAATAGTCAAAGTCTTTTATTATTATTATTATTATTATTATTATTATTATTATTATACCATTGGAATCAGTATTATTTTAACTCCTTGTGCTGGTGTCTAACAAAAAACTCTAACAGATTTTCACCACTGCTGCAAAGGCAGCTGCAGAAATGTTCTGCTTCTGCCCCAGAGGCTGCACAGTGAGCTTTCACTCCCTTTTATCCCGTCAGAAACTAGTGCAGAAATAGCAAAGCTGGCTGTTGCTGGACCGCTTGGGTCCAGGAAACGTTACAGTCATGGCATCATGGAGCTTAGCCTTGGTTAACTTGCCCTGTTGAACTGCATCCTGCTGCAGCTCCTTTCCTGGTAATACTCCAAAATCTAGTACATTTGGCTTGGCTACACCCTCACAACACTGCGAACTGCAACATAGGCATACCTGTCATCCTTGGCATCAAAATCAGATGTTGGGTGGTTTACCTTTAAGCTGATATCTTCCACACTGATGAAACCATGGCCAAGATCTGGGAATGAACAGTACATTTTTGTTGGCTGGTCTATTGTGTTTTTTTTTATTTTTTTATAAATGAGACAATAAAACATATGTATGATATTCTGTAATAATCTTTAAATTTCTCTGCGAAGAGTTTGCAAGCTGAGTTTAGTTGTGCTTATTAGATTTTTTGGTATTTATAAAAACATATTTTGTTTTAAGTTACTTGTTTGTGGAAGATGCTGTTTTTTATATTTTCTTAACAAGCTCTGGATTAGTTAAATCGCTTTTTAAGCCAAAACACTGATTTAGAAAAATTCTAGTTACATTTTCAATATAGGTCTCATTAATATATTGATATCATATTTTACAGTTAAAGATGTGGTTCTTCACTTCTGACATTACAATAATTGCTTTACAATTTTGATTATTGCAGGAAATGAGGAAGAATTGGAAAAAAAAATCACGATTTTTGCGGAGAAAGAGGGGACATAAAGAAATTGAGACATTTCCTTGTTGGAAGGCAAGGGCTGTTTCGAAAACCTAGGGTTTAGTTGAAAAATCTGGATCGCAAGTGATGGTGTAACACAGTGTTTGGCCTGAGACATTTCATGCATCTGTATCAGCAGGAAAGCTAGATGTGTTCATTTAGAGGCACACAGTATAGTCGTTCACTATTTAAAATCAATGCTGTCCAAGTGTAGTAAGACACATTAGTAACAAAGCAGTGGAAGATGTCAATAACTTTTGCAGTTTCCCCTAAAACCTTCACACCTTTGCCATTGATCATAAGAAGGTATACGGGGCTTTTCTATCACTCCTGCTAAGGGCAAATTTGGGTCAGGATTGCAGAGGAAACTGGTTGCTGATTAACACATTTGACCTGTCACCTGAAAGGTTTGTGATATAAAATATTACTTGAACTTTTTAAACAAATAGCTGTAATTTCCATTTAATTGATTTTTTACCTTGCACTGCAATTATTCAGTGTTAATTTATCTCAGGATAGAAGGACAGCAATTGCATATAAACTGTTAAGATAGATGCTGTAAAAAGATATGCGCCAGGAGAAGGACTGCATTTATTACATCAGCTTCCATTTGCACAGTAGCCAGATGAATACTCTTTCCTTATCCTGCTATGTAATTGTCAAAGCAACTAAATTCACAAGGAATACTTTGAGAAACATGTGGAAGTTAGTGCTATGCAAAGCATAAAAATCCTTGTTTTGAAAGCAGTTGTATTACTCAGGTTTTAGGACTGCTTCTATATAATTATTGCAAAACCCAGGAGCATGTTTGGGATTTTACAGAGCAAAGAGGAATAGCAAGTCTCTGCACAAAGCACTGAGCCAGGAGAATGAAGAAAATGATAATGCACAGGAGGCCAAATTGTGTTCTTTGCCCCGAACAACAACAGTTTCAGAAAGTGGTAGTTGTGATTCTGTCCTGAATATTCAATCCATGATTCTGGAGCTGAGAAAAGCTTCCCGTTAACCATTCATCATCATCAAGGTTGTCTGACTATGTCTCTGTTATGTTGGTTATGGGGTATATTAATCACAACTGCTATCACTGTTATTGCCATCCAGAGCATAACCTTCTATATTGCAGAGTTGCATAGAGGCTCGCACAGGAGAGATATTTTTTTACCATTGAACCCAAACTATCATAAAACGTAGAGAGATACTATTTTCTTAATTAGGGCATAGAGGGAGTTTGGCTTCTGCAGAATAAGCAGGAGAAGAAAGAGGAGAAGGTGGACAGTGGTTGTCTTGAGTTTCTGCTCCTCCAAGTGCAGAAGAACAGTCAGTGCTGCTTAAGAAGAGTATTATTTACCTATTGGATAAATGGTAAATCAATGCTCTAGAGTTTGAGTTATGCTGACTTTATTCTTAGATGTTAGGTCACACTTCATGAATATCCTTCTTTTGAACATTTTTTCAATAGAAGAACTTGCAAAATAAATAGGAAGTTTCATTGCAAAAGGGTGAAAAAACCCCAAATTCAATAAATCATGGCTCCAACTAGTATGAAACCTTTGAAATTAATGGATAAAGGATTCAGTGATACCCTTGGAATCAGCTTTCCACCACAAGCCAATAATTTCTTTGCAGCGGGATACAATTTGGAGAATGAGAATTACAGGAGTAGCTGAGAACTGAGCTTGATGCTCAGGCACTGCCTATGTACCATTTTTAGATTTACTTCCACAATGACAACTAACATAGTGTGCGTGCTGGTGAGGAGAAGGGCTGTGTGAAAAGGCTTTCATTCAGCTTTCCCCCATTTCAGCTCGTCTCAGGAGATTAGCTGCACGAAAGGTACCCACTTCTTATATTACCAATGCAAGTGGTGGCATAATGTAGCAAAAGTCATTGCAATTTGCCTCCTATATTTTATGAAGTGGGCAGGGTCAGTTTTACCTGCAGTGGCCAATAACATACTGTTTAACTGCAGCTTCTCTAGCTCTATACTGGATGTGATTCCATGACTGTGTTCATAACTTGCATTCGAAGTATCTTGGTTTGGGGTTAGAAAGTTCCAGACACCATATTAGGCATGAATTATCTGAGTAATAACGGCTAAAGAAGGCAGGAACATTCAAGTTAATATAAGAAGAAACTTGAGCTTGTGAGCATATTAATGTCACCTGCATAGGTTACAGCCTGCCTGAAAGAAGCTTTCCGGAAGCGGTTCATTAGCACAAAAATGGTCAAGCACTTGACATTTACAGATCCCACTGTGTTTATAGGAGATAATAATGGGAGGTTTGTGTTTGTGCTAAGGAGACTACTGCAAGGAAATTGAAGTCTGAGCATGAAGCAAATGCAGAGAACGTAGACACACCTCATTGGAAATGCTGTTTTCTGTAGGATGAGAAACTCCAGCAAAGCTATGGATAAAGATAATATGGGCATTCAAAGCACAGGTCCTGAAAGCAGGGGTATCAGAGAACAAAGCTCAGTTCTAGTGTCTCATAAATCCTGTAACTTTCTGAAGAATCAGCTCATCTCTCTTTTCAAGTATTTAAAAAATGCATCCTGCTAACAATGATGTATAGAGCAGAAATAAAAGGTCTCTACAGAATGTTTTTTTTTAGCACAGAGAAATATATAAGGTGTTAAATATTTCAGTGCAAGTCAGAAAGATCAATGAACGATTTTATAACAAATATCCATCTCGGAAATTATTAATCAGTGATACATGAAAATGTAATTGCACCTAAGTAGGACAGCTAGCTCAAAAACAGGACATGCAGTGGACAAAATTAAGTCACAGAATACCAGTTGAGGATGTAGAAGAGGAATGAAGGTTGTCAAGAGTTGGAAAATGGATGTAATCGCAGCATATATTCAAACAAGATAGATGAGCAAAGTACAAGGCAGAGAAAAATGTCAGTAGTTCTCTTACTCCATCAGTTCCCTTGTATCAGCAGTGCTACTACGAATATGATGCTATCTGTGTTATCCATAATCAAAGATTTATATTTTCAGCTGATTTGCAATATCAGGTAGAGCTCCTGTGTAAAATAGAAATGTGCACTCATTAACACTTCTAAGAATGTGTTGTGGCAGAGCTTTGCAAGGAGAATTGCTGCTGGGCTTCTCATATAGCTGCTACTGCTGGAGCAGAGCAGTGAATTAACGAATTAATTCCTGTTTTGAAATATTCTCCATGGGATCACCCATAAAACACAAACCTTGTTTGCACAAGGAACAGAAATAGGTAACAGTCATCTGCCTTGAATATCTACATACTTCACAAAACTACACATACACTGTTCTCTCTGTGCTGTTGTTAACTAGATGAATAGTCATATTTTGCCCGTATAAGCCCACCTATGACTACAAAGAAATTTACAGAGAAAAGCACAAGAAGAAGTTGCAACTTGAAGGAATGTCAAATGGGCTTCAGTAGCTCAGAAAGGGTCAGGCTTTCTCCAGCTACATCAGCTGCCCAAATCAGGTGTACCGTCTCCCTGGACAAAGCTTGGCTGTCTTGTCTATCTATGAGGAATAAAGGGAGAGAACAACAGTTCTTTTTTGGACACCTTTAATTATGTACATGTGCATATGCAAGTGTGTATGCATGTATAATCATATTATATCCCATCCTCAGAGTTACAGTCAGTCTGTCTGGCTAGAAAGCTAATGCAGATCTAGATATAGCCACTAAAAAAAAAGATGAATCATGTGGTGCCATTAACATGCTCAAGTTATGAACACAAGAGGCACAAAGCACAATCCCTTTGTTTCCTCCAAAGGAATAAATATAAAGCAACCTATAGCTAATGAATGCCTGAGAAATATAACTGTAAATGAGAGTTTGGTGAAGAAACTCTACAAATCAAAGTTCTCTTGAGCTAATGCTGCTGCTTAGGGGTTAGTGGTAATGAGTGAGTGCAAGCGAACAGGTCAGGAAACATGACTGAGAGTAAGTCTGGAAGTAAATATGCCTGGCTACCCACCTGGATGTGATGTGAGATGACTGACTGACTGATTCAGTATGGTTAAGCACGAGTAAAAGAGCATACTGATTCAATATGACTGCAAGGATAAAAGATCATGTGTGTAAATGATTATCTCACTGGCTGTACAAGTAGAGGATGAGGTGAAATGACAGAAGTAAATGAAGGAAAACAGGAACATCTGAAATGCAGAAAATGCAGTGACAAAGGATAGTCCCAGATGGTCCCTTTCTGATAATAGATGGAAAATCCTTAACAACAACTGGCTTATGCATAAGATGGACGCACATTATTAAGTGCATTAATTTACCCAGCCCCACACCTGTCTTATCCCCAAGTTCCAACACGTAAAATTGTGACGTGAGAGTAATTGTGAAGAGTTCTTACTATTAGTTACTTTTAAGAGGACTTTCCTAAATGCAGGCTCTCCTGGCTTTTCTAAAGTGACTTTACAAGCAGATATACAGGAGATATTCAAAAGGCCAGCTCTTCTGGGCATCTTTGCAATATGTCTGGTTAGTACAACAGGAACACTTTTTGAAGGAGAATGGGGATAGGACACTTCTTTCTACTAGGAAATTACTAGATTTACAAGCTCATAGATGTAATAATATATATTTAGTTTCAAATTATCTAGCTAATGTAAAGTGACCTTATTCTTTTTTTGCTCTCTCTTGAGCGGCCTCCTGTGCATGTGGGTGGAGGACATTAAATACGGTCATAAAATACCACTCCATTAATTTTCATAAATCATTTTGTGCTCTGTTGTTATGAAGAGAATTACAATACAAAGCATAGCAGTGGCAAATAAAATCCTAAAACACAGCTATCTACCGCAGGAAAGTGCAAGGTATGGTTCACAAGATGACTTGTCTACCCAACAGATATAACAGGACTAGAATAGCTGAAGTATCACAAATCTCAGCAGGCAGTTACTCCAAATAAAAGTAGATTAGTGCTCTGTTATCAGATATAGTGCCATAATTGCCCTCAGACTTATCTACCCTCCCTCCACAGATTTTACAACACTACAGCTACAATAAAATCAATGCACAAAAATGTGTGGGTGTATGTGCCTGCCCATCTTTCCACCTCAATATAAAACCAGAGTTAGTAAGCAAATAACTGCGGTATCCCTGCTCTTTGTGTTTTGTAACACTCTGAAGGAGACTTTTTCTGGCATCAAGAACTTTCAATATTTTGTAAAATACTAACTGTTTCAGAGTATTAAAACATGCAATACTCCATTATCAGGTCTGAATGATGAAAAAGAAACTTTTCTTATGCAATTGCACTTAAATGCCATTAGGATGTTCAGAAATTACAGAAATACAGAGATTAATATGTATTTGGGAAATCATCTACTTCTCTGCCATTGTCAGCTGAAAAGGTGGATGGAGTAGGCTATATGCATAATCTGCTTGGTACTTTGCGTGGTTGTTTTGCTGAGGATCTGAACTGAAATAAAATAATCCCACCTGATGTAAGACAGCAGCATGCTCTCAAAATGAAAAATAGTACAGCTACTCTGAGTAACTTCATGGAACTGCTACAAATGCTAGGAACAATAACAATGATTGAGGAATAAATTTCAAGATCTCTTTATATCACATTTTCCCCTTGGATTAACTTTCACACAACATACTAAAACAAAATAATAATAAAAAAAGATCTGGTTTTCTTGTCTTGAGACTGCAGGAAAACTGGGGATGTGTGTTTACAATATTTTTGCAACATCATTGCTGTTCCTCTGGTGTGGCCCCTTCCTTCTTCTTCAGAGGTATCCAATAGAAAGGGATTTCTTGCCTCCTTACAAGGGCAAGGACTGAAATCCATGATCTTTATTACAGGCCAAGCTGTAGATGGTCTTCACAAAACAGCAGTCATGTTACATGAGACTAAGTCTGGGAAAAGGCCTAGTGTTTGGTGGTCACAGATCAGCATAATATGTACACATTTCTCTGTCTTTCTTCCTTTTCAGGTCAAGAACATTTTAGTGTATTGTAATAATTGTCCCTTTTCTCAACATTGCAGCACAAGAGTAATCTCCCCTCCATGCCAGGCAGGAGGATTTCAGGCCCTTCTAAGGGAAGCATACAATGGCGTGTTTGATGCCGTCCAAGCCTCTGGGAAACTCCAGACATATTCCTGGACTATTGCATAATTAAATCCATAAGAAGCAGTTTGAAAGCAGTAAGCAACGCTCCGAATTGAGCTTACACCGTTTCCATCCTAATGGTGCAGGTTCAGTAGCCAGAAGCACTAGACACAACTTAAGCGACACATGTGGGGAGCCCTCCCTGGCCACTATAAGCTGAGTTGCCTGGTCCTAGTGAGGACCATGAAGTTGTCATGCTTCATACTGCCTAAGTACAATTGGATTCACCAGCTCATGAGCCTTTGGAGATGTTTACCTGCGTGTTCTCAGCCCACCCTTGCTGCATTCTGGGCTGTGGTTCTCATCTCTTTCTGAGCCAGATGAGGCAGTCTACAATAGTAGATTTATAAAACTTTATAAAGCTTTTGTTTGTCCCACAGTGAGTCCTCTGCCTTCTGAGTGACCAATCTCCACTCTGTTGCAATCCAAAAAATGAAGTCAATAGGCTGCTAACCATCGTTTGCTTAAAAAGCCTGCAGATGTCCTAAGAGCTGCTCATAAAAAGAAACTAGGAAACCATTTAGACATAGTAAAACATATCAGCTAACTTATTTTTCTCACTAATACTAAAAATCTGTTACTAGTTTATTCTACAGGTGGAGGTATTCCTCCTCCTGTCTGTTACTACTTCCATCCGTTCAGTGAGCACTTTGCATCTGCAGCAGTTGCAGACTAATCTCATGCTGTGGGGATTATACCTCTGTCAGAGAGAGCAGGACTGCCACAAGATAGATTGGGGGATGAAGAATAAAAATGCTGTAATTCATAGTTATGTCATGGGGCGCAGTTTGAAAACTTACATCAACTCCATTATCAAGGAGGACTGCTTTAGGAATATAAATTATTCTGTTGTCACATTCGTGGGTCAGTGCAGGAGACAGAAATACAGGAGCAATAAAATGTAAGAGGTCTTGTTATTTCATGATTAGACTTTATATTATAATTGTGACAAGTTGCTGTTTAACAGCCAGGATTTCCTTCCACTTAAGTCAATGGGTCTTTTCTGCTGATTTCAGTTTTATAGATTCTCAAGTTGCTCTTACTTATTTGATGATTTTAGATTTTATGTAATGTCTGTCAATTAGTGTTTCAGCAAGTTCTCAGTGATCCATCAAAAAAGTCAATATGGTTTTATCAGCTTGTCAGCTATTTTATTAGCTTCCTTTATTTTAGAATATTAAAGTTCACAAATAATAATTTTTCTTCTCCTTTTGTTGGTAGTGAGGACTCATAAAAAAATTTAAATAATGCTTATGACTGTGCAGCTCTATTAAAGCTCAGCCTGCAGAAAAAGCAATTATGTCACCTTATCTACAACACTTCCCTCTGCCTCTTGCTCTCCTCGATTATCTTACTGCAAAATTAAATTATGAGGCCATTAAGAGCCAAAACAAGACCTCAGATATGCAAAGGAGGACTGGGACTAGCAATTGGACACTACAAGATGTGAGTGTAACTAATCACAGAGGCCATCTTCTTTCACCAGCATCAAGACATGACCAGAACTCCTAAGACTGTGGATCCATCATCTTAAATCCTGAGATAACAATACTAGCCTTATGGATAGCCAGTGGCCTTTCCAATAGTTGTTTAATTGAAAAAAAAACTAGACTTTTATCCCACCACTGCAGTGCACAATATCTTTTCTTTGGATGTGAGCAACATCTGCAAAGAAGTTGTGAAATCAGCTTTTAGATGTCCTTGCATATAAGGACAGCAAGAGAAAATTCAGAAAACCTTCCAAGATTTCAGATTAAGTTTTGTAAAAGTAACTCAGTGCAAATGATGTTCAAAGAGCATTCAGCTTCCTCTCTGCTGTGATTCAGCATTACGTTGTCAAAAAGAAGACTTTCTGAAGGCCTCTTGTTATTTGGTAAAAGTCCTGTGACAAAGATGACACTTACTGTCATTTTTTTTCTGAAAAAGCATACTGAGGGCTATTGCTCTACTTGTTTATTTGCAATAGCTGTTTCTAGACCTTGAAGTTAGAAGGAGACATAGAGTAAGAACTATGTCCAGGCTGAAACCCACTCCATTTCTCACGATGAGGAGGTTCAGAAGAAGTAGTGCAGAACTGAAGAACTCAGTCTGACATATATTTCCACTGTTTCAATGAATGATGTCAAACAACTCACTGAAACCTTTTGTTCTTTTCCATACTGGGATAAAAAAAGTTTTAAATTGGACTAGTTAACATATACGAATAATGCAATATAAAAGAAAAAAACCACTTTATGTATAGCAAATGCTTAAGCACAGTAGACATTGCAGTATTAGTACACATGAAATTGCACACTGGGCAGACTAGACTTTCAGCTGAGAGAAGCTGCAGTAGAAGAGTACGTACCCCCAGGGGTCATAGACCTTCTGGTGCCTTTGCTGGAAGCTGCCATTGGACAAACCCTTCACAGACTTGCCCAGGTAAAACCAGTCTGGTTTTCTCTACTCCTTTCCACTTTGTAAAACAGTGCGGGTCACATCTAGGAGGCCTGATACATGGGTGAGTGAGGGATTTCTCAAACTCTTTGATGCTTAAAAGCATAATTTGAGCTGAAACATGTAATTTTAGTATTAATTAATACTTTTTAGTGCCATTCTTGAAGTAGATTATTGAAACTTTTCTCCAAGCCTTCTGGGTCTTGTCAAGTAGTCATTTAGAAACAGAGGACATGGTACTTGTAGCTGTACTTCACTCGGGGAATAATTAGTAACATTCAGCTTCAAAAAAATGTACTCACCATTTCCACCCCTGCCAAGAGCCAGGGAGTAGACAGGGAGTCTGGAGAAATTGCCTCCTAGGGAAAATACTGCTCATGAGAAGAACACTTCAACAAAGGGAACGTTCTTTCAGGAACATCTCCATCCAGCAGTTCACTGGATTTCTCGGGGTGCCCTTCATACATTCATATAATACATGGAAATCCCCCTGGTGACGGAAGATTTTAGTGATTTTTCCACCTGCTACAAGTGACTTTCTCAGCATAGAGAAAGAGCCCTGCACCCATCCATCTCACACTCCAGTAATACCTGTTTTCTGATTTGGATGTACAGCCACAGCAGAACCTTCCCTGACATTGTGGCTTAAGGGAGGTGCAGCCACCGCACTGCCCGGGTGCCAAATGCTGCCTGGCTGCACTGCCACCCTCAGCTTCATCTGGCCTAGGACCTGTCACTCTCTGCAGAAGAAAAATCCCAAACTGCTCAGGAGAATAGACAGCATTTTACATAACAGGCACTGTGAGGATAGGTAAGGTGACTCCCTCTAGATCATGTTATTGCAGTGGTAAAACCTAATGCCAACTGACACTTTTCTGCCAAGGTTAAAGTGATTCATATATCTCCGTTAGGACATCGTTCAAATGTCCTTCCAATCTAGAACTTTAAAAAAATGAAAATCCCGGAACACTTAACATTTCATCTGCTGCCAATGTATAGTGTTTCATACCATAGGTAGCTTACTGGATATGTAAATGTATCCTCTGTGTGAATCTCAACCATAACATTTTACCTTAAACAGGAGAGTCATGTAAATTATTTCTAAACATAACAATACTTGGAAACTGGGAAGGAGAAACTATTTCAGTTCTATGAAATGTGCAGAATACAGCATAGCAGAGGCAGTGATGAGCCACCCTTGGATGGGATTTTGCTCTAATTCTGCTCTGGTCAATGGCCTTCCCTTGCTGTTCTGTGGCTCTGAGGCTAGAAGCAGCTTCCCAATCTATGTTGAGCAAATCTAACTGTAAAACTAGAAGTAAATCATACGCAGCATGTCTCCCTGGAGACGTGTGCTACATACACACAACAGCACTTTCAGCTGAGAAAGCCTTTCCCAGTGTGTCTCTCTAACTAGCGCTTAATACAAATACTTCAGTAGTGTGCACTCCATTCTGCCTAATCTTAGCAAAGCTCCATTTAACTGTTTTAAATTCAGCGCTTCAGTTCCCTTGATCCAAGAGGTTAAATACTTAAAATCACATCATTGCACTAAGATTGTGAAGGGCCAGCTCAATGATGATGACTACAAGTTGAAACATTAGGAATGCAAATTATCAGCCAAGTGACAACTGTTAAGCTGTATTAAAAACTATGTTGCTTCTGCTTAGCAGACGCACAGATAGAAACGATGCTACTGTGAAATTTGGAGAGGAGGGGAAGGTTAACAGAGTTCAAAGTATAGAAAAAGCATTTGTTTTCTTGTCTGTTCACTTGCTGTTTTGAAAACAAGCAATACTATCACCTCAAGAAATCTGCAGCTGACATCTGTCACCAGGCAATGTCCTTACTAATAAATACAGGATGCTGATGAATAAAGTAAAATATTGAAAGAACTTTTTGTATAATATCAAATCATAGAATCATAGAATCATAGAATGGTTTGAGTTGGAAGGGACCTTAAAGATCATCTAATTCCAGCCCCCCCTGCCATGGGCAGAGACACCTCACACCAGATCAGGCTGTTCAAGGCCCCATCCAACCTGGCCCTGAACACCTCCAGGGATGGGGCAGCCACAGCTTCCCTGGGCAACTTGTGCCAGTGTATCACCACCCTCATTGTGAGGAAATTCCTCCTAATGGCTAGTCTAAATCTTCCCCTCTCCAATTTTTAGCCATTCTCCCTAGTCCTGTCACTACAAGCCTTTATAAACAGTCCCTCCCCAGGTTTTCTGTACCCCCCTTCAGGTACTAGAAGTTTGCTATAAGGTCTCCTCGGACCCTTCTCTTCTTCAGGCTGAACAACCCCAACTCTCTCAGCCTGTCCTCATATGGGAGGTGCTCCAGCACTCTGATCATCTTTGTAGCCCTCCTCTAGACTAATTCAAACAGTTCCATAACCTTCTTATGTTAAGGATTCCAGAACTGGACACCTTATTAGACCAGTTTAATACTTTCTTTGAGTCACGGGTGTCATAAAATGGCATTTAAAGGCATAAGCCTCTTGCTGATGACTGCTTGCTAATGTCATATAAATTCCAAAAGCTGATAGAGCTTGTCCAAATAGTTGTCTATATCACACTGGTTTTATCTTTTCCTTCCATCAGGTTACAAAGTCAACAGCCAGCAACAGTAATTCGTACAAGTCCTTTTACTTGTTTTTAAATGGATGCACATTCTGTTTTTAAGCCTTCTGACACAAACATGGAAACCTGACAATGACTTCAAATTGAAGCCTACCAACAAAAATATGTCCACTTCCTGCACCTGCCTCTGTAATTTATTATTTCTGAGGGTCAGTTAAATACTATCTTTAGACTAGATGATTTTATGACACCGCTCAGATCCCACTCTGACATTGCACATTTCACAGGGTGAATTATAGTTTAGCTGTCATGTGGCATTTCACCTTTGACTCCAATAAAAGCAGGATCACACTCATCTTCAAAATAATGAGGGTACTAGTGTGTCTTCACCAGTGTGTCCATTTTGCACGTGATGCATCACTGAGACAATATGCTACAGTAAATCCCACTTTCCTACTGCATCAGTGTATTTTTTACAGTGCAAAAGCTGATGAAGGCATTAGTGTCAGCCGATAAGACTGCATCATCTCACTGAAACCAGTAATATTACTCTCATCATACGATTTCTGACACTCTTGTGGCCTGTATCTTATTTACTGATGAACTTCATAACTGTAAGGCGGTCTGCAAACAGAAATCCAACCACATATACGTATAATAAACACTAACTGAGTTTATAGAAAAATACTTTTGAAACATTCAGATCTAAGTACCCACCTTGCAGAAAGAAAATGAGACACAGCACCACTGAGCCAATCAGAAAGATTTTGTTGGTCCCAACGGCTTTTAAATGATTGTTTTTTAAAATCATGAGCGAATATTTTGAACTTTGGTATAGAAACTGGTTATACGCGACTACTGCTTATACTGCATGGCTATATTTTATATACAGCGACTTACAGTCATCCCTGGTCTAAAATCTGCATTCCTAATAGAATGATTCTTTGGTGAATTATTTTCTAACGCACAAACCAATTTGAAATGTTTAAATGTTTTTTTTCTCTGGCTATCATCATTGCTGCTTATGACTGGACTTCGAGACAAAATCTGCTCAAAGATCTGGTGTAGTCCATTACTTTTTGAGACACTAACTTTGGAACTGGTCCCCGTAGACTATCACTGTCCAAGAAATATCTTTACTTGCTTGGCCCTTAGCACTTGGAAGCTATTTCTTCCTTAACTTTTTGAACACCTGGTTCTGTGAGATAAAGCACAATGTAGTTCTTTTGGAGAAGCATCTGGAATTCATCTGTGCAAAGAGGGAGCTTTCACTTGCAGAAGTTAGTGTTTGTAAAATAATTACCTGCATTCTTGATTTAATAAAGTTCTGCAGAACTCCAGATTCAAAAATAAATAAAAAAATAAAAAATTGTCCCTAATTTATGAATGGCACAACTGGCAGACTGAGACATAAGACCTTCAAAGTTTTTAGACATTCCAAAACTGAGATCACAAAAAACTAGCTAAGCAACCAACTTCAGACACAGCTCAATGTGCTGTAATCACCTCAGATTTTTAAAGTGGTTAAAAAGGTATCATATGTGACATGGGCTTCCTGTACCAGATTATACACAGGGGAAGTCACAACAAAGAGTGACTGTCATCTCTGCTGTTGTTGAAATATTTCCCCATTCTTGTCTAGAGCAGGAGGCTGAGGTGGACAGGTTATCCTGCTGTGGAAAATGTATCTGAAGCCAACAATGCCTGCTGAATGCTCTAAGAGTGCAGAAGAACAGCTGAAGGAACACTTGGAATTCAAGTATTTTGTTCAGGCAATAATATATAATTGGAAGTTTCTCTAAGAAATGATCATTTTCCTTCTTTGTGAACTGAAGTTGTCCCCAGCACCTCAAGTGTTTATGGGAATGCGTTTTTATGCAATGACATTCAGGTAAAGTGACTTTGACTGTGTAAAAAATGGACATAATTTGGAAGAAGTTTGGTAGGATTATGGAAATGTCTGCAGTCCCTAACCCATTTCTTAGCACGAAAACAATGTGATAACTGCATTTTCTGAGACAAAATAATAGACATTGGAATGATATCACCACTGTTTTCTACTGAAAAAGTGTTATGATGAGCTTGTCTTACATTTGTTATACAGAAATCCTAATGCTAAATATTGCTTTTAAATTACAGTTGGTTCATACAGAAGTCTTTAAGAATGCTATGCAACAACATTTTTATCATATCCTCCAGGTATACAGTGTGTGACAAGCTGTTTAAAGTGCCCAGAACGGTTTGGCAAATGCACCTTCACCCTGATTGGGAATTTCCTTATTATTCCAGTCTTAGGCTTTCTGGATGAGAAACGACAAGTTATGCCAAATTTGCCTAGCAGTCTCTGCATCAGTAAGAGCAGTGTAAGAATTAAGGCTCTATCATTTTCCGGTTGCAACAAATAATATAATTAAAAAAAAAAAAAAAGATGGCTGGGTTTCATTCCCGGAAAGGGTTTCAGCATGGTGACAATGCAGCACCACTCTCTGGCGTAAGAAAGCTGACAGGTTGAGTCAATGTTTGAACCTAAATTCCTTCAATGCATTTATGAATAGAAGTGCAGCCCTAGGCTGGAAAAGAAGGCCCTGAAAAACACACATATGAAAGAGTAATTGTTTTTGCTGTGAAGAACAGAGGCTTGGAAAAGGCATCCTGCGTCATTATGTCCAGTCCCCCACTGTTGTAAGCAACCACAACATATAATCCTTTTCATAAATTTATCAAGTTCTATCTGAAATCCAGTTAGTTTTCCTGCTCCCGATGGGGAGGCTGTTCCCAACCCTCACTGTGCTGAGGATTAGAAATATTCTTCTAATTTCCAGCTTACATTTATTCATGGCCTATTCAGACCCATTTGTTCTTGTGCCAACATTGTTCTGTAGCTTAAATAGCTTCTTTCCCTCTCTTGTGTTTACCACCCCCAATGAACTTCTAGAGAGCGGGCTGTCCCTTTGGCCTCTCACTGTCATGCCGTCCTGTTTGTACATGAGCTGCAATTCCCCCGAAAAATGGATGAGCTATTGCTTTAGGGAAGTTAGCAGCAAATAAAAGCAGCACTCTGCCTTGTTGTCCAGGATGGGAAAAACCCATCACTGGGTTTCAGGCAATCAGCGGAGCCCTCTGGAGCTCAAACTTGCGGCTGGGAGTGTCCCAGGGAAGACAGAAGCATAAAGTTGTAATGGACCAGTCATAATAGACTCGACATAATAGGGACAGTTTAACACATTTCCCCAATTATCCCTTACTACTACTGAGTCCAAAAGAGCAACAACTGTTAATTACAAAACAGACCTATTGGTCCACAGTGGCTAGGCAGGGAAAAATTATCACCAGCAACCAGGCTAAACAAAAATTTTCAGCTATGTTATTTCGCCTGTGAGTGGAGGAAAATGTATCCCTGCTTTTAGGTATACTGGGAGTAACTGGTCTGAGAGCCTGTGGCGAGTCCCAGCCAAACATTTCTCCTAGGAAGGCTTCTCTGTGTGTGCCTAACTTAGCTTGGCTGCAGCTGTTAACTTGCAGGAGATAGGTTCTGAGATTTTTTTGACAGCCCTCAATTTCAATATTGAAAGAGCAATTAAAAAATGTTCTGCCCACGTTGTGTTTTTAGTTTGTGCATCTTTTTCTCTGCTTCCATGATTAGCATAGGAAATCTCAGACTATCATGACTTAAATGGCGTTTTTTCAATGAGAAAGATTCAAGCAGTGGTGTGCCTTATAAAGGACACAATTTTATTCAAATCCCCCTGTCCATTTTTCTTAGCCATGCCATGCCATGCCATGCCATGCCATTTCTATTCTATTCTATTCTATTCTATTCTATTCTATTCTATTCTATTCTATTCTATTCTATTCCATTCAATTCCATTCTATAGTGTTTTCTGTAGTTAGCTAGGAATGATACAATCTTCTATGAGGGCCTCATTGCTTGAGGACTGATGACTTTATAATTTATTTCTTGCTGGTATGCCTACAGTTCTTGTTATATTTATAAGTGTCTAGGTGTCTTTCATCTCCACTAAAAAATCAGTCTTTTAGTCAAACCAAATCAGTCCAGAGGACTTTCTGCTTCCTAATATACTCATAAAGGTCAGAGAATTAATCCATATTTTATTTTCAAATTTATCTTTTATCTAGACACAGATTCTTACACGCTGAATGTGGGAGAGGGAGAAGAAATAAAAAAAAAAGGAAATAAAGCAAAAAGAAAAGCAAAAAGAAAAGCAAAAAGAAAAAGAAAAGCATTGGACTCAAGAATAACAGGGTCAAACACTGTCTTTATAAAAAGGAACATGAATTCATTAAAATTGAGTCAGAGCTGCAGGGCAGTTCTAGCACTAGCACTTAAAAAAACGAAACAAAACAAAACAAAGCAGAATAAAACATTTTGAGCCATTACAAAATGGTTGACCTTGGTTCATATGCGAAGGTGAACGTCTTCTAGCATGTCATTTCCAGGAAATCCCTATTTTGCAAATCATGCAAAATTTTGGCTAAAGGCCAAAATGGAGAAGTGAACTCCTTGGACAACATCTATCTGTAGTGTTGTCTGTCTGTGTGTAATGCTGCCACACACATTTGCAGAGTTGATGGAGCCCACTCTTCAGCATGCTCCATTTCAGCAACATCACAAAGTGCCTCCTTGCACGGCACCCTCTCTCATTTCCAGAGCATCCTGCACCAGCCCAAGGCCCGGCAGACAGAGTTAGAAGAACAGAGGTAACTTTTTCTCAAGGTGTAGCTATCACATGCTCAAGTTTTGGAGACAAATTGGTTTGTGCGTTGCTTTCCCAGGATAATTTTTGGCATCCTCATCATGTCTGCCACAGAGGCTAACACTGAAACAAAGGTAGTCTTGATATGACTGCTTTGAGAGGGAAGAAGATGGACCTAACTCCACTCCCAGTCAACTCCTGATATTTCACGGTTTCAGTTGAAAAAGATTTGCTATTGTCCTTGACACATGATCAGACTCAGCTTCAGCTCATGTATATCTCAGCGAGACAGATTTGGCAGTGGGAGCCGGTGTAGGACTTTTCAATAAAATTAAGCAGTCTGGGTGCGATGAATGAGACTATTCCCTTGAATCATCTGACTGTGATTCTGACTTCCTTTTGTGGTGGATTGGAGGGGGGCCAGTGATTTGACAGTGTGCCTTGGGCCAGGAAGAACATTAGGAGAGATAGCAGGGATTTATCCACAGTGCTGGAAATTAGTCCCTTAGTGATCAGTGCTGATTTGCTTCTTCTCTGGACAGTCTTTCCTGGCTTCATGGATTAGATGCTGGTAGTGTGGGGAACAACAATAAAACTATTCACTAGCTGCATCTGGTGCAGGGAAAGCTTTCCAGAGGTTATTAGTTTAAGCATCCTAGAGGGACATAATAAAAGGGGAATCATTATTACAGTGTGTGTATGTTTTAGGGGATCCATTACTGCACTGTCTTGGCATTATTACATAATTTAAAATGATAAAAAACAAGCCTTCACCATAAAGAGGACTCTGAAGATGCTGAGTTACATGTCACCTCGTAAATATTTGTTAGTTCTAGAAACACCCTGGTCTGGCCACTAGATGCTGAGTAAAATGGAAGATCCGGAGGTAAATCTTGGGCAGGAAAAGCTGCAAGAGTTGGGTTTAATGTTATCCACAGCAGAATTGACCTCCAAGGTTCAGTACCAGTATCATTGTGCTGCTACACAGCTCAAACTCAGCTGGTTCTTCCTCAGCTTTGCATCTCTGTAGGGCAGGAAAGTGCAAGAGTGGGTTTTGTCTACAATAGATGTAATTTTCCTGCATAACCTTCCATCATGGCTGTATCTGCAGATGCATTGAGGTGCAAAGATCAAATTGAGATTCCCAAATATCTTATTACATCCCAAAATCTCAAGCTGCAATATTTCCTCCTCAAGCTGCATGAATGCTTTAGGACTCAATGCTTGTGACCTTTTTAGGAGGTCTGAGGTGGCAACAGTTTCCAAAATGAAACCAATTGGATCTGTGAGATGTCCTGCTCTTGAGTTATAATTATCATGGCACATGGTAGTTGTTTGATGGATTTGCATGTGAGTAATTTGGATTTGAGCATGAAGGCTTTTTTTCCCTACGTCTTTCCCTTCTGTATCATTAACAGGCTGGTCTGGTGGGCCGAGACCAATGGCATGAGGTTTAACAAGGCCAAATGCCGGGTCCTGCACTTGGGGCACAACAACCCTATGCAGTGCTACAGACTGGGGGAAGAATGGCTGGAGAGCTGCACAGAAGAGAAGGACCTGGGGGTGCTGGTTGACAGCCAACTGAACATGAGCCAGCAGTGTGCCCAGGTGGCCAAGAAGGCCAACGGCATCTTGGCTTGTATCAGAAATGGGGTCACCAGAAGGTCCAGGGAGGTTATTCTCCCTCTGTACTCGGCACTGGTGAGACCACACCTCGAATACTGTGTTCAGTTCTGGACCCCTCACCACAAGAAGGATGTTGAGGCTCTGGAGCGTGTCCAGAGAAGAGCAACGAAGCTGGTGAAGGGGCTGGAGAACAAGTCTTACGAGGAGCGGCTGAGAGAGCTGGGGTTGTTTAGCCTGGAGAAGAGGAGGCTGAGGGGAGACCTTATTACTCTCTACAACTACCTGAAAGGAGGTTGTGGAGAGGAGGGAGGTGGCCTCTTCTCCCAGGTGACAGGGGACAGGACAAGAGGGAATGGCCTGAAGCTCCACCAGGGGAGGTTCAGGTTGGATATCAGAAAATAATTCTTCACAGTAAGAGTCATTGGGTACTGGCAGAGGCTGCCCAGGGAGGTGGTGGAGTCGCCTTCCCTGGAGGTGTTTAAGGAACGAGTGGATGAAGTGCTGAGGGACATGGTTTAAGGGAGTGTTAGGAATGGTTGGACTCGATGATCCAATGGGTCCTTTCCAACCTTGTGATTCTGTGATTGACTTGCTGTATAACTTGCAAAATACTGTATGTATTAGAAACAGAAGGCACTAGGGATTTTTTAATATGGGAATGCTCTTTCTGAGCCTAAAGAACAGATTTAGAAGCCTAACTTCAACCCTCCAACTTTGTAAATGTTGGCTTTCATTTATTTGTCTCAAAAATGTCTTGGGAAACCCAGCAAATTCAAATCAGTAATATGCCTACCAGACACTGCATTAAATGTGCGACTTACATGCAAATCATTACTGATCGTGTATTATTTTGTCCATATTAGAATACATTAACACTGAACATATTGTCATAGCTATTAGAGGACATGAGAGGGCTACACAGGCAAGTTGCCTTTATAAAATACCATGTGTTTGGCATAAAAGTTAAATGAGGCAAACGTTCTGCTTCAGTAAATTTCATACAATCATCATAGTGTGGAGGTGACCCTCTCCCACACTGAAACAGCCTTGAAGGACTGGCATTATGGAAAGCATCCCAGTTTCAAAATGCTGGACTACTTTCATCTTCATTGCACACTGCAAAGTCCCCTTGAAGTCAGTGGGTGGTTGGTCCTAAAAGAAATGCGTCGAGAGCTCTGTTTTTCTTGGATAGAAGTTACATAGAGAACTTACTCTCTGTCTCCTCCTCTGCTTCCTCAAGTATCAACATCAGCAAGTATTTGTATTGGACACACCATTATTTAGAACAGAAGGGACTGACTTGCATGCAGCCCACACACAATCAAAATCACTACGTAGCATAAGCTGATGTCACCTCTTGCTGCTACTTGTATAATGTATTTTGTTCTCAGTCTGTACACCAGCACAAATTTTGCTAGGCAAAATCATTCCAAAGGAAAGTTATCACTGAATCAAAACAGTCTGATTACCAAAATTCAAAATAAATGAAAAATACAAAGATGTCACAAGAATTTTCTTCTTAAAAATCTTTATCAGCTTGATTTTCGTTATCCATTTTTCTTTTCAACCTGTGGAACATCTGCCTCCAAGAGTTAAATGCTCATGAATTCAAGGCTTCTTATCTTTTTCCCCAAAACAATCATTTTGTCACCAAGACACAGATGAGAAATTTATGCCTGTCTCTGCTTGGCATCACTGCCACCTCATGGATTAATGAATTCCATGTCCTCTAATTCCCCCACATTATGCACCTCTGTTTTGTATGAGTAGCCAAATGTATCAAGATTCATTTTAATGAATGTGAGTCATTGCCCTTATTCAGAAGGCAGGGCTGTTATGTTTTAAGTAAGCACACCATTAGCTGAGCTAAAAATAAACAGGCACTACCTGCAGGAAAACATGTATAGTAAAAGTAAACACTGCTAAGTACAAAGAAAAAAAAAAAAAAGGCAGAAAAGACATGACCTGGAATGGTGTTCTTGCTGAAGACAGAGGAAACAAGATGGATTACACAGGTTATCATCTACTGTACATATCCTCCCATGTATCTGAAAGCAGCGTAGAACCTGAGCATTATTTTAGCATGAAATCTAAATTCAAACCAGTCAATATCAGCATACATTTTGTCAATGCCATACTAAGAAAAATAAAAGGGTGGTTCTTTTTAACACCAGTTTTCTCCTCTGTCGTGGTTGGTGTAAAGAAATTATTTCCTATGTTGTTTGCTGGTGATTTCAAGGTTTGGAGATTTGAGTATTTCAAGATCAGCTTGAAGTTGCTTAAGCAGAAAGCATTCATGGCTTAGCCATGTGGTATTTCTGTTCCATTACTTTCATGACTCTTAATGTGGTGCAATGGGTAAGGCTCTGGTTGAGTCTCAGAAACCAACCTCATAAATCAGTAAGTCAATCAACAAGTCTGGGGAACAATATGTTCTTCTATTTTAATTTCTTTGTGGGAAATGTGTAAATAGATACTGGCAATGAAGTTGGAATATAATGGGTACTAGTAAGTTAAGGCAGCCAATGATTTATCTTCATCTCATGTGTGATGTAAAAAGAAGTTATGCTTTCTGATCTGTTAAAAGACTATTTTTAAAATAATAAAACATCTTTATTTAAAGGATAAGAATTACTCCCTTCTGACCAGTTTCCAAAAATGTGGGAAGATAGCACTTGGGTAAGAAGACTTAAAGGATCTTAGCAAAACATTTCTATATGACTGTATGTTGTTAGAGACCTACCAGCAGTATGTCATGCACCACACAACAACACCTGGGGGGGTTTGGCACTAGTTACTAGACTCAACCTGTCCCTGCAGTTCCCTCAAAGTAGGACCTCTATGTCTCTTTGTCCAGGTGCTTCTCATTGTAAAAACGGGTGATGAACACCAGGCTTACTGGTTTCTCAGCAGTCTCTGGAGACTGGTTAGTTAATGTTTGTACAGAACTGATAAAGGTAGTCGTAAACCATAAAATATAGAACATTTAGCAAAAGAAAGGAAAAAGTTTAAATCACTTTGGCCTATACCTTTGCTAATGAGTTTTTTCTAGTATTTGACTGACTAAAGTACTATCTGTACGACTGATCCAGACAGCTAATTTAAGCCCCACTTACTGAAGTCCTTTTAAACAAAACAAACGAAATGTATTATATGTTGAAAATCCATTATGGAAAGAAACAGAAGTCATTTATAGAGTTACATCATCCGTTCCAGGAAAATAATGCAGAACTTGTGTTTTAGGAAGCCAAACACCAACCCTACATCAAAGAGTCAACTAAATATTTACTACAAGCAGCTGACAAATGGCAATTCATAACTCAAAAATGTCCACAAAACTGCTTGCCAACCTATTTTACATAATTTTATTATTTTTTGCTGTTGTTAAAAAGGGCCATATTTCTGGACAGCTTACAAATGGGAGGGGAAAAAGAAAAAAAATCATTTGAGAAACCAATTGTTTGCAAACTGCAGTCTGTCCTGCTATAAGGACCTGATTTTTAAGGTGTATTTGGGCAGGCAGACCATAAATGGACATTTCAAAAGCTTCTAAATATCTAAAGGAGGTACCCATGAATTTTTAAAATCTAATTTCTGCCTATCCAAATCTTGGCATGCTTAAATGCATTTAAAAGCTGACCCCATGTTTTTGCAATGTGAAAGACATTATCTGAAGGCTCATCTACACCACAAGAGGCAGCTACTATTAGCGTACCATAGTCATATCCCTCAGATGAGACCAACAAGAGTAAGCCAACATGACAAAACAGCACAGCAACACATATTTAGTTACACTATTTCAGGCTACTCCTACTAGATGACCATTAGCTTCAGCATTACCTTCTGTCTTCAACGTATTGTCTCAAACTGCAGACTAACTTAAGCTTAAACATGGCCTAAATTGTGCAGAAACAAGAATCTGGAGAGCCATCACAAGTTATTATCTCAGACTGGAGTGGATCCTCCCGGAGACAAGCATTAATGAGATAAATCTTCAGGAACGATTCAGTACTCGGGTTTCAATCTGAAACATGGAGTTCATCCTTCTGCTTCCATAAAGATATATAGCATTTCTAAAAATGTAACTCCTGATAGTGCTAGCTGAAGAGTATGCCCTGTGTTCAGACAGAGATTTAAAGACTTAATGTTGTATTTTTGAACTGGAGAGATGCCTTTTCCTTTTAGTCCTACTCTAAACTGCAACAGGTAAAGTTTTGCCTGAAAACAAAGTTGTGAAACAACATATATCCCAGCAATTTAGAAGCTGCCCACTTGTATCTGTAAAATAAACACCAGTGAAACTAACTTAGAGTAGGATCTAAGAACTAGACAGGGACAATTGCTGAAAGAGGTGTTCCCTAGAAAACAAAATGGTTCTCAGCTTCTTTGGGAGTGCAGTGATTAATTGAAACTGAAAAAGAAAGGACATGAAGGAAAAATCTGGCAAAATATACACAAAAAAATACCATAAACAGCACATTGCAGAAAAATTTGGCTGGCTCTGAACTTTGCAGATGATAACACACAAAAAAAAAACCCAAAAAACATTAATTTAAAACAAGCTTCTTTCACGAGTTTATCTAATTTCTTAATTTGTGAGTTTTACAAGTATTTTTCTTGAATATTCCTACTATGTAAAATGCTATTAGGTTTGGAATAAACTTTATCTACAAATACATATATATACATATATATATAATATATATAAATTTGTCTATGAAGAGCTTTATATATACAAGCTTTATTAAAAAAACAACATGGCATGCACCACATTGTGGGTGTTAATATCATCTAAACAGGTGGTTTTCCTAACAAAAAATTGTCCTTTGTCTTTCTTTATTGCAATGACTTAAAAACTTAAAACTAAAAAAAAGTAGTGCACCTGAACTTAAAATTGAACTTTCTAAGTATGTTTTCTGTACTCTGGCAAACACTCCTTCAAGGAATTAATTTTCTGGAATTTTCCTATGTTAGAAACACAGAGGCAGATGCAAAACCAAATTATGTTGATTAAATTAAAAACATAGCAGAATTATTAGCATCTCAACGCTTGGTGAACTATTCCATCACATTTTTCAGAGCAACAAAGGCTGGCCTGAGACCTGCCAAAACAGGCAGCTGCACAAGGTGTCTCCTTGCACTGAAATTACTTTTCTGGCTGCTTTGTCAACAAAGTAGCTCCACCTAGGTAAAATCTGCTTGCCCTTGAAAGAGTTGTTAGACCCATTCTGAACTGTAAATATGATCAATGGATAGTGTGACAGATTTACTGCTTCTCAATCCTGCTCTAATCTCTTCCTATGATACCATCAATCCTCTGTTGCAAAAATTTTTTAGCACAACTGAAATAGCCTGGAAATGTTTTCCTTTGTTCTCCAGCAACCAAGGAGTGGCTCCTTGGTATGCTCCAGAAGGTAAACTGGGGGATACATAGGGTGAGTGTAAGTGGCATAGAAGTCTCCACAAGCTCATTGAGGAGGACGCCCTGAGCATACCCAGTTGTCCCCATGACTTTGTCAATGCCTTGGGACAACAAAGTGACATTGTAGATGTCTCAGCTTTAAGAGAGGGAGAACTATGCAGTGTAAAAATCAAAATGTAATTTTGCACTTTTGTGCCACTGGTGCAGGACTGGGTACGTAGAAAAAAATCATACAATTTTGATGCCTTTCTTTGTTCTGTGCTTCCCAGATTAATTTAGCCACTGCTGCTTCCTGCTCTAAAACTTGTGTGTGCCAGTGGGCTCCTCGGTTATCCTTCACAATAGAAGCTGTTCTGCTGTCTGGAATAAATTAGCATAAAAGTGCTATTTTTATTAATGTAGCTTCCTTGTTGCAGTTTCTCCTGTGATTAAAGCCTCGAAAGGTCAACCTGAGTGTATCAGTGGGAGAGTATATCAGGTGCTGTAGAAGTGCACTGAGAAGCCCTTTAACAACTACTCTTTAAGCTGGATAGACAATGAGAGAAAGCCAGTATGAAACAGCTTTGAATAGAATATGAGCAGGATGCTGAAGTCTGAATTATCCAACAAAACTCCAGCTGCCTAAACAAAAATCAAACCTCAAAGATTTCCACATCATATTTAAGTCCATCATGTTGGATTAAACTACAAACTGACTTTTTTATTTTTTTGTACTTTTTTCAACTTTTATAAATTATTACTGTGCTATTTCTTGGACTATCCCAGAGGTTCTTAGATTCTAAATAAAACAAATTTTAATGGCTACTTATTAATAAAACCAAAAATGTTTTGGTGGCATTTTTCATAGTTTTGTTTCCTCATATCCACCCACCAGTCTTCCTTCGGCAGATGTTCATGTTGAGGAGGACAGCTGACCAGCTGGTTAGAAATCAAACCATGACCTCTGATGCTGGAAGGCTTCCCTTTTAGATATTCTCTGTGATGTATGTTCTACTGCAAGCAAAATAAAGACTGTCCAAAAGGTTGTGTAAATTGCTTTTTTTTTTTTATAAGAAGTTCACCTATGTCTCTCCTGTGTAATATAAAAAGTCCATCTTAATGTCTGTACTGAAGTCAGACAGAAGTCCTTAAAAGAAAACAAAAAACTAAAAAAGATTGGCATCTGTTCTGAATACAGGTCATCAAATAATTATAGACTTAAAATGAAACTATTCACCTTTCAGCAGTAAATCAAAATGGATAGGTAGATATCTTCCCAGACAAATGTACAAGAAGACTAATGAAGTCTGGAAGGATGAGTGTTAACCATAGCTCTGTATTTGGCAGCACTTGTGTTTGAGTTTACCCAGTCAGTAGCTGAGACAGAAGCAGTTCTGAAAAGGGATAGGCAGAAATACAATATATAAACCCTTGACAGACTTAAGCTAATAAACTCAAGAAATCATGCAACTCCCTTCAGCACGCTATGTCATATTTATCCTAAAGTGCAATGCAAATTTGCTTTTTTTTTTTATCTTATATATGTAACACCATTTACTGCATAGGCTAATTCTAATAGATTAATAATATATGGAAGAAAAGTCTTCCAGAAGAAACTCTGAAGGCCAAACTTTAGCTGTCAGATACTGTGCCTATTTTTCAATGCTTAGACCTTGTCAGAAGTGAAGCTTCCTTAACATCTTTCAGGCTATGTTCCCAAAACAATGATCACACCACAGAAAGTACCAAGCTCCTAACTGGTAGCTTTATACTGTTTTTTCCCTTACTAAAACCTGACTTTGACTAATACACCTGTAGGAAAAACGTAACTGGTTTTAGTTCAGCAAGGAAGTACAAGTTTACCAATATATTTGGGTTTATTGAATATAAAATTCTGTGCGTATTTGACCACCACTTTAAGATGTTAGCTACAAACCCCAGTTTTTGATATTATTAGAAATTAATTAACTGACCTTATAATACACGATTTCCACACTAAGTCATATGTCTTAGTAGCAATAATGTTAACAAAAATCATAGTAACACAATTGTCATATAAATAGTTAATTTGTGAATTAATCTCTTGGTAAACCTTGCTGTTCTATTGTCTATTATTCGACAACTAATGGCCTTGAAGTTATGACTGTACATTTGTTCTTCATTGTTAACATCTGATCTCACTAGTCATAATGATTTTATTGACAATATTTGAATCACAAAATCAATTTGCTTCTCTCAGGTAAAGAGTTCATTTAATTAAAGCCCACATTTAATAAGGGGGAAACATTGACACATTATGTAGCAGTTATCTGTTTCATAATTACATTAAACAGCATGCCTTCATCTGTACACTTCCCTGTGGTTAAAAAAAAATCCAAACAGCATAGCATTAAAAGGTTTATATTTGTGATAGCTTCACTTCATCATTTGAATAGTTGTATACATGAATAGAAAACAGCATTAGCCTGAAGAACAAGCATAGATATATATCACCAAGAGAAAGCATCTCTGCAAATGTAACAGAGTGATGAGGGCCAAGACAACCATGGTTGTTCAATACCTTCATTTACACAGGCACAGAGGTTCACAACAAAATATCAGTTGTTCTACTGGAAATGTCTCTGTGAGGACAGCTTTGTTCAGCATCAGGTGTAAGGTACAGAAGCTACCATGTCTTAATATCCTCAGCCTTCAAAACAGAAAGTCTCTTCCTGTTTTAAGATCTGCAAATGCAGCTACTTCATTCCTGCAAATGCAGTTCATGGGGGTTTCAGCTGACAGGCAGTGCTCTTGCTCCCTCGTTTTCAATAAAGCTGCAAGTATTAAGTGCACTACATGCAGAAGGCTGTACCAGGTCCAGCACCAATCTCCAGTTCTCTGCTTTATCATGCCTATCTTTGCTTCCAGTTGGTGGAGCAATCTCTGGCAGCAGCAAACTTCCCAAACCTCCTTCTCAGAGCCTGTTTGTGTTTGGCCTCCAAGTTTCTGGGCCAGAGTGGTGATCTATGTGCAAGTGCCTTCCTTGTGCTTTGTGAGTTAGGCAGCTGTAGCCTGGAGTCCATGGACAGTGCTACCGAGCACCCTATCCTTGCCTCTGTGAGGAAAAAGATGTCCCAGAGGTAGTGTGGGTGAGATAAGAGCATGTAGGAACTGAATTTTCACACCTCTTGTGATCTTGTGATCCTAAGTGTCCCTGGAGCCCTGGACCTTCCTCACCTGTTGGTAGACCAGACTGGCATGAGAGAAAAACTAAATTCTATTAAGCATACAAGGTTTTTAAATGCTGATTTTAAAGTTCAAGGAATATCCATCAGAAAAAAAAACAGTACTAAAGAAAGAAAGCAAGCATGAAGCAGAGGATTAGTATATGGATATATAAGTAATATAGAGGTAAATATTGCATAACACTAGAACAAGATTACATAGTGGTTACCTCTCAGTAAGAACAACATAGGTATATATAAGAAATACTCTTTTCCATCAGGAACTCTGGCAGTATAGTTTGTTACTTACACGTTCTGCCATCAATAGAATACACACAATTATTTTTAGTAGCACTTGGCTTAATAATAGTGGTACACAGAGATTTGGTGCATAACATTTTAAGATAAGATACTATATAATTTAAAAGTAATGTAATGTCTTCTTCTTGTGCAATGAGTCTTGCTTTGAGAACAGTTGAATATTGTTTCAGCATGCAATATTTTGCTATATGTCTCCTACAGCTTATGAATTCAACATGTAGTTTTGCATGCACTATTATCTTGGTTGATGGGTTGACCACAATAAAAGGTACCTTACTTAAGTGATAATCTTTTAGGAGTACCAAGTCTCAGTGAAAAACCAAAACAGAGCCTTTGTAGTGAGCGTTAGGCACTGCCCCAAGAACTGCAATTAACTCAGAAAGTCTGCAAAGAAAAGGAGGAAGATGAAAACATGCCAAGGAAATAAGATGCTGATTTTGAATCCTACAACTATATGGCAAAGTGAGTCTAGATTCCATCATGTCACAGCAAGAGTCTATCTATGTAGAGCATTTCTGTTCCCCCTGAAATCTTCTTTGAGATTCCCTCTAAATATTGTATGATCCTTACCAGCCAAGAACAATTGCACTGTTCCCTCCAACTACAATTTTCTCGCATGCAAGAGATGAAGGGAGACATGAGGTACTTTACTGTAGCCTCAAAGAGTAGGGCAGTTCCATTTAAAGTAAATAAAACCGCTCCTGGTACCTTCGGTCACATCTAGTTTTATCCCCAGGGAGCTCTCTCTTCTTCTGCTGCTGATTCTAGTGACTCTTGCTTATTACTACTACTACATCTTTAACGGGGGAGAATAAGTGAGCCTTTCCAACCCTTTGGCAGTCACAAAATGGAAAGCAACAGCAGTATCTGTGATACACTCTCAAGAAAACACAGGTAAAATATGACTCTTTAAATTGTATTCATTTTCCTGTGTGACATAATGTTGCGTGTGTGTGTATTAAAAGCAGCAAAGGAAGGCGTGTCTAAATGGTTTTATGAAGAAATTTCCCCACAACTCTTTGTTAGCAAAGTAGGAGGCAGTTTGAATTCAGTCCCTATTATCTGAACTTCACTCTATAAGACCAGCAAGTAAAAAGAAAGACTGACCTGCTGCACTGAGGTGTGCTACACTCCTTAAATACCATTTGTTACATAGCATATGTCTAAACTCTTTGATCCGTGCACCAGACTGAATTGCCTGGATCACAGTCCTTATCTAGTCAAACTGTCATGACTTCTTTTCAATTCAGGTGGCTAGTTCTCATCCCCTAAAAAGCAAGGAAATGAGGAAAATGTAAGTGTGTATATCCAAATCTGACCTCCCAAAACAAGGGTGGCATCGGGATATACAACATGATCTGTGATCTTGGAAGTATTTCCAGGTGCTGCATACTAAACATACCCGAAGAGTGCTTTGGCAGAAAGCCTAGATCTTGTGGTATGGAAAAACTGTAATAAGCTGTTGATGATGCATATATGGAGATTGCATATACAAAATATTCTAAAACTTCTTTTACTCAGCTTCTTCCAGAGCATTGGACACCCCATATGTTTTTTCTTAATTGTTCCCTCAAAACAAATCATTGTTAAATCCATGCATATTTTGTGTGCATCCTCATCATAGGGGAGGAGTAGAACAAGCCCATACACAGCATTTTCAGGTTGAAAGCCTCTAACAAGCAACAACTAATTATGCGATTTATAATAAAAAGAAGATGCATTCATCTGCATAGCTATAGACAAGCTAGTTACCCTTGTCTCCCTCTCTGTCAAATGGCATCTAGGCAATATAGACAATATAGTCTAGGGCACTATATATCTCTTACTAAAGCAGTGACCTAAAGTAGATCAGATGTTGTGTAACCGACACATTTTTTTCTCTACTGACTGTAAGGTGAATTTACTCTCACTGTCTTAACCATAGGACAATTTAGACATCCAAACCTAACTGGGAATAACTCTATGTCCTACATCAGTTATATTCGGATCAATTATATCTGGCTAAGAAAGCCGCAATGGTTTCAGGAAATTAAATCACCTGAAGAAATTTTAGATGTACAGTATAATACAGTCCAGTAAGTATTAATGAGCAATATGTTTCTCCTGTTAAATCCTACTAAAATGGATTGAACATTTGTTGTTCTTGCTGTGATTATTAGTTTCTAAAGGACCTGTTTGCTTAACTCTGCAGGGATTTTATTTCATGTTACAGATGAAATAAGCTTCTTAAGACCAAAAGCCTGTTCAGACCAAAATACTGATAACTGTAGCTGTTTTAACTGTCCATGAAAGATGATTGGTTTGATAGCAATCTGGTTGTCAAAACTGATTATCCCAATATACTTTCAAATTATATCATTATCTTCATTGTATTTTGTGCCATTCAAGTATTGTGTTGATTTGTCAGGAAAAAAGAATCCTACTTACAAAGAGGAGTCATGAAAAAGCAGCTGACATGTAAGTTAGTCATACTTCCTTGTGGCTTGTCTCCCAAAGACACATGGCCAATCTGCTCATAAAATCCACAGGCACACTGTGAATAGTGAGACACACAAAGCTTATAGTTGTTAAAATTTTGGCCAATCTCCTCAAAGTTTTCCAGGTAACAAATGCAATAGGCTAAATATTAATAGTTCAGCAATGAAGAAAAAGAAAGAACCAAGAAGAGAAACCCAGTGTCACGTAACAATTTGGTAGCAAATGATTCAATGAAGTCTGTTTGAGCTAAGGCTGCAGCCAATGCCACAACAAGAAGCATTAGCCATATGGGAATCTGAGATTTAGAAGGATAGTTGCAAGTACCCACCCCCTCATCTCCTGGCTCCTGAGGGAGAAGGGCAGCAAAGCATCTCAATTTCATATCTCACCCAATTTTAAAGAATATGCAATTTTTTAAAGTCTTTGTGTATGAGAGTAGAGCATTCACACAGTGAGCCCTCTACTCCCCAGGAGCAGGGATGAAAGAGTGACTCATGACTCAGGATGATGATGCTGCCTTGGCAGTGGCAAAGGTTCCCACAGCAAAGCTCGGAGATGCTCCATGACCCTTTAGTAAAATGTAGGACAATCACAAGTTATCTTAAGTTACACAAAGAATGAGGCATATGAAGTAGCAATTAACCACTTCATTGAGGAAGAGCAATGAACTCTCTATACTGAAAGCATGGAGAGTCATAAGTCCTCTAATTTTATGCTATCACAAAATCCCCACATGAGGAGACAATTAGCTGGGCTTAGCTCTATGTTTTGGTGTTGTTTACATTCAGTCTTAGACAGACAGATAGATAAACAGTGTAGCAAACATTTCCTATCACAGAATATATTTGTCCTCACGTGACAGCTTACTTACAGTAAAGTTTTACTTTTTGCAGTATGATTACAAATGAGAAAAACAGTGTGACCTTGAAGGAGAAACGAGTTTGGCAGCAAGAAAAAAAGGAGATAATTATTACTTCTGTTTCTGCTTTTCAGAAGGTTTTATTTGAAAGCTCTATTGTGCCCAAAGCCTTGACTCACCCATGACACTTTTCAGCACCTAAATTTACCCCAAAGCTTCTGTTTGGGAAAGTGAAAAAGAGTTGCATTGGGAAGTGAGGCTTTCATATAGTTTGTATATAGGAGTACAGTCTGAGGAGCTTTATAGCAAATTTGTTAATATTACATTCATCATGATGAATGATGAATGATACATTACATATTTGTTAATATTACATCAGTAAAACTATTTTTGTCACTAAGGTCAGGAGACATAACTCTAAATGCACACAGGCAGCAAAACTGGGGAAGAACTTATCATTTTACATAGTCACCTTTTCACTCACAGCAATAGGCTTCTCCTTTCTCCCACTGCTATTCTGCATACTAAATCTGGATCTTCTCTGTGGACTGTAAGTAAAATGGTAGCTTCCAGTAGGACAAAGTAATTAGAAGAGTTCAGAAAATGAAGAGGAAGTGTTCTGAAATCTTGCTTTAAATTATTTTAGTACACTATGGAAAATTTTTCTCTCACTGTTATTTGTGCTCAATAACACTTTGTTGTTTACTGGAATTACTATTATTTGCATTTAATTTACTGAAGTGAGCTGAAGTTTGAGTTGTTTTCAAGTGTTTTGAGTAAAATAGAAATTAATAACTTGGTGATTAGAAGCCATTTTCTATAAGATAATTTCAGAGTCCAATCTTTTGGCTACAAAAACGTAGGAGTAATTTTAGAGAATATTTGGAAATATTTTGAAAGATCTGAATAGTCTGGGGAAAAAATGAAGTTTTACTTAACATAAAATACTAACCTAGAAATTTATATAAATAATGCAAAGATCAGAAATACAATTATTTATATTTCTATTTTCCTTGTCCTATCAAGATTAAAGAACCATACGACTTCAGTGATCATTCACACAACACAAATAATGAGTAATCAGAACAACCATATTATGACTAGCAAGTACATATTGACCACTCAGTGGAAAATCAACATATTTGCAGAAAATATAATTAATTCTGAAAATAATTTATGAACCAAAAAAGGAATTGAAATTGCATGAGAAATGAGAGCCTATATGAGATCAAATGTCAAGACAGCATATATGAAAAAGAAAGAATGGAAGAATAAGAGACATATATTCAGGCTTCCAGAATCATGATATGGGAGCTACAACCATAACATACCAGCTGGATCTGACACCAATTCAAATGGTCTAGACTGAGTTAATAATCACAAACATTACTTTTTTATCCATATCTGAAAGAGAATATCTAACCTTCTAGACAGCAACATAACATTTTATCATTCATTCTGACAGCAAATTAATTCACAAAATGTAGATATAAAAGTGGTGAAATACACATAGAGATCTATAGATATATGAAAGGCACTCAGAAAAGAAAATATATTCATGCTGTACAACTAACCGCTAGCAATAAAAGCCTCCTAGGAGCTGTGTCTCCTCCTTACTGGAAGTCTAAAATAAGAGGAAAGAGTGGGGGAGTGAGTTACCTCTTTGTTTTACACCCTTTCCCAGAATCAGAGATGAAGAGGTAGTTGGGCCAGAAGGTGAGACGTCCACACAAGGTTCAG
This sequence comes from Cuculus canorus, assembly GCF_017976375.1. Classification (NCBI taxonomy): domain Eukaryota; kingdom Metazoa; phylum Chordata; class Aves; order Cuculiformes; family Cuculidae; genus Cuculus; species Cuculus canorus. The sequence goes on from NC_071404.1 coordinate 63,706,219, forward strand.
TCTTAACTCTGAATGGCATTGCACAACACTGTGCAAAATACCGTCTCCAAATCCCAGGATAGGAAAGTTCTTAGCATCAAAGTTATTCAAGCTATTCCTAGGGAAGTAGCTAACTGTCTGGGACGTTGATTCTTGACCGTGTATCTGCACTATAGATCACAATCTCTCTGAACCCACACAGTTCAGCATTACTAATCTGCATGAGATCTAGTGTGCTTCTGGGGAGTATCTTTCACTGTACTGCGAGTTAGTTTGTATTCAGAGGTAAAATCAGTGTTAGAGAAAATACATTCAAGTTCCATTTCCCATGACTACATTGGTCCTCCAACAAAGATGTTAGTGAATAATGTGCAGGCAAGGTGCTGTTTTAGTAGACTGATACCCAGGCAGGTGATTCTAGCCAGAGAGTTGAAGATAGACTTAATAACAAAATTCTTTCTACTTACAGCAGCCTATCCACACAAAAATTAGATGACAAGCCTCAGTTTTGACAGGAAGAATGAAAGTCACTCATGCATAAGAAATAATACTGTGTATTACAGTACCCCCTAGTGACTCCTGCCATAGCTGGATTTCAGCTGTCATTCAGCACATCCCAGGATAGATCCCATCATGGCAAAAGCAAAACTCTCAGAGCTCTCCAGGGTTGCCTTTCAACACAGAAAAAACAGTCTCCAGCTTACTTTCTTAGGTAGAGTAGCACTGACTGTTAAACGTTCATTCATTTCTCGCTTGCTCCAGAGTTTAGCTTTCTCAATTCCAAATACCAAGCTTTTAGAATCTGTGTGAGCTAGCAGCTAGACACTCTCTATTCTTTGATCTCATGTTATGAGCTTCCTACACAGCAGGAAGATGATATTTTTTCATGTCAAAATCCAGTCATATCTTGGAAGGAAACAAAAATAAGCTTTTCTTCTCTGCCCCAGTTTTCATCACAAAACCTTTGGCCCCTGTTGCTTTCATAAGATCTTTCCCCCCTGTCTGACACATGAACTGTGGGAAATCTTTCCCGAGTGTGATTAAGCCCTTCCCATCAACCCATTCTAAAAGTCACTTTGGATTCAGTGTCCCTCAATTCAAACACTCTCTTCCTCTCCCGTGGGGTTTAACTAAGGAGCTGGCAAGAAAGAATATCACCTGAATGGCCTGGTCTTGAAAGGTCATCTTCAAAGGTATTGTAGCTCCCTTCTTGACTGATGTTTTACACAGCAGACTGGAAAGAAAAGGAAACTTCAGCTGGTTTTGTACCCAATTTCCTTACTTTTAACTGTAGTGCTTTGTTGTTCTCGTTTCTTGAAAACAGTCAAAGAAATTTTCTGACTTAGATCACAGCTAACACAAAGAGATTGGCATTAGCAAAGTGAAAGGGTATAATATCTGTAGGGTTCCATATGTGCTATATATTTTCAATAGTTGCTAACTCTACCTGTAACAAGATCTAACTGCTTTGCTCTTCAAAGTTACAGACCTAATGCTTTGAAACAGTTACCTTTCAGCTAATGGACCACAAAGCCAGTCACAGTTTAGAAAAGGACGTTTTGAGGGATGAGGGTGAAGAGGAGATTTTGGGAGAGAATTTCAGACTTCAGAAACTTTGCAGCTCATGGCTGAACCTGTTTGTGCAGGTGTAGTTGAAAACAATGTGCTGAGCAGGCTGTAGAAGAAGCATAAACGCTCTTGAATGGATTTATGGATGGATACCTGAGGAGTTAGCACTACGTGTTGTGATATTGAGTTATTTTAATCCTTTACTCTGTCCATTTAGACCTTTGGTGCCAGAACGGCTGAGTCACCTTTATGATCTTATGGCAGAGAAAGACAGTGACAGGAAAGAGAACAGGATGATGATGTTTCAGCCCTGAGGTAGATCTGTGGATGGTATGTCATCACCAGAATTATCAGGATAAACTCTGCCTGATCCATTTTACTTAATGCTGCAAGCTGCCCCTCAAAAAGATCAACAAATCACCCTCCAGAGCACAAATCAACATCTCAAATTTTCCAAGGCCCCAAATATCAGCTGCAGAAGCTGTTCTGAATTTGAGCTTATGGATGAGCAAACAGCAGCATGACAAGCGGCTATCATGACCTTGATAATAGGGAAAACGAGTAGTGAAATAATTCACTGTAATTCAACCTAGCAATTCGAAATACTGCACACGCCTGATTCTCTGGCAAGCTACTTCATGTAGGGTATGATATATTTTTTCAGCAGTTTCAAACTGCCAAAAATGTGGTATTATTTCTCAAACAGGAAACAAATTAATGAGGGATATGAGAGGTAAATGAAAACATGTCATAGAATGAAAACATGGTTCAAAAGCTCTTAATAAATTAAAAGTTACAAAAAACAATTTACAGAGTGTTTTATGTATGTCACTATGAAGAGGTTTTATTGGTGTGATATCATAATTTGGCTGTGTCTGATTCCTTTCTCTTGGCAGCTCTAGCTCCAGAGACATTATGAGCTGATGATGCCAACTCAGAAAGCTGAATGCCAGAGGTCTGCTTTATTTGGGCAGTAATCAACAGGACTTTTAGGTTTACCTAAGGACTCCCACATCAGTTCTGCAACCACCAGATCTTAGGATCTTTATCATTTGACTTTAATAATTGTTTTTGCGCAGAGAAACTGGGCAATGTCATCAAGATTCACTGTCCAAATTGAATAATTTTTAGTTGTTTTACAAATTTCCTGTGGAATTATCTGTGTTTACAAATGTATCCAGATTTTACTTTGAACTTTCTCTGCTCCTCCTGCCCTTAAAGATAAATGAATTCCTAAACATGTTTGTACTTGCAAATTCCTAGATTTATACACTTCATGCCACTTTAATCCCTATTAAACTAATCTGAAGTCATGTCAGGCCAACTATCCACAGTAAAATGGATTAGACAAGCCAGTTGATCAGATATAGAAATGACTCTGGGAGCTTTCTCTGTCTAGCCTCTGTGCATTTAGAGAACTGTTTTCCTACAAATAGTTTTGTTCTTTTTAATTCCTTTGTGATTAAGCTAATCCACAAAAAACATTGGTTCTTAGAGAATCATTAGTGCAAAGCAGAACAGACAATGCTTTTAATTAGCACTTTTCATAACTCTTCTATCCATTTGGTAATAAAATTACTTCTGTATTAATTGATTAGTTATTCTAATTCACACAGCACTAAGTGCTGATATGCAGTGGCCATTAAACATCTTTGTTAAATAATTTTTATGGTACAAATAGTATTTATTTCCTGGAGAAATGGAAGAAGTTTTGTTTAAAAGCTTTATGATGTGTGTGCTATAGATCCTGACAATCCTTCTCAGCAGAACCTAATAGAACTTCAAATGGATTTTAAGGAATCTATCATGTATGTCAACTATATTTTTATTCATAATACAGCCTTTTGTATTACTGAAGTAGTATAGAGATTCTTTGGATGTCTGAAAATTAAGTATAAGACCTTGTTGTACAAAGAGAGTCTCAGACTGCAAAAGAACGCTCCTCTACTGAAAACTAAGAGGCATTATGTTCTAAATTTTATTTACAGTTCTGCTATTTTTTGACACAAAGAAAAAATTAAAATACTTCAACTTACAAAGTGAATAGTAATTTGAAATGGTTGTTGGGAAACCAGTTTCTCATGCGTTTTTTAAATAGAACAAATCAACATTTGGAATAATGGAGTAACATTATTAGATCACACGCAAAATCTCTGTGCAGGTGGCTATATCAACATGAATATATGATAAAGATATTTCTAAAGACTTGCTCTTCACATTTCATTTTGAGAACAATGGCCTGATTTCTCAGCTGCACTAAGTACTTCATATTGAAGTATAGAAATTGAAAGTAGTTTAGACTGATTAATTATAAATTATCTTACTTGGATGGCTCTTTGTACTGCTTGGTGGACCTAACACTGTTTGGGTGCAAGAATTAATCAAAACTGCTTCCTCTCTAGAAGGAAAGATGCTGGCACATTGCCACATTCATGTCCCTTTGCAGCTGCCTCACTGACTGAACCGTTGCCCTTCATGCCCACCTCCAATCACTTACCCCTGTCCTTGGGAATACCTGCTCCCTCCAGCTGGAACGGGGCTTTCACACTCACCTTGCTCCCACTATAACGTCATGCCGTTATTGCAAAACCAGGGGGCTATTCTCTGCCATTCTTCTCATCAGCTGCAGAGCTTGTCATATGGTACTGGCATGCTTAAATTTGTCTGATCCTCTCTCATCTTAGTGACTAAGTGCGGAAAATGAAAGTACTCGGGAGGTTTCCTCTCAAACTGCAGGTATACCCCTCACTGCAGTGTCATCAGACCATGCTTTAAGCCAAGAAGAAAGGAGATAGGTGAAAGTGAAAAAAAAAATAATCTCCCAACAGAAGTTTAGAACAAGGTGTCTGGTACTCAAAAAGGAACAATTTTGAGCTTAGACTTGCAATCTGTGTTAAATAAATTTATCACACTTAATCATATCTGTTCATATAAGCATTTGTGTTCTGCATGTTTCTCAAGCAATACACAAGAACAAGTAGCTAAGGAAAGACAAGGATTAGTGAAATAATCTCCAATGGTACCTCCTGTCCCATGGTAAAGGGGAAGGCCAGAGTAGTTAACATTTGGAGGAAAAAATGACATTTACTACTGTACAATTCGATTTTCTCTTCCTTGTCTCTTGATGAAGCATCAATCATTTAGGAATTTCTGAAGCCAGATATGTGTTTCCAGCTCAATTTTATAGTTTCTTTCTCAAAAAGAGGAGACAAGACAAAAAATACAATTTTGCCCCAGCTAAAACCAACCTCAATGAGACATTTATTTTTACAAGTTACAGCACTTTCTCAAAATCATTAAGAGAACGTCACCCATTCTGCTCATTGAATGAGGCCAACATCCTCTGGGAAGAAAAAAGGGAAAATAACAAGCAATCGTGGTCACAGGCTGCACATTTGGGGCATTTTGTAACGCTGTAGTATCTGATTTTTGAAGACTTACCAACCCCTTAAGATAATTTTGTGTCATTTTTATAACTCTGCTTTGCCTATCTTCTCCTTTTCCCACAGCTTTTGACTCTCTTATCCATTGCTTTATATTTGCCACAGGACTGAAATATTTTAGGGCAGAAAATTTATCTCTCTGAAAGTCTGGATGACAATCAGCATATAAAGAGTATTGTATCAGGTACAATAATGACAATACAATTTACCATTTTAAGCTATACAAAATCATTGCTTCAGGAATAAGGAGACATAGGAAGATATACTCTTAAGGGAAATGTCATTATGGTGTTCAAAGTCTTGGCACTCATGAAAAAGAAAAACATATCCAAAAAGCTGATCTTATGTCTGAGTACTTGCTATCTACTTTACAGATTCTCTGTATTTGGCAAGAGAAAATTAATAATGTAAGTCCTTCCATTCCACTTAGTACTGCTGGTGTAACTTGTCCTAAAGAAGTCAGCAAGGTGATGGAAACGAATTCTCAAAGATAAAGAGGAGTCAGATCGAACTTTTCTGCAGTATACAAATGATAATGCTACCTACCATCTCCAATCCACTGCATTTGGGAAGACTATGTTAGGCATATATCAGGTACAGAATATACTGTGAATGTGTCTAGTTACTGTCAAGGTGAGCTTTACACTGAGCTTCATGAAAGTTTTAACCCAAACAATGATAATCAGCAGAGATAGTGACAAATGGAAAGGAAGTAGGGTAGAATAGTGACATTTGGTGCTGAACCATATGTGCGTGGTTTGAAAGACATGACTGAATTGTTTTTAGTGCTCTATTATTCTGACATTTAGAATGAGGCAAGTTTCCATTTCCATTAATGTACTGCCAACTCAAAGGGGAACTGTCGCAAATTTGAGACTAAAGAAAGCTGTTCCTCAAACTTCTCCTGAGCATAATCAGTGCCCTTGCTAAGCAACAGAGTAGTGTCACAATGTATACTCTTAAGCGATTATTACATTTTCTACTTGCTGAATACAAGAATGTGTTTTATACGTTATGATGACATGGCATAAGCTGTTTTGACAAAAGACCATGAACTTACATACGAACAGAGAGCAACCAATGCAAAGGAACTCGTTGATTTTATGACTACTGACCTGACAAATATAGCCACCAACAAAATGACCCAGTCAGGATGTTCAGGTGAAAGAACCTGAAAACCTGTAATCTTTTCAAATTGTAGTTAAATCAAAAAAAAATGCTTGGAGAAAAAGTACAATGATCATCATTTTCCTTTCTTATTTTTTTCAGTTACTGCCTATCTTTACCAAAGATTAAAAATAAAGAAGGAGACAGAGAAAAGAGAGAGTGTGGAAAGGCTGAAGGTAGCATAAGGTGATTCAAGATCTGAACAGGAGTCTTCGAACTCACACAATTATCGCTCTTTGAAACAGCTGAAATTTCCAGCTGGAAGCAGCTGTTTAGCTGCTTTACAAGCAACTTGAATTCAAAGGTCTCTACTGACCTTGTATGATGACAGATCAGCACAATGCTAATGACATCACTCAGAGATCAAAACTGAAGGGATAATTTTTCTCAAAATCAACTATGCAAGTTTTTTTTTACTAATAAATATTTCCCTCTTGTGACTACTCAGTCTCTGAAGCTTTGGTGGTAGTCGCCCAATTTCATTCTCTCAAGGAGGCAGGGATTGTTCTTCAATAGTGGAAAAAAATCAGGTCATATATCAGCTCAGTGTTGTCCTGATTGCATGTCAAGTTATTCTTATTTGTTTGCTTGGGGGGGGGGGGGTTAGTTTAATCTGGCAGCAATTTAAGAAAGTCTCAAGGTGATGAACCCCAGTTTTTATATAGCAGACATGGAACTTAGTCTTTGCCATTTCACCTAGGAATAAGAAGAGCAAACGCATCAAGGTCTATGCCCTTTTATCCTATTGAACAGTGCTGAATCACAACCCCAGGCTGATCCTGCTTCCCAGCAATTCTCGACACTCATTCCTGGAACTCTCCCCAGGCCCCTCAGAAATTAATTTTCTTGCATGATTCACAAATTACCTTATGACCATACAGGGCTTTGGTGCCATTATGTGCATTTCTTCTTTATAGTTTGGACCAAATTCCTCATTTTTTATCAACTTGAATCTTACAGCCGTTGTGGTGTTTTTCCATTCTCTTAGCATAAAAAAGGTAGGACATATATAAGAGTGAACACATTATGTGTATACTTTGACTGTATATAAATGAATTTATTGCTGGAAGAGGTGCCAGGACTGGCAGTCACAGAATATGAAGCCCTTCATTCACCCACAGAGCAAGCAATATAGAGATTAAATGTTCTGTAATAATGAAGTGCATACTTCCTCTTAATACCTCTCCATTTGGTCTGAATATGGGACCTGTGGTCAAGAAACAGATAATACGGAGAATAAAAGCTATAAATAATCAGTAGAAATGTCAAAGGAGAGAGGCACAGTTTGAGTACAAATCACAGAATTTACCTTACTAAGAACACAAGAACAATACATAGAAGTGCTGGAGGTTTGTGAACTGCACATTGAATTCATCTCTCTTTAATTTGTTGGGTAGAATACAAATAATGAATAAAATAATCTCACATGAGATTGTTCTCACATGAAACCTAGAAAGCAGGAAAAAAAGAGTGAAGACAGGCAATCTGCTGGTCTATCTGCAGTGATAGATGAGAAAAATACTACCTCAGGTAATGATGCCTTCTTTGAAAATAGGTTGAAACTCCCATTCCATTTGACATAAGAAGTTGGAAAATTATCCACTGGAGCAGCTTCTCAGTTATTGTGCTCCATGTTTCACTTGCTGTCATTTGGTCCACAGAAACCACCCACTGAACATTTGCCTTTGAAGTGCATCACATTCTCCTACAAAGCATGAGTGACTTCTTGGGTCTCAATTCATCACAGCTTCTGAAATCTCCAAGTTGTGAGTTACTTCTTTTATTTTTTGTAGAGCTGCTCCAACGCCTTATGTTTAAACCAGCACCTTTGGAAGGAAAATACTGCTGGCTTGGGCTACCCAAACAAGACCAAACCAAGAGTGACTGCAGTGGTGATGGATAAATGCTCAGAGTATGGCAAACCTGTACTCAATCCATTTCACACTCAGGTGAGATATTTTGTACACAGCAGATGCTCGTTATCCCAGATTTTCTTTAGGTAGTGTTTTTCGTGTTGGTTTTTTTTTTTTCCATATATTTGATTCTCAATGAACAAAACAGCAGACAATTAAGCAGATTGGAGCTTATTGCAGTTCATAGTACAATCTTCAACTCTCTGGAAAGTTTTCTCAGATACCTAAGAGCAGTCATTACTTGATATGAAAGTCACTGTATTTTATATTCAGTGTTTCTGTTATTAGTCTTCCAGTCAGTTTTCTTGCATCTGGCTGGCAGTTATTGCTGTATTATTTGGTGAAGCACTCATAAATCCTCTTTTGCATTATGTTTGCTGTCCCTTTCTAGCAAGAAAACGTTTGTTGCTGAATTCAGAGGAATAAAGATCAGAAATTCCACAGGAAAAAAATTACACGCATATATTACTGTCATTGTTAGGGAAAGCCGTTTCTGACCATGCCTACTGTCTACTTTATCATTCAAGATAACTTGCGGACCAGGCTAACCAGTATAGCTTGGACGAATTCATGGCACTGAATATTCATATGGCGTATGATACAGACACTGAACCCAATTTAGTAAATGAATATTGTAATTTCATCAAAGCCCCTCCGAGAGATTATTATGCAGATTTATGAAGGAATATTGCTGAAGCAATTCTTGGCTGTGTTTTCAGTCACTGAGGACTTAAAGTATGTGAACCTAAAATAATTTCAGACTTATTTACCGTCACTGCTTTCATCTTCTGAACTTTTCTGATATTATTTCTCTCACTGGTTTGTATCCAGCATCTCCTCCCTTGTCCTTGCCCTTGATCAAAGACCCAGTGTCAAAACACCTACATCTGTTGCCAAGTTACTCCCAACAATATTCTTACTGCCATAATGTCATCAATCTGTTCTAATACCTCTCCTGTAAAATTGCATTGCAGGTAGGGGGAAGTATGGACATGGGCATGTGGATAGTATCACTCACCTGAAAGTACAAACACCTATACACAAACAGATTGTGATCAGATTCTCGCAGCTCTTCTGAAGATTACTTCACTTTTTTTTACTTCTTGTAGAAGAGGGAATAATTAGGCCAAAGAATGAAGAAGATACTTGATCCAATAGCATATGACATTCCTTTAAAATTCAGGAAGTGTGCCTTAAGTTGTTCTCTGCGTTACTGATTTTATAGGCAGTAACTTTTAAAAAGTGTCACAGAAGCATGTATTTTTGCAGCAGATTCCCATACCCACTGTATCACCTTCAACTTCATCCCTCTGGGTGTCAGAATGAAAACTCATTGTGACTTTGTAGATGTCTCTTAAAATAACATTTTATGATATTGCTACCAAAAATAGTAATTAAAGAAACAGATCAGTAACCCTCACTCTAATCAATGTTACCTCTCCTGCCCTACTCATTAAGGAACTAGTCATCACTGGATTATGTCAGTGGACTAATGGGCACGGAGCAAGATCCTGAGTCCTTATTCATACTGCATCAGTTGTTCTTCAGCAATAGGCATCCCACCTCATGCAAGATGAAGTAGAACATGGGTAAAGTCTTTGGGATGTGGTCCACAGGCTTCAGAAGACTACAGCAACAGTTAAATTTTAGCATACTGTAAATACCAAGGCTCTTCTCTGTTACATTTCTTGGTATACAATATAGTAACATATGCTACATGGAAGTGAATCTTAAAGGCCAACTTCTGCTCTTGGATTCAGATCTCCTTGACTTCAGTGAAACTGCAGAGCAAGGGAGCCTGGTGACACCTGCAAGCAGTAAGTAACCATGGCAAAATCTCCATGGGGGAGCCAAGGGAAAGATCAATTCTTGAAGGTTTCTTGTGCTTCATGTAAATTGTGACACTGTGACTCATTTTAGCCCTGTTTTGTGTGGTGAACATGCACACGTACATCTTGAACTCCTTTTACAAATTAGTATGTGTTAGAATATGGCAAGTGAAGCCTACGGGCCAAAAAGCTAGAAAATCTGCATATCAGAGACACATAGCAACAAAAGAAAAGAGCTGGAGATAGATGACGATAAGAAAGCACGAGGGAATTGATACAAAGCATCTACTTCTTTATATATTTTTTTTCTGATAAACAATTGTTTCTGAATTTATTTCAAAACATTTTCCTGTTTCATCCTTCTTCGGTTTTCCTTCACATCTCTTAGCTTATCCTGAATTCCTTTTCTGCCTTTATTCCCCAAGCCTCTTTTTCTCCTAGTTGCTCTGTGCTTGATTTACTGTCAAGTTAGATATGGGGAGAGGGAACTATCTTTGAAAATGTCAAAGAGGAACTGTGAAAAGACACATATTTGCACACTTTAGAGGAAACATGTTCAACTCTTCACAGATAGAATCCAAGATACTGAGGTACAGAAGAGCAATTAAAGAAATCCTCCTCCTTCCTACTCCACAGTCACTAAACTATCACTAGCACAACTAAAGCATAAGGTGTTTGAAACTTAAGAATGGATACAACCACTCAGAACTGTATGAGTAAAAATGAAAGCCAAGTGTCAGTTTTTGAAGAGTGAGTCTTGGCTGTAATTGACTTGACTACACTAATAAATTGCACATGGCTTGAGGAAGATTTTCTTATTGTCAGGAAACTCCCTTTCACTTGCCGCACACCTTCAACAGGACCAACAAGCATCACAGATGTTAGAAGGTTCAAGAGGTACTTTCCGCAGGCACGTCTAGGTGTTTATCATCTTTTGTACAGAATCAGTCAAAACCCCATGAACTGTAAATAAGCAGCACTATGATTAATATCTCAGTGCCAGAAAGTGATGATGATTTTCCATGAAACATCACCCCAGACTTCTCCAGGGAGCCCTTTCCAACACCCATCTCAAATAAAAGTGGAAGTCTTGCAACATCTGAAGGTAGAACTGTGCCAGACTCACAATCAGCTTGAGGATCATTATTTACGGGTGCTAGTCAGGAGGAGCTTGAGGCGATTCTCTCAGGTAGTCCATTGCCAGGCTCCACATGCCAGCTGCAGGGGCCAGACATCATTTTGCAGCACTTAGAAAGCTGGACATGGTGAACAAAGATTGGGAAGGCAGGGTTGTTCAAAAACATGTAACGAATTTTGGTAGAGCTCTGATAACTATTATACCTTTATAATGTAGTACTTCCATAAAGGCTGATGAAACTTTGCAATTACAGCAGTTCCAGGTAGCAATGACAAGGTTGCATACTATCGGTTTATTTAGATGAAATATGATTTAGGAGTCTCAGCTTTCTAACTCCCTAGTACAACCTGCTTTCCTGCTGCTCTTTCAACGGACCATGGATATTTTTGTCAATTTCGTTTCCTTCTCTATAAATATACAGAAAAAAGTGCTAAGATTATATTTTCGCTCAAATTTTTGGAAGATATTAATTCTTACAGGACATTATTCTTGTCTAACACCACCACGTTACATCGGAGTTGTCAGTTCACACAGTTATAAGCCAGTGCTCAGCTCCATCCATCATCTTCCAGAAAGTCAAATGGCTTCTCTGTGTGTGGTTTCTGACCTGGACCAGCACTGAACTAGATGAGAGGCCTAAAAGCTTCTCTATATAGGCAGGCAGTTACACCAGCCACATTTCCCAGCTAACCTGCTCAGAATACAAGACATAGCCAAAGTCTGGCTGACTCCTATGAGGACCGGTATACTCCAGCTCTGGAGCTGCTTCTTCCTTCATCAAAGAATAAAGAAAAATTGTTGGTAATGTTCTGAGAGTGAAAGCTATATTTTTCGCTTGGTTATGTACACAATAGGAGGCAGCAAAGGAGGAAATTCCAGACACAGTACATTTACAGTAAGTCCAAAATAGCTCTGCCCCCAGTAATTCATCTAGCCCAATACAGTAAACCCCTGCAAGCTGTCACGTACAGGAAGCATAGAAATTGGAGCAAAGGAAAACACAAGATCATCCAAAGTCTAATTTCCTTCCAACATTCATTTCTATACAGGGATCATTTTATGATCTCCTTAATTTCAGAGCTCATTTATGCACCAAAACAGAACAAATAATTTGCTCTTCAGTCGAGGCCAATCTTTTTACTTTGTACATAAAGCTCTACTGTACTGTCTGACATTAAGCTTTTCACCCAATAACATATGCCCAAAGCACGTATTGTTTCAGGTACTTGTACTAATGACAAACTGTAGAACATCAGCTGTACTTTTAATTTGAAGAGGGTGCTTCTGTAATGAAGATAGGAACTGGAATATAAGAGAGCAGTTTTATGTCCAACAAGTAGCTTCTCTTTAAAAAAGAAAAAATTCTTAGAGATTTAAAAACCGAGTCTGAGGCACTGTACGTAAGCAAAATCTGTTACTATGGATTTCTTGGCAGTGTTTGTAATATAAATCTAGTTCTCTTTTTGTCCAAATGACAAAAAGAACTTGTATGCAAGTATACTTTTAGATACAAAAGGTGCAGTCAGAGTCTCATCTGGGTTATTTAATACCTGTTGAGATCTGCTTTAAGTTCTAGCTGAAGTTTTTTGCGTCTCATTGTACAAACAATTTCTCCTACAAATAGCATACTTTCTAAACTTGCAAGGCTCTAGAGGATGCAAGTCTACTTCTTGCTCCTCTCCATGAAAACTTGAGAGTGTGGAAAAAAATCAGTTACTCAAGTACTTACAAAGAGTGGAAAAATCTATGTGAGTACAGCTGCAGGAAATTCATTTTAAAATCTGAATAGCTGCTCAAGATCTTTTAGTAATAACCACCTAGTTTTAATGCGGACATTTTCATATTGCTCATTCTATATTCCTGAATAACCAACCAATACTTTGTTAGAAGTGCTTGAAATATCATTTAAATGGAGCAAAACCATTCATTTTCCTTCTTTTCCACCTCAACAAGATTTGCCTTTTTTGAGCTTGAAAAGCTCATACACTTCTGGTAGTTGATCGTCTCAAAATACTGAGTGAAAATGTTTAGTAAATCTCAAATACACCTTACTACCCATTAACACCATCCATCATCATTTGCTCTCCTGTATCAATTTTCTCCTGACTCTGTTTGCACTTGGTACCAGGAGGAGCTTCAAGAAGGTGACCCACATGACTTCTATCTTAAGTTATCTGCTGTGGTCCCAGAAGTGATTCATGATCATATCAAATCTATCTCCCCAGTGTTGTTTTGTCCTTAAGGCTTCGGCAATTGCAGAGACTGACTAGAGACTCCAATCAACCATCTGGTGTCTGCCAACTGTAATGTCTAGTCAGGTTACACTGAATGCAAAGCGAAATGTGTTTTGTATTTGGATCCTTAATACGTTCATCTCTTCCCTTGGGCCAAGCAGAATATTAAGTGGTTGCAACTCTAAAAGGCTGAGATGGCAGCAGAAGAAAACCTTAGATTTAAAAGGAATATTTAAAGTCAGCATTAAAACTTGACTGAATGGAAGTGCTAGTATAACATACGCAGCAGCTCTGTACTGGCAAACAATGAATTTAATAAATGACAGGATTTTTTCCATCGATTCTTTGTACAACTTTATGAGCTGTTTTTAATTGTAATTTGCCTCCTTATATGTGATCAGAATGTTGTTAAGGGAATTCATTCTTTTCTTTAAACTCTACTTGTCCTCTAAGTAATAAAAAGGAAATACTAGAAGTCTGAAAAACTCATTATATGTCTTTTGCCAAATATTTTTCAAAGCAGGCTGCATCAATCTGTGCCTTGCATAGACTGTTTTACTCCTTCTATTTTGAGATGAGCCTTCCCCCTACATCTCTCCCTTTTCCTTTTTCCTCTCCCAAGACTACCACGAAACTGGAAATACAAATGTTTTTGCCAGACCCAGCCTTACCACATTATTTCCACGAGAAATTCTTATTAGTTATAAGACATAATATATATAATAAATTCCTGTTAATTATAAGATATAATAACAAGATTCTTACTCAGCTGATTTCCCCCTACCATTAGAAATTTTATCATAGGCTTGCATCATCATAGCAGCCAAATGACTGAAGTGGCCATTTGGGGAATTATTACTCCTAGGTGGCAATGCTATCTGCCTCAGTATTATGTGTTTCTAGGCAGAGGGCACTAAGGGCATCTCCTCTGTGCCACTTTGGTGCCTCTGCATTCCCATCCTAGAACACCAGAATCGTTGAATCTCAATTTTCGTAATATCACTTAATCCTGAGCTGTGTGCATCAGCTGTTCACAGGCTGATTTCATGGGTAATATCACCCATGGGTTTGAAACTAGCCAGGAAAGTGCTGTGGGATTTTAGTCGTTTTCACTGATTGCAATATGAACCATAAGCTGGCATTATATTCACTATTTTGTTTCCACAAATTAAAAGAGCAAATACAGGGCAGCTGCCCTGCAGGAGACAGCAAGTTACGCATGGACCTCTTTGATTTAGGCCAGAGAGAAAGCCAGGCTGCCCATGGCAGCGCTCGTCAACCTGTGCAGGATGATAATGCCTGTAAGTGCATTATCTTTGCACACGTCCCCAGCCATCCCCTTTCTCTAGGGACAATGGAGCTGCAGGGGAGCTGCTAGTTCTGGATGGATTTCCCTGTGTACCCATCCGCTTTCTAACCTCCCAGTGCTGGGGTCAAGTCCTGTCCTTCAACAAAGCCTGGCCTTGATGACCAGAATTTGGACCTTGAGGCAGCAGGATCTGAGCAGCAGTCAAGGTTTAAATACCTGCTTGAACTGACACAGAGCAAGACTTTGAGCCTGCAGCTCCCAAGCCCTGGGGGAGCATCTCATTTACTTGCCTGCTCTCCATTCTGTCTCACTCTCTGCCCCTGGCTGAGATGTGAAGTTTCATCCAACACCTGACAAGTCATACCAATCAGAATGCAGTTGAAAGTGTGAACATCTGGCCTGAGATCTGGTCTGAAAAATGTGTTTTCCCAGAGAGGTTGGCTTTTATACAATTACCTGGCCAATCCTACTCAAATTTAAGATGACATTTGAAGTTCAGGTTCCTATTTATATCTGTTTTTCTAAATTTATTAATCAATTTTGCCTTTTACATCAGGGAAAATAAGGAGTATCTCTGCTTGTCAGAGGAAACAGTCCAGTGAAGGCACAAATGGAACAAGAATAAACAATTTCTAATCACAATATGAAGGGAAAACACAGGGAAATTTGCTTTAATACCATTTAAATTCTCCTTCAGGAAATACAAATATGGACAGAGGCTGAAGTTTTGGATTGATTCTTACTTTGCTTATTCAGTATATCTGCCTCTTTCAAGGGAGAATACTTGCAGTCAATTCTATCTAGAAAGCAGAAGTGAACTATGATTTTTAACCTAGCACAGAAAATCTTGAGAAATCAAGATCTTTACTTCTGAGACAAAGCAACTTAACACCACCGTGTTAGGATCAGTTTATCAGACCTCTTCTTTTGCTGGATTTTAAACAGGGCTGTCTATGTGTCACACACTTCCAGATCACAGCTTTGTCAAAAAGTTAAACCCTCCAACAACTACAACGGTAACAATAATAAATCCTCATGAGGCAGTTCAGATATATTTATTATATACCATCTGCACTGAGGCCTGAGAGATATTATGTTCCGCATTCTCTCTCTGCTACGGAGAGCTTTTCTGATGTGTAAACCATCATTTATCTTGTCTGTAATTCCCTTCATGTGACCTTTTTCAGACTATGGCAGTATAACATTCTCACTATGGCAGGCTCTGAGACCATTTGAGGACAGGTCTCATAAAGCCTGCCTTTGACATTAATCGATCTCTTTATTATAGAAGTAAATCAAAGCAGTTAAACTCAGGTCTTCTGGGAGTTGAAGGTCAAACAGGGAAAAACAAACTTTATTCTGGGAATAACATAGAAAAATTCTTTCATCCCCATCCCTTTGTTCTTTGCCTTAGAGGCATGACAAAAACATGCATCACTCATACCATTTAGGGAAGTACGAAAGCAAATATATGTTAATATACACAAATTGTTTGTCTGCATCTCATCACTTCTTCATGTCTTTGCTTCAAGCAGTTTGGTAAAGTCCTTCTTTCATGGCCTGGAAAGCAGAGGCTGGAAAGAGGGTATGATCAAGTGGAGAATACAGACCCCGTTGCTTTCCTGGCAGCTCAAAAAGAGAGGCAGAGGAAAGGAGGAGCAAGTGGTGCAGAGGAAGGCTCTAGCAGATCTGATGTTTATTCATTGTTGCCCCACGCTATAGCTTCACTGATATACTTTGAGAAGTGCAGAAGGACCTCCATACCTTTGCATACAGAATCTGCAGGAGCACAGATGCAGCTGTAGCTGCCAGTGAACATATAAATGTTTTTGGAGAGGAAATACTGCTTAAAGAAGACTTACCAAGAGGAAAATCTGCAACTTCAGTCTTCCTTCACTCTGCAAGGCTGGATAAACTGACAGCCAACACCACCTCTTCCCATCTTCTAACTAGCCTAGAGAGATATCCCTTTTCACCACAGCTGAGCTTCTCTGTGATGCCCCAGACACAAGTGGTCTCAGCAATTTATTAGTGTAAACCTCTGTATATTGAACTAAAACTGTAAAAGTCGAAAAAGCACCACAAGACTGAATGATAGGGCTATAGGAGAAGTAGGGCCCCATAGAAATCTGCTGCTAGTTCAGTACGTGCCCAGCTCGGGGCGATGCTGATGTCCAGGACTCCCCCCTTCCTTGCCAGCTGCAGTGCCTGAGGCACTCCCTTACATCCCCCCAGGCCCACAGGAAACTCTGCCTTTGCTTCGCAAGCATGTGCAAAACTTTGAAAAGCTCTCCTTTCCCACATTGGAGATGGGACAGAACAACGAGAGTATTCGTGCAGGCAAGGATGTCCCCTTAGTGTGTCAGCAAGTTATCTGCCAGCCAGGGGCACCGAAGCAGCAATTTTTAACATCGCCTTGGTCCAGTCTCTTAATTTCTGTGCCTCAGTTTTCCCTTGCAGAAATGAGAAACAGCAAATGTTATTTTTTTCCTGTTCTATTTGTATTGTTTGTTGTAATGAAAAAAGTCCTCAACACTGACTTTGCTTTTAGCTTTGCACTCTTCAAGCCCTGTGATATGAGGGTGAAGTGTTTCCTTGAACTGTTTTGCTTTTTAACTTACCTTGGATTTTCAGGGCTTTACAAACAGGCACACCCAAATGGCACAGGAGGGTGTTGGTCAGCAATGAGCTTTCTAGTCAGGGGAACCTACTGGTCTAATTTGTTTCTTTTTAAGACACAGCCATTTTTTAAAGGCAAAAAATTTGCTGACATAGTAAATAACATGAATGCAAGCACCAATCGACTAATATTTGTTTTATTTATGCTATTGGAAAGTGTGCCGGTGACTTTAAAAAGAACATGTGAATATGTTGCCCCTGTCCCGAAGTGTCCAAAATTTAAATATAGATATACAGTAACACAGAAATGTGAAGCATTGCTGGAACAGGCAGGGTTAGGAGAGGCAGAGGTTACAAAACAAGGTGATGCCACTGATCAGTTATTGAATGTTTTTATTTTGGTATCTCCATTAGAAACATAATATATAAGCTTATTTTAATGAAATAAAAGCAACAGTTGACTCACAGGCATGGTAATCACTCAGGGAAAATGTGCATGTGAAGGAAGTGATTCTCAGCCCCAAGAAGACACATGCAAGTGTTTATGGGTGAAATGACAAATAGTCTATTGTGAATGGAATGGAAAACACGGGTAAATTTATGATACATCACAGAGACAGAAAAGCAGACAAAGAAGAGTTATATAGAATGTATGTATCTATTGTATCTATAATGGAAAGCTGAGGATGGGAAAAGAGCACTAAAAGCTTGAAATATAATAAATTTCATGGAGTTACGTTTTTCCATTTTTAAGTGATTTCATGTCTTTTTCTAAAGACTAAAAACAACTGAACAGGGAAAACTGACTGCATTATTGGCAGAAAATTAAAATATAAAGTGCCATCAAGTACACAGCACTAAAAACCTAGAATAACTATACAGATTTCCATATTCCCATCAATTACAGCACTATCGACAGTATTATGAGTAGATAAGAAAAAATCAGAAAAAATATATTTTCAGTTGACAGTGACCCTTTTAGGCCTGAAGTGCTGAGAAAGGGAGTTGCAGTTGACTCAGGCATGGAACGATACTGCCGGTCACTGTGAGAAAGGTTTTTCTGAAGAACTGTCTGAAAAGTAGCCAGGTTGATTGAACAGCACAGTATGGGTCACCAGGTTGAAGAACAAGACTGTACGAGCAGTCTCAGAGTAGTAAGTATAACCTAACCACAGAAACAAAGCAAAACTTGGGCTGCCCTTGAAATTATAAGTTTTCAGTTGTGGTCATTCCTGATGGCAGCATAAGAGGTGGGCTCATAAATTAAACTGATCACAGGAAATGCAGTGTTCATTTGAAACAAAGGAAGGGTCCATCTCTCAACATTGCAGATGACCCCTCTTTTGAGACAAGCACAATGGGACAGTTTGGCTCCGCATCCCCTTTCACTTCAAGCAGAAACATCAACGTGAATCTGAATGCTATGCCTGGGGCTCATATTGTTTGAAAGGATTGCTGGTTTGGTTTGGACAGGCATCCAAATCCCAAACGATCTGAACCTCTGGGATACACCAAATTAAACTGGAAATATTTATAGCGATACTTCCTGAAAACTCTTGGTATTTCTAATTTTTAGTAGGTCAAGGAAACAGAGGACTGAATATTCTAATATTCCCATCCCACTGACAACTGCAAATTCAAGGGTTCAAGTAAAAGACAAAAAATGTGGAAGATTTTTTCTGCACTGTCTCAACTCTCAAAAAAATGTTTTACTGGGTTTTGCTTTGAGTGTTTGAGTGAAAATTTGACTTTATTTCATCCCAAAAGACTCATACACTATGTTAACAGTCAGTCTGTGTCAGAGCACTTCCTTCTGTATTCACATACATGTGCAAATAAATCCAAAAATTTCCCCAGATACAAATTCCAGCTAATGGGTTTTTTTTCTAACTATAATGTTCTGTGCACTCTCCATTCTCAACTTATTATTACAATAATATCAGATTTTTTTTCACTTTCTTAGAAGCAAACAACGAAAATACATTCCCAGGTTAAAAAAAATGCCCAGTTTTCTATTATGATTCCCATTTGTAATAGTATTTGGTACCTGAAAGGTATAAATATTCTTCTGTCTGACTGAGCTAGAACCTGCTCAGCATTCAGTGTGTGGTTTGCTCTTGATGTGGGTGTTCTACAAAGACAGACACAGCTTTATTTTATATAACAACTGACAGTACTGACTCCTTCCAGGCTGCTAGAGGCCAAAGCCTGAACTTACATGCAAATTTTTTAAAACATAATTTCCCCCATATTTGCATTTAAGTGTTTAACTGGACTGGTGGCCACTACTTCTAAGATTGTTTACAGTATTTATAAAGCTGATGTGTGACAAAATATCCACTTTCTATGCTGTTCTTTTATATTTGCTAAAATGTTTCTGATTTGTTAGATGAAGCTTAATGAGCAGAATTTGCTCACTGTTTGTCATAACTTCTTATAAAAGCAGACAGAATTATGAAAGTGTTAGAAACCTAGATAGGAAAAGTAAGTTTAATGTTGTCTTTGAGACTGGCAGTCCAAAATGACAACACTTGCAAATGGACCCACTTGTACACCTATGTGTCGTAGATCCACTTGAATAAAATATAGCCAGGAGGGCTATTTTTATGATATACAGCATTCATAATCAATTTTTATATAATCTGATCCTCTACTTAAAAAATAGAACCTTTCAGAAAATGTAAAATGCCATTGTTTAATGAAAAATATATAATAACTAGCTTGGCAAATGTTGTATGTGAAATTTCAACAGAAGCCATAAATTATATTAAATGCCCAATAAAATTGTTCAATCAAAAGCTCATTTTAAGATACATTGTTAATGAACTGTATGAAATGATGCTTAATCAAAACCCGACACCTTGCAGGGAAGAGAGATTCCACAGGACCTCAAGAGCTCTATTGTTCTGAACAAAAGATAACAATAGAACAGGGTAATTAATAGTCTGCGCTCCCATGATATTCTCCAGGGAATTCCAATATCTATATGAGCTCCATTGTTTTTCAAGAAAGCAGCAATTATGCTGCATAATACTGTTAATGTCTTGAACTTGATCAAACATTAAGACATCATCTGTCAGGCAGGTTTTGTTTGCTCTTCAGTTTTGATCATTCCCCCTTTTAAAGTTACTGTGTGGAAGAGAAGAAACTTTTCTTCTAAAAGCTCATTTTGCAAAAGCAGAGCAGTGTCCTTGTCTTGTCTATCTGTAATTTCATAAATCTCAAATTACATAAAACAAGTTAAAGAAAACATCTAGGAAGAGTCTTTCACCACAGCAGTATTAGTAAGAGATTCAGTATGGCTGTATTGATATACACAACAGATATTCTTATTTGTTACCTTTCAGCTGTCACCCTATAATGAGCTTGTCATTTTCATCACACATAAATGTCTAAATTTTCCTAGCCAATGATAGAAAACACTACTCCTTCTAGTAGAGCAAAAGAGGAGGTTAAAATACTACAAGGACACTGTACTGAAATACTCAAGTCATCCTTATTACAGTCAGCATTTACAGTTGTAAATAGTTTCAAATTCAATTATATGTGTATTTTTTCCCTTCTTAAACCTTCCTTCCTTGAAGCAGCTTGGAAACATTCATTTTCTACCAATACACTTCTTCATAACAGTTATAAGCTGCTACTATTATTAATCACAATATTTAAATTAGTATAGAGATGGATTTACTGAAGACCAGAGGAACAAGTATCTACCCTCCTCTACACTTTGTTACCATCTTCCACTCTGAACCATGTTCCTACCCACTGAGCCTGCAACAGGACTACAAAAAACCTAAACATACCATCACCAAAGCCTAAGAAGTATTAATGACATGAAAGTTATGTTTCTGAACAGGAAAATTAAATTTCTACACCAGCCTTGTAGCCCTGAGACCACCAGCAGCTGCCCAAGTTCCAGGGAGGAGCTGGGGTTTGCATTTGTAGCACATGGTGCTCTGACTGCTCCTCACAGGTGCAGTCACATTCAGCGAGGGTCTTTCCCTTGTGGTCCCAACAAATCCACAGTCAATGACAACACTGGCCAACACACCACAAATTCACACTCCTGCTTCTTTATCCCTGGCAATGTATCCACATCCTTAAGCGCTTTTGAGAAGTTGTTCCACTGAACTGAGTGGACCAACTCCTTTTGATGGGTTGAGAAGTGAGAAAGCCTCCGTCGAACATACCTTCTTCTGGCAGCTTCCGAGACCAACAGTGTTATGAAAATAATGGATTGAAATGATGAAAATAATTGATTTAAACTAAAGACATTTAGATTTGAAATGTTCCTACTATGAAAAGCCGCTTTAAATGCATTTTCTGTTGGACTGGATACAGCTATACTGAGATGAACAAAACAGGCTAAGCAGGTAGGATGTGGAGGGTATTGTACGGCAACAGAGGGCAGCTTTCTGTATGCCCAAGTATACACATTTCGGAGCAGAGAAACAACTCAGGTTATTAAGGTCAGAAACACATATTGGTATGTAGGTTTTGCTGACAGAGGCATTACTATGTCAATGGTACATGACATGTAGCACATTAGCAGTAGTGGTCTTATTTTTGTGGTTCAGAGCAATAGGAGTAGCACTTTGGACTCCCTGTCTGAAGAGGCTGCCATCAGGCTAACACAGACAGAGGAACCACATCTTCCATCCGCTGCAGACACAGACTAGGTGCAGGCCCCCAACTCAGTCTCTGCAGCAAAAGGTGCTGGCTGGCTCCTCAGCAGCGGTAATGTGCACATCAGCAGCGCTTCACTGCCAGAAGGGTTTCTCCTGCTGTTGTCTGGGGTCTTCATTCCACAGACAAGTGCAAGTAAATGAAGTAGAACTATGTGGAAATTCAGGAAATACAGATTAAGCTAAGGAATCACTGGATTCATCAATCTTTGTGTGTTTTCTGAACAAAAAAAACACATTGTTTTTTCTTTACCTTTGCTCCTTGTAAATGAATGTATGTACACAGAGAACTGTGAAGAGCATAGATATGCAACCAACATAAGACACAAAAAAAAAGCCCAAACCCTCTGATGTGGCACCGGATCTCTCATATCTCAAAGCCGTCTTTTAACCACAAGAGCATCTTTCTGCTCTTCCCAGTTATCAGCTCTTTCCCTCAAATTTCTACATGGTAAATGTGGTCCTATTGCTATCTTTATTTCTTAAATATCTGACATAATTGCTCTTTCTATTTTCTAGGCCATGTTCTTCCCCAGTAGTCATTTAAAAGAATTTTCAATTTTTTTTCTTTCCAGTAATGAATGCTACTATACGTTTTCTTATTTTCAATTTCAGATATGATGCACCTTCCTCTTCCATTCTTAACCTTTACTTATGATTTCTTTTTCATATCTTGCAGCATCTTATAAAATATAAAATAAAAAAAAAGTAATGAAACATTCAGAGGTTTCTTCTCCTTGTGGGTTTTAGGAGATGCAACATTGTGCTGAAGTTCCAGCCTGCATTTTATTACTTCCAAGAAGAAGGTGCAAAGAATAACAATAAACACCTGCCTGCACTTGTAAGCTGACAAACAGAACATGCTCAAAAGTCCTTTCACCTCCATTTTGAGTCATAACTGTGTGCCTCCAAGGCAAGGATGAGGATATTATGATATGTTGTCATTCTTGTTTGCATATCGAAGTTCCCTAATCATTAATTTAAACATCCTGTGCTCAGTCTTGATTGATTATTGAAGTGGACCAAAAGCTTTTACATTCTCTTCGGAACAATTCACTGCTGCCACTGCAGCCCCAACTAGCTGTGCTCACTTTGGCCTTTTTTTTCTTTTTAAGGACAAACATACTGTTTTTAGTGTCTGGTTGTCTGGGCCTCTGCAGTGATTTCACAGCATACTTTCCCACGTGTCTTGTTCCACTCCCTTTTTCTTGCCCATCAAGATCTTCATTACAACATTCTTTCTCTTAGTCACATACATTTCTTCTAGGTTACGTGAGCTACTTACACCAACCAGGAAACTAAATGAGATACCATCAGAAAATTCTGGTTCTAAGCAGTTCTCTCCTTCCTTGATTGCTTAGGATGGCTCCTTAGGATACCTGCTGCTTACAAGTATGTCTGAGCAGACAGAGCAAAACCTGACAGTGAGCACAACTGCACATGATGTCAGAAGTACCATCAGGGCACCACTCTCTAGAGAAGAGATGGGTCTGCAAATAAAGGAGTCTTGGAACTAATTCTGAAAACACAGTATTTCACTGGAAAAAAAAGAGTTTCTGGATGTTTGAAAAGTGATGCTCTAAGAGTCTCCTGGATCAAAAGTGAAAAGGGCAAATGGTACTGGCTAGCCTTTGCTGAAGTACAGAAAGATATTTAGATGTGTATATTAGCTGAATAAGAAACAATAGCTGGTGACATACTGCTAATAGGCTTTTTAGTGATGAAGTGCCATAGTAGGCTAAACATAGGCTATGGCGGGGGCAAGGAATGAAGTAATCTTTAAGGTCCCTTCCAACCCAAAACATTCTATGATTCTATGATTGTAGAGTCTTGGCATCCCAAAGGTAGCAAATGCTTCAAACTATTTTGAACAATAACCAAATCAGAAGAATCTGCAAGAGTGTAACATTTGAATGCACCTACGAAATACATTGGGACTTAATTAGTATTCCTAGGTAGGTTTTGTGCTTTTGCTGATATATACGAAACGTTGGTCACAAGGGACAAGTCCCTTGAAAGTTAATGAATCAATCATGAACTATATTTCATTTGAAATAAGTCGAGTTTCAAATCCATTGGATTTAAATATGCCACACATAAAACATATAAAACAGCACACAATTCCACCAAAAATCCATGTCCAAACAGAAAACAACACTTTACTGAGTTGTAAAGTGCAGGTTTAAAAAAAAATTATGCGGAAAGGTGGCAGACAATGAAGCTGTAAACAAAGAGAAGAAGCAGTGGGAAGTAAGTGTGTGAAACCATAAAACACAGATGAATGTCTAAAAAAGATTGGCGAATTGAAAATGTGCAGATCTCAGAGAGTCAATGCAGTGGACTCAGGGTCACAGTACAGAAGGAATGATGCAGTAGATGCACAGTGTTCATGAACAGAAATAGAACAGAAGGTTCAGCTATGATAGCACAGAGTATTCACAAGGTTTACCAGTACAGAGAAATGGCACCAGGATAAACATTCGTTGATATTTGGTACACATATTACTTTAATATCCATAAAGATATTTGAACAGGTAAAACTATTCAATCTTACCACAGCCATTGTCTAAAACCTGGCCTCATTTTGCAGATGAGTCATGAATGTGCAAGACGTGTGTATGCATTAAAGCAAATAAAATATTTACAATTCTAAATTGCAGATACAATGTCCCCCTGCTGCTTGCTTTCAACCCATGCCTGAATCTTAAATTGATTGTGTAGTTATTAAGTCTGTGAACCATCTGACTTCCAGTGCTTCCAGCATTAAGCCAGAAGATGTAATGGAAGGACAGAGAGAATCATTTCATAAAGCCCAGCAGTGTCCTGGGGAATACAAGATTAAAGTGAATCCTCCACTATGAGCACCATGAAATATTCCTCTTGCACTAAGATTGGCTAGCAGGACTTTCTGAGACAAAAAAACATACAAAAGTACCATGTTCAAAATAGAAAAAGGCATATGAGAGAGTTGTAAGTGCAGCTAAGTCCATGATCGAGAATTAGACTAAATTACTCTGATTGTATACATATCTATATATGCAGTTCCGACTATACTGAATATTTCAGATGAAGGGTGTAAGTACAACTATAATTTATTGTTCTGTGTATTACATGTTCTTAAATCTTATTGTTTGCCTGCATTGAATCTATAAATCTCCTTTGACTGCTGTGCTTTGACTTTCCAGTGGACACCACCTCTCAGAAACATTCAGTTGTGGCAAAACCAAGCCTTTCTTTCCATTCACACACAATGACTCGTGGTAGCACACCTTCCCTCATCAGATGAAAGCACCCTCATTTCTCCCCAAGATTGTACATATATGAAGTCATTATTTTCCTTTATGATCATTTAACCAGGCAAGCTTTATTTACGAGGCCAAGCTGAGCCATACCACACAGCATTTGTCGTCACCACGAAACAAAACTCCTGCAGCAAGACCCTACCCTTATATAAGCAAAACCAGAAACCACAAATACAAGTTCATTCTATGATAAAAGCATGGATAAATAATAAAATCATTTATGTAAGGATTTGGGACTAAATGGCTCCAAGAGGGCAGTCAGTGATTGATACAAATAAACCTCTAATTCTCAGGAAAATATGCTATGCTACAAAGAGGTATGCCCAGAACATTTCAGCTGTTCTTTCATCAGCAAAGTTATGCCTGAGTTTTGACTAAAATCTCATTAAATTTGGCAAGACAATGTCCAGTCTCCAGGGAATAATATTTAACTATGGAAATACATCCACAGAGAGAAACTCAGATTCAGAGACAGATACACCAGCTGCTGGCACCTGAAACAGACTGTGGCTCAGCATAATAA
Source organism: Cuculus canorus (assembly GCF_017976375.1). NCBI lineage: Eukaryota > Metazoa > Chordata > Aves > Cuculiformes > Cuculidae > Cuculus > Cuculus canorus. Next base: position 63,731,929 of record NC_071404.1, read on the forward strand.
TACAGAAAAGTCACTTGAGGCAGGTGATGAATGCGGCATAACTAAGAGTTTCATCTGAGCCAGATCATCAGTTATGTCTGTTTCTACATATTTTCTTTGGGCGTTAATCAAAGTAAATTCTGTGAACAGTATATTTCCAAACAGGAACGTTTCCTCAAATCTGTGTCAGTTCCAAACAAAACAGTGATAACAAACTGATCTATACACATGAAAGACTGGTTAGTTCATGATGACTGAAAGATCGTGTAGTCATTCATATTGTATGCAAAATATGAGGGTAGTCCCAAAATGTACTCTTCTTTCTTGTATACAAATGCATGTGTAGGTTTGCTAGTCTGTATATATTACCTGAAAATACCAACACTGAACTGAGAACTTGGGAATGGAAGAATAATTTAAAAGATTAAATTAGAAGCTTATTTTAATGTATTTCAGATTACCTTCATGATTTTTTATCTTCAGGTTTGATAAGATTTGTCCCACTCTGAATTTTTCTGTTTCGCTCCATAGAGAAACAAAAAGATACAGGAAATCTTTGTTACCATTTTGTGTTGTCTGTACTCTGAAACTACCTAAAGGCTTGAATATATGAATATCTGCTCTGAAGTGCAGATTAAATGTTCCTGTTGAAAGGTAAAATGTAGTGCGCTGAAATACTAGCAGAGGTCTGTCTAAACCCCATCTTAATTGTAAATTCAAATAGAGTTTGCTCTCTGAAGCAGCCCTGAGCAACTGAAGTGTTAATTCAAACTCGCCCTGGAAGTGGCAGAGCAGAGGTTGTGGGTAGGTAGGGGGTGCAGTATTTGGGGGAATCACTAGACATTGTTATGGCTGACACCAATATACAACTGTCAGTTCTGCTTAACCAAAGGCAGGGTGAAAATGTTCATTCCCTACTGTGGAGCTCTCCTTTCAGAATCAGTGTATATTATTAGCTAAACCTTTCTATCATAGATTTTCTGAATAGAAATTATTTCTTAACTATAGTTATTGCCCCGGACTAGATCTGCATTTTAAAATGTAAGTCTAGATTCACAAACCTTTCCTCTAGAGTGCTAGCAGACAGGGAGATGCCACTTTTTCTTTTTCCAAGCTTTACATCCTCAAAGATAACAAATATCCCTGAGACTTTACTTTGGAAGGTCCCCTCATTCGCAACCATTCATGAGTACAGACAGATGTGGCTCCAGAAAACAGTGGTAGGCAGAAATGACGTTACAACACATCCTTGACTACTTGTTGCCAGCCCCTGGCAAAGGACCTGTGCTTATGGGAGCTGCATGGTCTGCTACAGAGAGGTTATCAGAGGAAGGCATTCTAAACCTAGAACAATGACAGAGAAGGAGGTGATAGCTTTGGTCAGGGAGAATATGGGGAGCTGTAGGAACAGGAAACTCCAGCAAAGCTCTGTAGACAGTGCCCGAGTGTTGCCCCAGACGCATGGGGGCCTGAGCAGCTCCTCACTGGGTTCCTGCAGGATCTGCTCCTCTAGCACAGCCATGAAGCCAGGACTACGGCATGCATCCCTTGATTTACAGAAACTTCACCTTATGCACAGTTCCTGCTACTGCAACAATATGTTACAGATATCCATCTGCCCCCTGCACTTTGCTGTGGAGATTCATTATGTTATTTTCAATTGCACTTTGTTGTTTGAAGTTGGTTGTGTCTGTGTTGTTTGTGCTGGTCAAGACAGTCTTTCTGAACTGATACAGAGAATGAAGAGAGAGGAATGAAACATATTGATTTTTTTAAAGCATATTTATAATATCTTTCAATATACTTTAATAAAAGTATATCAGAAGACCACAGTTTGCTTTTCGTTCCTGAGAATGAAGACTGAGAACTTTCTGCACTTTTTGCATTAGAAGCAGTCATCAGTCTTCCTGCTTTTGCTGCAACACTTCCAATGTAATTGGTTGGTTTTATTACTTAATCACAGGCAGGGAATGAAATATGCTATGAGGAAACAAGGTTTCTGGCAATATAGCTATAAATCTATTAAATACATCTTTAGAATGGTTCTTTTCCAATTCTTTACCATTGTTCCAAAATGTGTCTCCTTCATTGTTACCACAGAAATGCACGTTTACCTTGACTATCTCATTATGATCTTAAATTCAAAGACCTTCAGCAGTCCAAAAGGAAAGAAAATAATCTGTTATTGATAATAATCTCATCTCAGTAGGCCATTTTCCTGTAGCCAGTCTGGGTGCAGTGCGAGTGTCTGGCAGGTGCATTCTTGCTGACCTTGGATATAGCAAATAGGTGTAAATGACATTCAGGCCTCTCTGCTGCTGTCATTATGGGTTTTTTGTTATACTGCAGGAGTCACATTAGCATTACACCGAGAGTACAGTATTCCGGGTTAAAAAGAAAAACCGAGCCTCATGGATATTACAGTATAACAGGTTTGGCTCAGACTCCTAAGTCGTTGAGCTAAGCAATAACAAAGTATATGTTAAATTAAATACAAGAAACCCTCCTACATGAGCATTAAGTGTTTGTCTTGCACTCCTAAAGAAAAAAATGTTCTAAATTAAGTCTCCTCTCTCAGTTTGGAATTAAAGCAATGCAGGCAATATAAACTTTCCAAAAAATGGACAACTGCTTTGCTTGGTTTTATGTTGTGGGGTTTTTTAAATAAAAAATCTGTGTTGAATAGTTTGTAAATAAGATGTACTAGATTTTGGATTTAAACCTTTATTTGTTTGGGCATAATAATTTAGTTCAGACAGGGGAAATTAAGGGTCTAACCGATGATGGCAGTAAGCAAATTCAGTGGATTTTGAAGCAGGCCCTGACTATCCAGAAATATATGTGAAACAAAATTTTGCCAAATGCATGCAAACACATTCTGGAAGATGGTTTCAAAAAGAAACTTTTAACAGAGTTGTTCAAATTACACTAATTTCCAGAATTGCATGCATCCATTTTAGGTGGGGTTTATTTGCACAGTAAGGATAACAATTTTCCAATTGATAGAGTGTTGTTTAACCATACAATTAATTAGCAAACTTTAAAAAAAAATAAGGTTATATATTAAAAGCCAGAGAACGCAAATTACTAAGCATATTCATGTTCCCCTAAAAGGACGAGAAGGACTTACTTGAGCAAATATATTGTACCTAGGCTTGTTGCAAAGCTAAACTGTTTATTTGACCTTCTATTCCTTTTTAACCATAGTCACATGCATATAGCATAAGTAATCAAGACAGCAAGGTTTGATTTGTGATATAAAGAAGGGGCTACTAAGAAGTCCTCGTCTCCTTCAAAATACAGAACAAAGAAAATAACAAAAACTACATAGTAATTTATTCTCCTGGTGGCAGAGGAGCAGCAAGACTTTAAGTCATTCTTCATCTACAGGAATGAGAAAAAAAAACAAGATGTCATCAAATTGTAAATCTAAACATGATTTTTTAAAAATATTCTTAATTCCTTTTTTATTAATTACCAGATCTTGTGAACCATTACATATGTCACAGAAACAAGACGTTTGCTTATAATTAAACTGATAAAGAAACACTGAAATAATATCTGAGTTCAATAAAAATGAAAATGGAATACATGTACTGACAATAAAAATTATGAAAATACGTGATAAATGTAAGGCAGCAGTTAAAAAGCCACTGAAAAAAATGCAGCCTACTGATAGCTTGAGCAGTCCTGCACATAGTGAAATGCTTACCTAACAACCTCTCTTATGGAAATTTATGTTTATGAAATTTATGGGAAATTATGTTATTTTAAAGTGAAATTGTTAAATTCATTGGGAGATGAAAGTTCTCATGGGACTTCCTTTCTTTATTTCTTATTAATTGAATTCCAAGTAGAAATAAAAAAGGCTGGCATTTATTTAAAAAAAAGAATAGGAATTAACATGAAGACAGACGAATTTCAAAATAAAATCAATTTCTTATTGATAGTGGTTAACATAATAAGACACAACATTTATACGTCTTCAAATTAGTGAAATATAAAAATAAAAGGAAGACTTCTTTCTCAATATTTTTACTGTTTAATTGGCTTTTGCAGACTGTCACAAGCTCTCAAAGAAGAAACAGAAAATAATAGTTCTTCCTAAGCAACGCTGTTTCGCCATTGATTTTTGCTCTTCTTTTTTTTTAATGGGGACTCACCAGCAGACAATAAAACGAAAGTCAATAAACAGGTAAGCTCCTGTCCATCCCTGTGGACATTCCTGTTTTTGTCTAAAAAATCAAACCTCCAGTTTTGCGGCAAATGCTCTGTCAAAAAAACTAATGATGACAAGTTATGAAAAAGATTGAAGAATTGATAAGAGAGTTTGAAGTGCGCTCTTTCTCCTTGTAACAGAAAAATTCAGACTGGTCATTTTGAAATGAAAAGGCGGCAGATCTTTACATGTACTATGCACAGTGAGAGACAGAACCAAGCACCAAACCTTCGGCTAGTTGCCCGTGGTCATATTTTCACACAGGAGAGACTCCACAGGCCATCCATGGGTTTTGTCCATTTATACAAATGCCAACCTTTTTAGCTCCAAGTGGATCAGAGGATCACCCTGGTATAAGCATCCTGGCAACATGTGGTCCAGACACAAGTCAAAGGTAAAGTTGCATTAACATTTCACTATAACTGACAAAAGATTCTGTCTCCAGAGAAGTAATGGTGTGCTTAGGTAAGCTTATGTTCCTAGAGCAGCCTGGCTCAGAGTCTTCTGATATGTCCTCGGGCATGTTTTAGATTCTTTTCTGTGTTTATTGTCCTTATGGCACAGCGGCTGCTGTCCTTGTTTATTGCTTGTCCCTTGTGTAGGACAATTCCATCCATTGTACGCTGAGTCACTGTGTTAATCAGAGGGTTTCTGTCTCTTGTCTTCTCCTGACAAGGAGGCTGGAAACATATCCTTGAAACTGGTATCCAAGACGTGAACAGGACGTTGTGGTACTCATGCTCTCAATATACCAATGCATGAGTCTTCACATCATCTGCTGCATATAAAGATCCCTTTTCATCAACTTGTTTACAGTGAGGGAGCATTGACGTCTCACTGAGGTAATTTCTCTAGAACCAGATGAGATGCACTGCTTGGCTGAAGGAAATATCTTGGTTGCCAGCTGATTGACAGATAGTGGTGACCTACAAAGGCCCAAATAGGTATTTCCTGTGTTCACATCCTCTTCTCTCCTTCTGTGAGTCCAAGGCAATGAACTAGTTTAGGCAGACAGTCAAGGAAATCTTATAGTTTTGAGCAGTTTTTTATCCAGATTTCCAGAGTTCTTTTATGCAGCGATTGTTCAATCATATATCCAAAACAAGGAAGAGGCAGACTTTTCCAAAACCAAAATATGTATCTTCGCACAGGCAGAATGACATCAATGTGAAGGCTCTCATTTCTCCTCCAGCCTACTCAGATTCTTCCCCAACAACTTGTCATTAATTAAAGGAGAGGCTTTGTGTATCTTCAACTACTAGCTTTGGATTGGCTCGGGAGGCCATACGGATGAGTCACGTCCCTAGGCTTCCTCACCATGCTCAGCAGTCACTCTTGCAGGGTATAGCATGCCAAGCACAATCAGTTAAACTGGCCACAAGGTCTTATGAGTGGTGATCAAGCTCTTTCCACATTTTCTTTCAGTAGTAACAGCAGTGTGAACAATTCTGCCAAAAGGAGGTGGATGAGCGGTATGACTTTAAGCTGTTGCTGATGAATTATTAATTCTCCAAGAAGCTTCTGGGAGTTGAAAGATGAAGAGGAGATGTAACCTTCAGACATCTAGGGATCATTGAGGAAGGAGTTCTTCCTAATAAGGACAGTGGGGGAGACAAGATGAGGGGAAAAGTTCTGACCTTGGGGCAAGTTGAGCATATCTTGCTTTTTTTTGATGAATTTGCCAGAACTTTATGCAACCATATAAAAAAAAAAAAAATGGGCCTTACAGACTTGGGCCAGAAATGAGGCTAAATCAGTCCCAATAAAATTCACTTGAAGTCTTACAGAGGTAAGCCAGGGGCTCCTGAGGTAATAGGAGCCAACAGGGAAACACCAGTGAAATCCCTCAAAGGAATTAAAAGTGACACATTCTAAGAAGGTGACGCATCCTAAGAAGGTGACACTGACAGCTGAAGTACCTCTACACCACTGCACACAACTTGGGCAAAACCAGGAGTTGGAAGCCACCGTGCTGCTAGAAAGCCATAACCCAGATGCTATTGCTGAAACTTGCTAGGACAAATCCCGCAACTGGAGTGTAGCTGTCAATGGCTACTGGCTGTTCAGAAGGGACAGGAGAGGAAGGTGGGGTAGTGGTGTTGCCCTCTATATCAGGAAATGGATAGAGTGTGAAGCGCCATCTCTGAAGGATAGCTAATTGATGACATCAAGATTGGAAGCAGTCTGGGCTTCAGTGATCATGCACTGGTGGACTTAGCAGTCCTCAGGGATATGGGTCAGGCAAAGAGTAAAATCAGGATCCTGAATTTTAGGAAAGCTTCCAGCTCTTCAGCGAGTTAGTCAATAGGAACCCTGGAAAACTGCCCTCAGGGACAAGGGAGCAGAAGGGATCTGGCAGATCTTTAAGGACAGTTTGCATAGAGTGCAAGAGCTCTCGATTCCCAGGTGTAAGAAATAAGGAAAGGAAGGCAAGAGACCAGCATGGATGAGTGGAGACCTGCTGGCAAAACTGAAGTGCAAGAAAATGCACAGTGAAAGAAGGGACAGGTACCCTGGGAAGAGTATAGGGATGCTGTGCAATTGCGTAGGAATGGGGTTAGGAAAGCCAAGGCACAGCTGGAGCTGAAGTTGACAAGGGATGCAAAGAATAATAAGGTTGAGGTACTCCACAACCTTTTTGCCTCAGTTTTCACTGGCAGTCTCTCTTCCTACACCTTTCAAGTGGATAGGCCATGAGATGGGGATAGAGGGAGCAAAGTCTCTCACACTGTAAGAGAAAATCAAGTTTGTGTCCATCTGAAGAACCTGGATGTACTTAAGTCCAAGTCCTGAGGAAAGTGACTGGTGTAGTTGCCCAGCCACTCTCCATGATATTTGAAAACTCATGGCAGTCAGATGACAGTCAGTCCTTGGTGACTGGAAAAAGGAAAACGTTGCACTAGTTTTTAAAAAGGGTAGAAAGGAAAAGCCTGGGAACTTCCAACCTGTTAGCCTCACCTCTGTGCTGAAAAAGATCGTGGAACGTATTCTCCTAGAAGTTATGCTAAGGCACGTGGAGGACAGGGATATGATTCGAGACTGCCAAAATGGCTTCACCAAAGGCAAGTCCTGCCTGACCAGCCTAGTGGCCCTCTATATTGGAGTCACTGTGTCAGTGGACAAGGAAAGAGCTACAGATGTCAGTCATCTGGGATTCCGTAAAGTCTTTGACGTGATCCCCCACAGTATCATTCTCTCTAATTGGGAAACATATGGACTTCATGGGTGGACTGTTCAGTGGAGGAGAAATTGGTTGAACGGTTACAACCAGAGGGTAGTGGTCAATGGAACAATTGTCCTGTGAAAATACGTTGAGAAAATTGGGATTGTTCAGCCTGGAGAAGAGCAGGCTCTGGGGACACCCTGCTGCAGCCTTTCAGAACTTAAAAGGAGCCTATGAGAGTGATGGGGACAAATTTTTAGCAGGGCCTGTTGTGATAGGACAGGGCAATGGTTTTAAACTAAAAGAGAGTGGATTTAGACCAGATAAAAGGAAGATTTTTTTTACAATGAGGGTGGTAAAACCCTGGAACAGGTTGCCCAGAGAGGTGGTACATGTTGCATCCCTGGAAACATTCAAGATTAGGTTGGATGAGGCTTTGAGCAGCCTCGCCTAGCTGAAGGTGTCCCTGCTCATGGCAGTGGGTTTGGATAAGATGACTTATAAAGGCCCCTTCCTCTCCAAACTACTCTATGATTCTATGATCTTCTTGTCAGAGTACTGCGTAATAACTTTTTTCCTCCTTAAGAGTTGCCCAGTAGTCCCTCAGGTGAACACAATCAAAGGCACACTTCTGTGAAAGCTGTCCATCAAGGCAGGCTGGCCCTGCTGGCTCAGATTCAACAGCCTTGGCTCCTGCATTCATTTGCAACACGCCAGAGTGATGTTTAGCCAAACAAGGCTGGCGGCAGCAGCTCTGGTAATTCTGCCCTAACCAATATTAAAATAACAGTCTGCATGAAAATGCCAGCCCTTGTAGGCACAGGTAAGAGTGTTTAAACTTAATACTTGGTGAACTCTAGACTAAAGGAGTTCAAATTAACAAGGTCTGGAAAATCTCCGTTATCATCATAACTGAGTGAGAGTGAGCTGGGGTTCCTAACTGATCACTTTCTACCTCAGCATCCTTAGGCTTAGCTTATCTGAAGCCCTCATTAAGACAATGGGTCTGATGAACTGCAGGATGAGTCTGATGAATTCAAGAATCAGTATATTCCAATGAATATTTCGGGGCAAATACTTCAGGGCAAGTAGGTACAGTAATAAATTATTTTGGTATATTATTTGTGCCAAATCCTTTATTTTTCCATCAGTGTATCAGAAAATCGGCTTAAACCCTGCTGAAGACAGGTCTTTCCAATAGATGGTAAGTGACTTTTATATGTTGATGCAGAAGAGCAGATTACAACCTGTGTGATGTGGAAAGAGGCAATGGAGATAAGGCAGGAAATCCAGATTTGCTACTAATGTAAAAGAACATACCTTCATTGGAGCTCTCTAAAACAAAGACAGCTTTAAAAACCCAGATCACAAAGCCACACCCAGAATTAGCTTTCATCCTCCGGACAATGAGCCACTGTCATCCTCTCTCTGTAATTCTTCTGGCCAAGAAGGCCAATGGCATCTTGGCTAGTATCAGAAATGGCATGGCCAGCAGGTCCAGGGAGGTTATTCTGCCCCTGTACTCGGCACTGGTGAGACCACTCCTTGAGTACTGTGTTCAGTTCTGGGCCCCTCACCACAAGAAGGATGTTGAGGCTCTGGAGTGTGTCCAGAGAAGAGCAATGAAGGTGATGAAGGGGCTGAAGAACAAGTCTTACAAGGAGCAGCTGAGGGAATTGGGGTTGTTTAATCTTGAGAAGTGGAGGCTGAGGGGAGACCTTATTGCTCTCTACAATTGCCTGAAAGGAGGTTGTAGAGAGGAGGGAGTTGGCCTCTTCTCCCAAGTGACAGCGGACAGGACAAGGGGGAATGGCCTCAAACTGTGCCAGGGGAGGTTCAGACTGAACATAAGAAAAAATTTTTCACAGAAAGGGTCGGTGTGCACTGGCGGAGGCTGCCCAGGGAGGTGGTTGAGTCACCATCCCTGGAGGTATCTAAAAGACAGGTAGACGAAGTGCTCAGGGACATGATTTAGTGGCAGATAGGAATGGTTGGAATTGATGATCTAGGAGGTCTTTTCTAACCTGGTGATTCTAAGATTCTATGATTCTCATCATACCCAAAGGAAAAGAAAGAAAAAGGAAGTGTTCCACTTTCAGAGAAACACTTGTATTTTCTTAAATAACCCCAATCTGGGGAGATATGGTAGGTTTCTCTACCTCAGTACATCTATTTCTTTACCTTTCAAAAGACCTCAAAAATAGAAATGTCTGCATACTAGTTTGTATGGGCACTGTCTCAACACTAGCACCAGGATTTCAGGGTTGGCTAAACAGTAAGTATAAGCCTTTGTAAATTTAAGCTAGAGGATGTAATTACTAAAGGAAGTACTCAAACTGCTCTTGAAGGGATAGTACAAACTAGTGTACAGGCTAAGGCCAGTAAAGCATAAATAGCATTTCTATTGGAGTATTCATGGCTAATAGCTGAATCAATATTCAAGCCATAAACAATTAATTTGACCAGGTCAAATCAAGTGGTACGTAAGATCTGTGGCTCGAGACCTGAGCAGCAATAAAATTAAGAGCAATGGCTACTGCGTGAGGGAATTTGAAGTTCAGATATGTCCTGTCACTCACCCTGTGTAATGTAAATGTAGTGTAATGCTATATAGTGTGTGATGCCTGTCTATTAGGGCGAATTTTAAATCCTGCACATCTGCAGAGCAACTGAAGGCTCATTTGCAGCAAAGGTAAGTGAAAGCTTGTGGTTTTAACCCCACTGCAGGGTAATAGCAGATCTTCACCTCAGTCTTAGGTAGGTATCATGGGCTGCTGGTGACCTGCAACATCCCAGTCCAAACTCTTCAGCCTTATCCTTGCCTGATTGTAAGAATGTGCAATAAAGCACACTAGAACATGCAGGGATACCACCCTGTCAGTTGTGCCCTTACAGTTTAGTGTGCAGCTACATGCCATTACATGGTCAGCAAAATGTCGCAGCTTGTAAATCAGCAGCTCTTTTTTATGTACCTGTTGGCTATACACTATTTCTCTGAGGCTCACAATCATGCGTGGTGGGACCAGTCATCTGGAGACCTCCCCCCACCACACCACAAAATACCCAGCAGAGCTGGAGAAATGTCAGCTCTGCAGAATGTCCCAAGAGCACAAATTCAATCACTTTTGGCACAGGTGTATTTGGGGGTGAAGGCCTGACTGATTTGCATTGCACGAACCCAAGCAGAGTCTAATGCCTTTACAAATCTCCTGTGCGTGTTCAGATCTGATGAAAGTGAAACCAGCAATTCCACAAAGATAAAATTTATCTGTGTGCGGAGGAACTGTATGAGGCTGTGTGTCTTACATGCCAGAAGATGACTTCAGCAAGACTCAGAGGTACACTGGCCTTTCGAAGCACTCTGCCTGAGGAGGAATTCCACCCTAAATGAACAACAGCTCTCCAGTAAGTAAAACCTTCCAGAAATACCTTGCATGACTGATGTATCACACAGTACATCAGATATTATATTTGCCCCCCAGGTAACCTGCCTGAACAAAGACACACTTTTGTCCTCAAGTTCTTTTGCCTCCTTGTGTGACTTGTATAGCCCATTATTTAGCATTGTCCTCTATGCTGGAGAGACACTGTGAAGCCTCTCTAAGTTGTGCAACATTGTCAAAGAAATTTATGGTACAATATTTTGCTTTTGGAAGGCTGCTCCTCCCCTTTCTCCTTAGCAAAGAATTTACTCTGGTCAAGGTTGTGTGAATTTCAGCAGCGGGGATACCTTACTGACAATCTACCTCAGTGTGCCCCTTAGATGTATTGCCTTTCAAAACACATGACAACGATGTATCAAATCCATACTCAGCCTGCAGCTTTTTCATTCCAGGTTTGGCTAGTTTTGCACGCTATACAGACAAAGCTTTGATAGTTGCACCAGAAAAAAAATGGAATTCATAAGTTAGAATAAAAGCATGAATTCATATCAATCACTGACACAGGTTTATACACAGACAGGTGTGTGGGAAAACTGGAAGAACTCAATCAAAACTGATGTGGAGGAGAAATGACTGGCTATATTGACAATGAGCAATAATCACTATAGAGATACATGCCAGGAAGACTTACAAAAGGAAGCCTCAGAACTAGTGACACAATTTGAATGAGAAATGTCTCAGGAAAACTTAAATGTCATTGCTATTCAGGCTGTCAACAATAATTCTATCATTTAGGTGAATGTTCCATTACTTTATTACAAGCCTTTAATTAATGTTCTTGCATTGTAAATATGTTTTCTTCTTTGAATCTCAACGATAAAGTGATCCATTATTTATTAAGGACACAATGGAAGCATAATAGCACGCTGAAAAAAATCTTTACATTGCGATACATTCGTGGAGCTGTTATTGGACAGCCATGCACAATATTTCAGTAATATATCAGGTTTGTGGTTTGATTTGTCTGTGTTTGTCACATCTTCAAACAAATATGAAGTTCAGCCTTACTCCATATATCAGAGGCGTGACAGTGTATTTCTAAAGTGGAAAAATGACTACTACCAATGAGCATTTGTTCCAGTAATCTGCCAGGATGGACTCATGATAGGGCTTCTAGCTCTCTAGAAAACAGATTTTGTGGAGGGATTGTAATCATTATGCGTTTCAAAAGGAACCTGACATCAGATAGCTTTCCAATGCAGGCTTCCTCAAGGATCTTAACTCCCAAACCTTTTTTTATAACTGACAGCTGAACAGTGAACTTCAGGGGTTTTGCGCCATGTGTGAAATTGTGCTCCCAAACCCCAGACAATGCAGTAGAAAAAAACTGGAAAATGCAGTTATACCTCAGTCCCATCACATGACATGTCTGTTCTTGACCCTAAGTTCACATTCAACTTAACTAAGAAAATGAAACAGATACATAACAAGGGAAATGGGCCTGGGGGAGGTGAGTAATAATGGCTACATGCCGCAATACAGAGAAGAACTGGAGCAAAGTATTAACACATGAAAATCACAATTCAAGGCAGGAATAAATCAAATAGACTGCAAAGACTGCAGTGTATCCAAGGTACATTCTATGAGGCAGAGGAAAAAAGGCCATCCAGGGATTTGTAGAAGGGACTGGTGTCAGCCCTGGGAAAAAGGTTCCTATTGAACAAGTAACAAATATCACCCTCTGATCTAATTTTCCTACTTTCCATTTTTTTCTTGACCTGCTGTAATTTTGCAGTGTGCTCTATAGCTTTGTGACTGGTCTCTTGCTTGAAACAAACTGACTCATCAAAAGATGCATTTTTTCTGCTCTGTTTACACTACAGTAACAGCCTTATTTACAGTACAATAGTTCACTGCAATACCTGAACATATTAAAAAAGACAGGCAAAGCTACCCAAGATAGATGCATATTCTCATCTTAGGGGTCCATTACAGAACTTGCATAGTGCACTAAGCCATTAATAGATTTGGTGTGATTTTCCAGCTGAAGTACTAAGTGTTTGGTCCTTGTGGAATTTACGTATGCACAAGACTGCATGCCACATTGCATACAAGACTGCTTCTGGCTTCAGGTAGCCTCAGCGTGAAACACAGAATTCACAGTGAAAAGAGGAAGAATGTCAGGGAGAAAAGAACCTGAATTTTATCATAAAACTATATTTGCATATAACATACAGAGAGAGAGTGGTAAAGCAGTGAGAGTAGCTGGCATAGAAAGTATAGAAATAGTTGATACGAGCTTATTTAAAGAACTTACTTAAACCCCTCAAAGTTTGATCTCCACCCCTTAACTTGCCTTTTACCTTCACCTTTATCAAGGTTCCTGATCCATCGTAATGCTTGAAAATCCTTTTTAAAATAACCCTTAAAAAGGAAGAATTTAACACCACCATCAGGAGCCAAGGAGTAGTTGTGGGTAGGTCTGTGTCTGTGCAAGCTTTAAATACATAGCTCTCCTGCAAAACCTCTGCCTTACCTCTAATACCTCTCCTGCTGGGTTTACGATGTTGAAATTATAAGTCAAGTAGAAGGAAGTTAAGCCACAAGATGCTTTTGTGATGCAAAGAAATTGTCCTTGGAGATTGTATTTCAGTGACAACTCAAATACTATATAAGACTGAGCATAATTCCTGAGTGTAGTTCTGTCCTAAATATCTCAGGCAGTTTTGTTCAGAGCTTAGTACCAGGCAGCCATTTCAAATGTTCATGAACAGGAATAGGAACAGAATTAAGTAGCTAATGGGAAGAATTCGTTATTGCTTAATTGCATCAAATATATCATTATTTAAGAAAGCAAATTATAAATATAACTGACAGTCATGGAATTGTTCAAGGATGAACACAGTCCTGGACTCAAAGACTAAACATATCCTTTGCCTGGCATGATTCATCATCATGAGCTTGTGGGTATAATGGCAGCCAAGGAGTTTTTGGCCAAGAAGAGAATTCATAACATGAGACAACTCAGTGGATTTCCAGCTATTTTAAATGTTTTTTACCTTAATGGTCATATAGACCATCTATATATATTGTTCCACAAGGGTCAATTATTAGCCTTTTACAATTATTCTTTTAGCCTCTGGGACTCACTGATGCCTTTTTTCTTCCACATTTTGAGTACAGTTCTCAAGTGCTTAAGTACAGAGAAGCTCCCTGTAGTGAACAACCACACAACTTAATTTCACATCCACAGCTGACAGAAGAAAGCAGGCTGACAAATGCAGGTTTTGTGCATGGTGATAATAATGGTCCAAATAACTAGGACACAGCATTACTTATAATTTGACCAGTAAGTCTTTTACAGAAAATCAAAATCACTACTTACGTAAACAATAGACTCAAATGTATTTGTTCTTTGGAGAAATAAGTGACTCCTAAGGTTACTGTCTCCCTGAAACCAACAGTAAGGCTGAAAACAGTGTGCCTGAAAAAGCGTTCGTCCCTGATATGTAGCTACTCTCTATGCTATGAGTATCTATGCTACTTGTTCGTTTGCATGAAGGACTTCTCTTAAAATAGCAAGATATATTAGGAAGAGTAACAAAAATTATACTGGAGATGAAAAAGTAGTAAGTAATTTTCATTAACATGAATGAAAATCAACCTAGTGCTCTTGGGTAGATACCATTAAAAAACAGTAAAAAAGCTGTACAGACAAGGTGTACTGGAAAAAGACATATTTGGACAATTATTAAAAGACCAAAACTGTTCTGAATGTTTCAAAGTAGTACAGCAGTCTTTAGTTTAAGCTCATTACTTTGTAGTTTACATTATCAGTTGTTAAATCATTATGTATCACTTTCATAGGAAAGATCATCAAACCAGACCAAACTGTCAAGCCTTGAGGGTTACTGCTATGGCTGCTGTGGAAGAAAGTTTCTCCTAGTCCTTTAAAGCTGTGATTAGAGCACCCAAATTTAACATGACTGCCACAGACAGCAGAATGCATCTGAGGCCTCTTTCCGTCTTCTTCTGCAAGCTGAAGAGTTGATGAGCCATGTGTGTTTTAAATATCATGAAGGCTATCAGATCAGAGTCTTAGGCTAAAAAGGTCAGAACGAAAATGAATCTAAGCCTCCATTAAAAATGATGCCGTAAACAGGGGAGGGAAATTAGATAGAGACTTTTGCCCTGCAGCTCTCTGCCACAGTCTACCACATGCTTCGCTTTCATGGGTGTGAATATCTTCTCAGCTGTTCATGCTGACTTTTGGAGAGGGTGTTTTCCTCTCCCCCTCCCACAGCAGCATGAAAATATTGGTCTATACAGAACAAATAGGCCATTATATTGTGTATTAAACAAATGCCACACCATTCTGGTAGACTTAATCATTGCATACTTTTGTGTCATTTGGAGAAGTTGTACCATAAACTCTCATTTTTCTGGTACCCCAGGCAGTGTCTCCTCCTTTTACACACTGAGTCACTTCAATGAAACTACTATGTAAAAGCCTAACAAAAACATTAAAATTCATTTTGAATTTCTCTTGATGTGCAGTCGGTTCCAATGTAAATTCTCACAACGATTCCAGCATAGAGAAAAAAAAATCAGTCCACTGTCTGCTTTTTTATTACCTATTAAACCTCAACAACAAAAATGTAATCAGAAACAGGAACAATGATCAATTTTGCTATGTGGCTCTCACACTAATGGAAAAAAGGGGCCACACATTCATTTGGAAAGAAGGAAAAAATACAGAAATTCTCTTCTCAGTCATTCAGGTAAAATCACCTTCTGCAATATTCTAAAAAAAATGGTAGTTACATGCCATTGTACAGACTGGAAAAATGTACACTGGGTGCTTACAGTGAAATCCATGGTGACTCTGCTGTTTAATTAGTCACAGTGAATGAAAGGATCAAAATCCTGAAGAAATGAAAATAATTCCTCTTGAGCTTTAAAATCATAGATTTTACTAAATCACATTGAAATACTCAACTTCAATCCCTTTGCAAGTCAACAAATAAGACAGGGGCAAAATCTCTCTCTCACAGACTTTGTTCTCTGATATGAAATTAGTTTTCATTTACCTTAATTTGTTCTATTTGCTAAGAATTACTGGAGCTATTAAAGCTCAGACTTGAATTTTAAGATCAAATTACTTTCTCATTAATTTGTCCATATATTTATAAATCTCACACACCAGTGGCATCTCCCTTTACCAACCTCTCTATATCTCCTGTTCATCTCTGGAGAGATAAGCTGCATATATTATCTGTAAGTATACACATTTCTCAGAAGTCTGGAGGGTTTATATAGCCTTGCTGGTGGTGGGCCACCCTAAGCCTTGGTCTCAGCTTTCAAGTAGAGAAAGTAATGGGGAAGAAAATTCTTTCTTTCTTTCTTTATTCAAACATTCCAGAGGAAATTTCTTTACACCTTGGGACTCCCTAGCAGTGACAGACCTTGGGAGAAGAGTTTCTAGTGTCTCCAGTCACCAGGAGGCTGATTGCACCCAGTTCCCTCAGGAAAGCTTTGCCCGGTGTTTGTCTACTCACCCTTTGATTCATTAGGATTCCTCCAGTAACATGTGTATCAATAAACAAGAGTGTGCACCATGTACAGTACTGAATTGCTGAGGAATATCTACCAAAAGCAACTGAGCAGTTATAGACGTGGTGCAGGTTGTATTTCTTGATTCATTTGTGCCTCAATGCAAAATGGAACATCTCGCAAAGACCCAAAAGAGAAAGAAAAAATAAAGAAGTCCTAAGGAAACATAAAAAATTGCAAGATTCTTTTCTTTAGGGAAATTCAGTTACATAAAATCTTCTTCCCAGGTTTGTTAATGATAGTATTGGAAACATTTTTTTGAAAGCAATAAAATGTAAGACATAGGCTTCTCCTGAAACAGAAATTTTAGACATCCTGAAGTGAGAAGCATTTGAAAGTTACGTTAACAAAGAGTGACTGTTAATAACCTTAGCTATTTTGTTTGCTCTAAACATTTTGGAAAAATCTTTTACTGTCACAAACAAGACATTCTTTGTACCTGCTCAAGAAGCTGCCAGAGCTGGTCAAGAACTCCTTCCAAATCAAGAAAGCCCATTTCTGACATCAGAGCAGGACACTGGAGCTGGTGGTGGGCTCCTACTTCAGCACAAGGTGAGTAGGGAAGCCCTAGAAAGACTTTGATTACAAGAGACAGAATATCAGATAACTGGGAAGGAAACCCCACAAAGAGACTCAGTCAATTGATTCAGAGCATCTTTAAATATCACTATCTAAAACAAGTGCTGTTACCATGTGTGCATCAATACCAAACCACCCTCACACAGGGAGATGACTGAAATGTGAAGTTAAACTCCTGAATTCCCAGAAAAGAAAAGCTATAGAGCGTGATAAAAACATTATAGACAAAAAAGCACAAATCTGATCTCAAAATGAACATGAATAAAACCAGCATCACAACTTGTATGTCAAACCAAAAGATTTTATTACTGTACTATGCCACTGGAGAAAAGAGATGGCTTTGAAATACCTATGGGAACAGATAAGCATTAATGACAGCGTGGGAAAGGTGAAAACAGATTAACTAGCTGTTCTGGCAATGTGTCCTTCCTACCTTGAACTACAGTGCAATGCAATACAACTTATTTTTTAGAAAACTACATGTCTCATAAAATGTTTTATAGGGAGAGGCAGCCAAGGTAGAAGTCTACAGAGAGGTGCAATTCTTAGAGAAAGTCAAAAGTAATTGCGATAAAAGTTTGAACAATTTCCTTGTTCTACCTTCTCTGTCCACACCTCTTGTAAATCTGCAGATTTTCTTCATGTTTTCTACCCTTCTATGCCTGCTTTCATGCCTTAGTGTCGCAAGCTAATGTGAGATGCCACATATTTATCACCAGAGTTTATTTATTGCACAGAACTTATTCTTCTGGTTGCAGCTGAGTTGAGTTTACAGCAGAAAGAAAATCACACCCCTTTCACCTGACAATCTCCCACTTTCTACGACCCTGCAAAATTCATTGTTTAAAGATTCTTAAAATAAAGGGAGACTCATCCACTGTTCTGCAAGTGCAAGTCTTACAACCAGTTGTCCTTGATAATGCTTATCAAATCAAGATCCAGCAGATAGACACACCTGGTTACACCTGAGAAGGGTTATCTTCTCATTTCCTGTCAACGTCCAGCACTTTCAAATACATGAAGTTGCGCCCAGAATTGGAAATGTATATTCCTTCTAAGTGATGGCAGTAATTTCTTGTAGCGTTTTGGTTTGTTTTTCTTGTGAATTCAAAATGAATAGAAAATCATACTGGGAACCTTTTCGGTTAGAAGAACAGTTAACATTTACCAGAAACTGTAAAAAACAAAGCAAATCAAAACCTCAAAAAAATAAATTCCACAAGCTCCAGGAATACCTAGGCTTTCTCTTTCTCCCAGTTCCTAAGACTGGTGGGAGAAAGGGAGAAATCGGTGGGGAAAGTGACAGGAAGAAGAGCTTAGAGTCCTTTTTTGCTGAGAGAGGGCAGATAAATAACACAGCACAACTCACTTTCTCAAGTCCCTGTAGTGAGACTGTGCAGGATGGGCCCTGAAAGAGGCAGACACCACCAGGAGTAGAAATCTTAAGCTAGGCTGGCAGTGCAGACATGTGGAATAAATTACAGGAATTTTTCACTTCTATAAGAACTAAGCACAGTTTTACGGTTGAGCTTAGAATACGGTTGTGTGAGAAACTATTAAAGGAGATAACAAAGTCACTGGTTTGCACTGAAACTTGCAGTGTTTCCATAGTACCAAGTCCATCCTGTTGTTAGTGGCCCTGACTCTGATGTTAGTGGAGTTGTGCTTGCAGTGTGCTTGTGCCTACGGACACTTATCAAATCTGCAAAGCTACATCAGGTAAAATGGAAAAATAAGAAGGAATTGCAATGAGCTACCACAAAATAAATAGGTCAGGAACGAGCAAAAGCCACAAGTCTAGCAGTGCATTGAAATGAACAAGAGGGTAATGGGTCAGGTCAGGATACCTATCATTTTCTCATGTCTGGTAGAACAGTTCATAGACCATACACACACTTTTAAAGGACAAAGTATGGTGATGCCTAAGATAGAACTACTGGGGTTTTTTTGTTTGTTTTTTTGAAAAGAGATTTTGATACATCATGGCTACAAGTAATGGAAGCAATGATATCTCAAAATACAGCATAAAAATTGGTGATAGGTAAAGCAGGAGCTATGGAAATTGTGCTCAGCGACACACATACTTTCTGCAGACCATATCTGGCAGCATTTGTAAAATCAAATATGAAGAGCAGAAGTTGTCACAATTTGAAGTTTCTGCTAATATAATAATCTCCTTTAGTTTGTCACAAAAAAAACCCCTCATACTGCTTGATTTATGGAGGAGCTGGAAGTGTTGCTCATGCCGAAGTCAAAACATACTGGCACTGGCGGATGCTTTGTCTCTCAGTTCAGGTTAGATCACTGGTGACGAATGATATCCCCCGTAGCTCATCCCTAGCACTTCTCCCAAGAATTCTGGAATCAAAGAGCAGAATTTGCCGCTACCCCAACTGAATGCTTGAACTAAACACCTAAATTTCTGTCTATGAGATCCCAAAGAATGTCAGTCCTGTTGTTATTCAACGCTAACAATTTTCTTCTTGCACAGTGAGTGTTGCCTGTGGTAGCTATAAGCAGGCAGCCTAGTCCTGGCTTTCCCTATCTGTGCACTTTCACCAGTTCACCGCCCCTTAAACCTTCAGTTGGGCACCTTTTCCCACTCCTGACTGCTTTTTTCTGCAGATTGATTAAATTCAAGCAGAAGATGGGACATGTCACCTGTCCATGTCAAGGGTACTGGAAGAGATGCCTGTAATATGTTTGTTGCCATGTTGATTATAGCATCTTGGGTTGTATCAGAAACAGCGTGGCCAGCAGGACCAGGGAAGTGATTGTGCCCCTGTATTCGGCACTGGTACCACACCTCAAATCCTGTGTTTAGTTCTGGGCCCCTCTCTACAAAAAAGACATTGAGCTCCTGGAACGTGTCCAGAGAAGAACAATGAAGCTGGTGAAGGGTCTGGAGAGCAAGCCTTATGAGGAGCAGCTGAGGGAACTGGGGCTGTTTAGCCTTGAGAAGAGGAGGATGAGGAGAGACCTCATCACTGCATACAACTGCCTGAAAGGAGGCTGTAGTGAAGTGGGTGTTGGTCTCTTCTCCCAAGTGGCAGGTGATTGGACAAGAGGGAACGAACGGCTTCAAACTGCGCCAGGGGAGGTTCAGATTAGGAAAAATTTGTTCACCAAAAGGGTTCCCTAGCACTGGCACATGGAGGTGCTTGAGTCAGCATCCCTGGAGGTATTTAAAAGACAGGTAGATTAAATGCTTAGGGATGTAGTTTAGTGGTGGACAGGTACAGCAGGACTCAATGATCTCAAAGGTCTTTCCTAACCTAACAATCCTAATTCTACAATTAGGATTTAAACAAATCTTAATACTATGTTTAATCACAGAACTGTGCCATACCAAACACACCAAAATAAGACAATATCTAGATCTTTATTTAGTTCTGCATTGTTCTGAGATAGTCCATTAACTTCTTTTTGTAATTCTAGCATCTTGTCAAGTATTTCTTGAAGAAAACTTGCAATAACTAAGGAAGTTTTTGATTCATTTTAACAAGGAATTTGATCCCACTTACAACTGAAGGGACATCTATTTATTTTGGCACAATTTTGTCTTGACTAGAATTAGGTCCTTAGTTTTTGTTTAAGTTCTATACCAAGTCAATTTTATGCATTACAAGATTATAGCGGAATTCCTATGAAAAATACTTATTACATTCACATGAATACCAGTGTGGTTAATATTTGTTAAATTTTTGCAGTGAGGAATAAAGAGTTATTTATGATCTACCATTTAGGATGGAATGCCCTCATGTGGAGCTCACGCAAGTATGACTAAAGTAGGAAAAGAAAAGAATTGTCGTGTGTTGTTAACATTAAGAGCTCTGATAAGCACATGAGAAAGTTGTTACATCATTAGAAATTAGTTCTTTAATCTTTTCTCAAATTTCTTGTATTATGTCCTACAAACTTTGTCACATTATTTTGACAAGGAATTTTTTTTAACAAAAATCTAAAATACAGTAAAATGCTCGTATCTATTCGTCCGTAATTTACTTCTATGTTAGACTTGATTTTTTTTTCCAGGGAAGCACCATTAAGTTTTTTGAGTAAATAGCCAAACACTCAAAACAGAGCTTGAGCAGAAAATCATTTAGCAGGGATATCAGATGGCTTGTAAACTCATACATGTTAATTTTGAATGCAACTAAGAGCTTGTTTCCCTTGAATTGAAAGGATTTCCTTTTCCACTTCAAGATGATGGGAAGTCCATTTCATAAAGTGTTCCCACCACTTCACGAGTTAGCTGTAGAACTTGTTCCCATGCCTTATTTCATGGAATAGATGTGCCTTAAGGAGTTCTACCTATGCTCCCTAATCCAGCTAATAATCTTTTGTGATCATGTTTTTAAACTTAAAAAAAAAAGTAAGCATTTCTAATAACAGGTCCTCTGAAAACTGGGCTTTTGCATCATATGCCTAAATGAGGACATCAAGGCCTAAATACTTAAAATCTACAATTAGGCTTAAAAATCTTCATCACAGTATTTTAAGGTTTTAAAATTTTTGTGTCTTAGAGTTATGGTAACAGTTTCAACAGATTTATGATTCATCATGTTTGTGTAAATTGCAAATATAAATACTCACAGAAGGACATAGCATTCTGAATAGCTTGGATATGTAACTAATTACCCTGCAATGGGGGAACTTTGCAGTAGCTACAGATGGAAAAGGCAGAAACCTTGTATATTTAGTGAGTAAAGTCATAATAAATCCTTAAAGAATCTAAATTGGTTTAACTTCAGCCTTCTTCTTCCTCTCAGGATATAGATTATTATTTCTTCTCTTTCATCTGTTTGTAGGTCCATTGTACCTGAAGCAGAGAAAGGAAAAGTGTTCAATAAAAAATCACTTTTCTGAGCCATACTGGAGAGAAGAGATGGGATGGCAGAGAAATGCTTTATATGTTTTCACTGTGCTTGATCACAATAACATGCTTCAGTGTTAGGAAATATTCCCCTGTAAAGAGAAGGGCTTTTTGCACCAGAAGTGGTTTAGCTTGGATGCAGCATCTCTAGGACCAGATCACTCTTTGTGCAGCTGCGGATACCAGCCTTTGGAAAACAGGGATGTTCAGCTCTGATTTGTCCAGCACTGACATACCTACTAAGGCTCTCAAGAGTCGTGTGCTTGTCTTTGACTTGCTAACAGACTTGCAAGTTTTAACATTATATTTGAAATGCACTTTTTTGTAGGAACAGCTGAAACCTAGCATGGTCAGGGGGAGCTGTCCCAGTTCACTGGATACTTCTCAATACTAAATGGTTTATCATCACCTTGATGGATAGATCAGGCCATACAGCCTGATAGACTTACACTTACAGGGCCTCTGGAATTCTGTATAGTTGTCAGGGAGAAAGACAGACATGCATATGAGTGTTAAATTCCTTATCTGTGGAAGGGAAGGAAGCTCACCATATATGCATTAGCTCATAAATTTCTCTTTAGGTCTTATTTGTGGTGCAGATGAGGTGCTGTGACATGCACATCTCTTGAACTAGTTTAGGTTGGAATTTCTAGAAATCAAGTTTCATCAGAAAATGAATCTAAATGGCAGCTGCTCATAACTATCAGCAGTGAAAGGGGTTTGCCTGAAATCCCAGCCTCGTGAGGTACCAGCCGAATGCATCCCTCTGGAACAAGATCTCTCCGTCTGCAAGTCACCTTTTTGGGAAGCAGATGGCCTACAATCCACAGTAGTGAGCTCTTCTAAAGTAGGATGGCAGATCCTTCTTAAATAAGCCCCAGTAGCTGGAGGCAGAGGGAGGGAAAAGATTTGTACCTTTACACTCACTCCATCTTAGCAGGAATTCACAGCAAAGCAAATGGAGAAGCCCAATCAGGAACCAAAAGATACTTCTCTACTTCAGTGCTGCATATATTGCTAATCCTGTCTGTTTACCTTCCTTGTATTGAGCAGGGTGGGACAGGATGTGTTCTAGAATTATAAACTTAGGCTAGTTGCCTAATTATTTGGGTCATCAGTCACTTAACAGTATTGACTGGGAGAACTAAGTCACAGCCAAACTTCCACACTGGGCTGCAGAGCACTGATTGTCATACTGTAAACAAGAACTGAGCACCATGTGTATGATGCATAAAAAAAAAAGAAAATACTTTGCAACATCTAACAGAGATAACAACAGTGTGTAATTCTGAGATTTCGTGACTTCTGGGTAGTTTTATCAGAAAATAAAATCATCTTTCAGCCGCTATCGAGAATGAAGCATTTATATTTAATAGAGTTTAAGTGGTAGTGGAGAAAAACTGTGTCTTAAAATGAGACTTCAGTTCCTAATTGGCTGCCTTAAACTGTATGAGACCATTTATAGGCTGAAGAAAGTCTTTGCAGTACCTAGCCATCTGTATAACCCTCCATCTCTATTTTGTTTGTGTGAATTATAATGGAGATTTACAGGAATCTGTGGTCTGCAGAGTATCTTTGTTTAAAATATAATTGCCACGTATCAGCAGGAGTTCTCCTCTGAAGAGGCTTGAACAGCCGGTACAGATAAATATTCTGGTTGGCACTTTCCTTTCTACCTGACAAATTATTGACCAGCTTGGGTGCATGAAACAGGACAAAGCAAGGCAGACTGGGAAGTCTTTTGTGAGGCAGCAGAAATTAGCTAGCCAATTAGCTAGTTCTCTAGCATATAGATATTTTAAAACACAAGTGTTAAACCTTTTATGACTTATCTGTTTGGTGATGAGATATATGTAAAAGAAGTTTTATACTGACAGTGGTACAATGTTTCATAATATTACTGGGAAAATAAACAAAATGGAAAGATGGAATAATAGGAGGTTTGATTCAGGTGACTTATTGCAGCAGTTACTTTTATTTGTCACTTCATGTACCTTCTGAGGACTTGTTTAATCAATAACAGTATCCCATTTGATCACAATACTCCATCTTTTTTGAAATAGGAATAATAATACCTTCCCAAGAGGTGTTTGAAAAAGAAATTGTTTGTTGAAGTGGTCAGCCTGTTGCACTTTCTAAATATAGCATTTTCTGCTGCACTTTCTGAGTATAGGTCTCATTCCTAGTGCTTCTCAAATGGTAGTTATCTAATGATGAGGCGTATGTGCTGTGTATGTGACTTCAAAAAACAAATTTGTTCTTATATGGCATGCATACTTGTGCCTGTATGTTTAAGTGTGTGTATATATATGTGTATACAGATGTATAAGTAATAAAATAACATGATTTCTCCTTTACCTTCTGAATTCTGATATATTATTTTTTGTGGTGGGGTCCATGGAAGTGAACAGTTCAAGTGCAGATCTTCAGATAACCTTGTTTTTAACATGCTTGCTTGTTTTCACAGATGTCTGTTTGAAGCACTTAATTTTACTATGAAATTTCTTCAGCGATGGAAGGTCACATTGGTTTTTCTTTCTTACTTGCTAGTCACATGCTACTTTACTGCCTCAACAAGGTTAAGGCACAGGAAAAAAATATAAGAGCAGAATGTTCTCTATTTTAGAAAAAATATAGATTCTTTCAGATTTGTTATACTGACTGTCAGGGCTTGCACACCAACATTTTTGCTGTGACATCTGATCCTAGAATATAAATTCATGTATTTGGCAGTGCTGACCTGCAAAAGACATATTCAGTTGGAACACTAAAATGCACTGGAGACTGCTGAAGAGTAGATTGATTTAGAGTCCCAAGACAGCCTTCATATCATACATAATTCATACAAAACAAGAGGGTTGTATGTCTTTTAAGCCTGTACTAAATCACATACAAATACAAGATGATGAACACACTAAGAGGGGTAGATTTCCACTTTTTAGATACTCTTAAGCGCATTGTAACAGTGTTTCACTACTTCAAAGAAAAACTTGGTGATTATGCTGTGATTTACAGAGAGTAACCTAAAATTTTCACTCATTGATTTGGAGAGAAAAATTATGAGTTTGTGCACAAAGGACAGTTGAGTTGTAAACAAATTATTACTTATTTTTGCCTTGAGCTTTGTGACCGTCTTTATAATTTTGCCAGGTGTTGCTAATATTTTGAGATCCTAATAATTAAAGATGCTAAATCTTTCCTCCAATTGAACATTATCCCCAACACAAAAATGTTCTGGAGATCTAAAACACAGATCTGGGATGGAATGCAAAAGCCCAAGCACACCTGTTTGTCACTATTTTAAACACTCAGCAGGATGTTTTATTGAATAGGTCACCTATAGGTCTTTGGGCACATCTGCCAGGTCTACATAAACACTTCAGACACAGAGGGTGTGAAAAATGACAATAGGTTACTATGTTAGGCTCTGGAATAATCCTCTGGGTCACCTGAACATTTGTTTCTAGAAGTGCAATTTTGTGGGGTTTTTTAAGCACCTATGTATGTATTTCCCAGAAAAAAAATGTGACAGAAGCAATGAATAGACTACAATTAAAAACAAATTGCAAAGTTTTGACACTCAGAATTTTAGTGGCAAGATTTTAGCTTGCCCCATGCCAATCCAACCTCACCAATGCAGAAAATATGGATGATGTAATTTGGATGAAAACTACCACATCTTTTCATTTCAGATAAATTCTTAAAAGGAATAGCATTATAGAAGCAAAAATCTGTTTAAAGAAAGTGCCTGGGTACATAAGTAATCCTTCTACAGAGAAATATGACTGCTTGTGTGTTCCAAGATAAGCGTATTCGAAAACGTTACATTAAGCTGAAGCCAAAGAAAATTGGTATAGAACAGAGACAAGAAAGATGTTAGTGGAAATGTAGTGTAAGCAGGGAAACCAGGGCAAGAAGGTGAAAGAAAGAAATTTCAATCAATCCACAGGGATATGGATAGGGGAAAGAACCGGAAACAATTTTCTGGGAAAGAAAACTTGAGATCTTTTTACTTAATTTTCAGTGTTTATTGTTGTGGGTGAATGTTCAGGTGGAGAAAGTATTAAGCAAACAGAAGGCACTGGAACAGGCTGCCCAGGGAGGTGGTCGAGTCGCCTTCCCTGGAGGTGTTTAAGGAACTGGTGGATGAAGTGCTGAGGGACATGGTTTAGGGAGTGTTAGGAATGGTTGGACTCGATGATCCAGTGGGTCCTTTCCAACCTGGTGATTCTGTGATTCTGTGATTCTGTGATTCTGTGATCATCAGAGTTTCTTTGAAGTATGTCATCATGTAGCTTACTTTTACCCCACCAATGAACTGCAACGTCATAGGATCTCTGGAGGCCAAATAAAACAAGTTATCTGAAATCAGCTAAGGATCTGAGATGCCTGCCAAGGAGAAAAAGGGGGGGGGGAAGGCAAAAATCACACAATCGTAGAATGGTTTGGGTTGGAAAGGAGCTTAAAGATCATATAGTTCCAAACTCTCTGCTGTGGACAGGGACACTTCCCACTAGATCATGTTCATAGAATCATAGATTTATTAAGATTGGAAAAGACCTCCAAGACCATCCAGTCCAACTCCACTAATCCTACTAAACCATGTCACAATGTGTCGTTTTCACACGTTTTTTTTTGAACATCTTCAGGGGAAAACATGAGTAATGAGAAAAATTATAAATTTTATGGCAAATACAATTGTGACAAAATGAAAGCAGTATGGATTTGTCAAGTAAAAGTTCACAGCAATCACTTCTTTCGGCTTACAGTTACTGCTACTAAAGTTGTTTGTTCTGGGTATTAAAGTTGAAGCTGCGTGCTCCTCTGAGCCTGATGCAAAGGTAAATCCTGCTGTCTTGGTCCTTGTTTTTACAGAGAGGGATTTGAATAATGCAAAAGTGGGATGTACTCATATGTAGTTTAGTGGTAAAGTTGTGTTCAGAAATCCCTGTCACCTTTTTCAGATGACTTCTCTTCCCCACCCCTGCTGTTGCCCACCAATTGTTCTTTACAAGCAAGCTCCTCGTAAGGCTGTTTTCAAAAGTGCATATATTGAATGATGCCTTCAGCACTCATAAATTAGCTAGAGGACAGGTAGAGAAGCAAGAGATGGAATACTGTATGGAGATCAAAATTCACATTAAAATGCACCATATAGTATATCATCCAACCAGCTGGGCGAAATGTCAAAGTGACTGACACTTAACTCATGTAAAACTCCCACAGATTGGAATAAGAGTGATGCATGAATAGTGACTTCAGGATCAAGTCTGTTCATGGGAACTACTGAACGTTCTTCATTTCTACCACAGGCCTGGAATGCACTCATCAGCATCCAAGAACCCACCCCAAATCGTAGCTGTGTTTTGCACTGCACCAAAGACTGTAAAATTCTCATTTTATCCTATTACTGAACAAAATGTTTGGGTTTTTTTTCCTGTAAAAATATATGCGTGTTTTTAATGGTTTTAAGGGTATTTTAATCGATAGAGAACAACAAATATAAATCCCTTGCGGTTTTCTGTAATGTAGAAAAGGCATATATCAATGATATAGCCACAAAGAGGCTGAAATGCTATTGGTCAGAGATTGATTGCACTGTTTGTAGCCAATTAATGTCCCTAAATCTACTGCTGTTCTGACTAACAGACAGTATAAATAACAGAGGAAGTCTATACAGATTTTCCTCCCTGACTGCTCTCACCACAATTAATTCAGAATCAAAATCCCTGATCTGACAAAAAGCCTCTATTATTAAATTAACTTTAATAATTAGATACACTAAGCACATTACAGATGATTAAATATTTGGTCACTACAGCCATGCAGTCCACATGAAGGCCATACATAGCTGTTTATCTCAAGTAACTCTCCTTTAACCTAATGCAACTCAAGAATTTGAAACCTTTCCATGATGTTTCTAGAAGGACCTTGATATAATGCTTTCCGTTTCTGCGAAAGTAGAAGAAGTTTGTGTACAGTTTTTTACGCTATCAGAGCTGCTTTTCTAACTTTCAGGAACAGTAACATCAATAAAATTAATAAAAGTTATTACTCTATTTAAAGCTAAAGCAGTTTGTATTTCAAGGATAGGCATCAACACACTTCAACTGAAGTTGATTCCATCCCCTGCAATACAAATCATTGAATTGTGCCACGGAAAGTGAAGAAATATGAAGATGGAAAGGGGAAACTTTCTTTCCACCTGTTCAGTGTGCCATGTACCTCTACCACTTTAATCAGATGAGGCCTGTATCTAGTAGTTAGAATAAACAAACTCCTACATATGATTCAGAACAGAAGGCAATAGTTTTAATGAAACCTTTTCTCCTCAGCCTCTGCGAGCAATAGAAAGAGGCAAGTTTCTCTTGTAAACTGCAGAGTTACACAGTTTTAGCATCTTGCTGGCGCAACAGCATGTTCATCACTGCTAGCTTCACTGGAGCACACAGCCTCACCGGAGCAAAGGATGGGACTGTGTTTAACAGGTAGCTATAATTCTCTGGTCCATTGCTTCAACAAATGAAAGCGTGTTCATTGCTAGAAAAATAATCTAGCTTTGTCAGAAATATCTATAGCCTGTCTTCTGCAAAACCTGCACCATTATCACATAACTCAGTGCTTTTCTCTTTTAGTAGATTCATCTTTTTTTGTAACTTTTTGGATAACACTTCCCTGCATATGTAGTGTCAGCCAACTGTACATTTTTTTAGAATCTCAGTATAAGCAAATACTTCAGTTTTCATATGAACCTGGGTTCTATTTTCTTCCTAAGTGGTGCAGCCTACAAAGGATTTTCTGCTGTTTTTCGTATTTACTCTTTATCGTAGTTGCTCTTCGTAAACAGTTTGACAGCAGCTCTCGCTTTACACCTGGACATTTCCGGAGCAGTGACCTGCCAGCTCTCTCTGTCTTCAGCAGAATAAAAATGCGTAGTCCATTCTGATGACCTTGCACAGAATTTCATGCAGAACTGCCCAAATGGAATTAATCAGCTTTTGGATTTCAACCCATCTTACACTGTTTCAAAGTAATTTCACCTCTGATGCCCCTGCAGGCTACAGCTATATTCACAACTTCCACTTGCCTCAGTCCCCCATGCCTTACAAGAGCACTGGCAGGGAGGACGGCAGCCATCAGGTAGTGCTGATGATGCCTCAAATCATTCACCTTTCTCTACGGGACAGGTATGATTTCTACAGAAGGCTGTGGACGCTAGAAGGCTGGTGGGCTGTACTGTCTGCCTGTCCCTTGAGCAGTGATGGGAAGGACCACAGCTGACTGTGCATCTGCTCCCTGCAGCAGAGCCAGCCCTGAGCATGAGCTTCAGCACCCTGCTACATAGGAAACTTTTTTTCTTGTGAGGATGTTTTATGATTAACTCAAAATGAAAGAGACAGTAAAATATTATTTTGAAATGTATACTGAAACAAAAAAAAATAAAATTCTTTCTGTATTAGCATCTGCTTGCTTCCAAAAAGAAGATATTTAACTTCATGCAAAGAAGAAAATATTTTGTTTTAATTTGAATAAATATTTTCTTTTAAGTATCTTTCCTTAAGGAAATAATCATGCTTGTAATCAACATATGCAGCAGTCAATTCAATTTTCAGAGATTTAATGAACGCTTTTGGAGCAATAGCTGATCTCCAGTCTGCAATAGAGCAGCTGTTTATCATAATGCAACACCTTCTCTACTAGTCCTATCACAGTGACATTTTTTGCTACATTAATTGTAAGAAAGAAATGGTCTTGTGGTTGAGATACAGAGACTGAGCACCTCAGTCCTGTTCTTGGCCCCACCACAGATTTCCTGCACAGTCTGAGGTGAGTGACATAACCTCTCTGTGCCTTAATTTCTCCCTCGCTTAAGTGTGCTGAGGTTTTTATAGATACCTTTGCCACTGCAGATAGGAAGGACCTGCTCAGGGCCAAACAAACTAATGCTCAGCTGCTTCAAGTGGAAGCTGAGGGCTCAATCAGCAGCTTGGCTTCTTCTGTTATACAACCAGCTGATGACAGAAACCAGGGTGTCAGGAAGATAAGAACAGTCAATATTTCACAACTGATTCTCCTCGCAAATAGAGATGAAAAGCTGAAGCGTTGAAAAGGTCACTGAGGTACAAATCTGACCAATTAAATACATTTACAGGCTAGTATTAAAGTATTTTATTTTATTTAGAATATATTAAGCTGGGGGGGGAGGGGGAAGAAACAACCAAAAACTTTTTCTCAGTATGATCTTGAACAGCCCAAAACCTGAGACCATAGTATATACAGAAGCACAGTGCAATCCATAGAGTCATAGAATCATAGAATCGTTAGGTTAGAAAAGACCTTTGAGATCATTAACTCCAACCGTCTGAAAATATAACTCGCGTATCACAAGTTACCAAAAGTCTAGAAATTTCCGTTTCCCCTTTCCTGTCCTACTGAATTTAAATAATAGAACTCATAGAGAAGAAACTAAGTTAACTAAAGAAGAAGTTAACTATTAAAGTAAAACTCTATTTTTAGAAAAAATCTCATTTAAAATAAGTATGAAGTACAGAAAATCACAGGAATAGCCTGTTCAATATTTACTGTTGTTATCAGCCTGATTTTCAAATTCAAGGGATTCTGATATTATACATAATGAGTAATTAAATATCCAGAGATTTGGATGCTACAGCTGAATTAAACTCCAAGTGTTGTTTCGTGATGGTTATCACTACATCCGTGGTACTCAGTTATCCTGAAATGACCTGGAAAAGCAGCATCGCAAAAATACGTTGTAGATTTTACAAGGTCAGTTTCAATTATATCCAGTCTGTTATTTCTAATGTATTTTACTTGGAGCCCTATATCTATTATTTGAAAACGTTACTTTATGTTTGCTGTAATAGTCTTCAGACTTTTAATAAAATTCCTCTGAAAATGCCTATTTATCAGTAGCAGGCATAAGCCTGACTTCTGCCTTGGGAAACAGTGATCTTCCCAGAAAAATTCCTTTAGGTTTTGAGAAAGATTAAAAACATAATTTAGTCTTATACAAACATGAAGTATGACTTTAAAGAGCTGCCCTTCTGGATATATGGTTTTTTCTTTGGTCAAAATTAAAACAAAGAATGAAAATACGTAGATAAAAGGTGTACTTTCCATCTTCCACTTGCTCTTTATAGCAAAAAATCCACTTACTCTGGCTTTCTATATAACATATATTACATCATCTAGAATTATGTCTGGGTGTGTATAAAGGTTGTGTCAGCATTTCCATTATAAAACCATATTTTAGGGGGGTTATAACGCAGTCATAAAAACTCACTCTGTGCTGAAACTTGGCACATGAAATCCCAACCAGCAACACTTTTTTTATCACCACTATTTTATAAAAAAACCCTTTTGGCTGTTTTTCAGCTTTCTGAATGATACATAAAATTAGAAGGGTTTTAGATTGGAATGAGGGGCAGGGGCTGCCTGCTGAAGATGCTTCTTGCCGGTGCTGAAGGAAGGGGGAATGGCTTAACTTCAGTCCTAGCCACACTGCCTTGTCACTGATAAATGTTTGCTTCAGACAGTGGTCAGCCCTCTGTGCACAGCACGTACAAACTGCCCCCATACCAGGCTGGCAAGGCTCCTCGAGTGTCCAACCCACACAAAGCAATTAGGCGGTCACCTCTTCCCCAGAGCTGCACACAGGAAGATCAGGGAAGTCACCTCCAGAGATTCCACCTTATCTGGCAGTAGGGCCCGTCATCCTTGGTATCTACCATATCCCACGCACCATTTTGCACAAAGCAAATGAAGGTAGATATCCAGTGTCTCTGTGACACTTAGAAACTCTGTGTTGCTGCTTTTTGGAGATACTTGTGAGATATGACAGGAGCAGCTTTTCTCAATGTAAGCCTTGAATATTGCACAGGATCCGATGAAGATGCGATCATGGACAAGGTATACTCCAATAATGACTGCACTGTATTTAAATTCAGCACTGCAGTGGGAGGTGAGAAATATCCCTAAATCAAATATGTGGACACTGCACAAAATGAAGGAGGTAGATAAAAAGCCATTGAAAGGAGGAGCAATAAAAAAAGTATAATGCTTGCCATCAGGAGATGTGTTTAATGACACCAGAAGTTACACCTGCTTTCGAAGTCTACCGTCAGCAAGAAGGCACAGAAGAAACCTCGAGAAGCAGAGGAAAGGTGGATACAGGTAAAAAGATACCTTTCACAAATGACAAATCCTGTCCAAAAGGAAAAGCTCATAAATCCTAACAAGTTAAATGTTAAACCTCAGGAAACCATGCCAATTTATTGAGGATCAACTTATTAAAGGAACTCATTACAAGAATAAAAGTTAATAATAAAACCTTTTTCAAATATTTCAGCAGCAGGAAGTATATCAGAAAATCGGTGGGATGAATCCCAGATCTGAGAGAAGTTCTTAGTGACAATAAAACTCCTAGAAATTTTACATTAATTATTTGCAACTTGTCTCTGTAGTGGCAGCCATGCAGACTCCCAAACCAAAGCTGAACTCTGGGAGAAATTAATGGAAGGACCTCTCTCAAACTGGGTCTGTAGAAGGATTTTTTAGGATCTTGAAAAACTGGGAAGTGCTCTGCTGAGGAGAAAGTTACTCATCCAAGAAAAAGCTGGAGGGACCAATTCAATCAAATTGCAAATCATAGTGAGGAAATTGTCACTTAAACCAGCCTCTGTGTGCACCAGCATCCCTACAAGACTGGAGGTTAGATTGCCCTTTGCTTTCATCTTATTGTTTACATACTTACAAGTAACATTTTTCTTAAAATTATATGCTTATATCTAATGCTTTTTTCCTTTCTTGGAAGCTTAGCTCCATCTACACAGATTAGAGATAATAATATGAAAAATAGATTCTTCTTCCTTAAGCCTCCTTGCTGAGGTTTTCACATGGTACCTACTGGACTGATTATTTTCGTCAGGAAGTGGCAAAAAAAGCCATTTATTTGGTCCAATATGCAAGAGATCAGTCTTAGAGATTCCTGCTCCCTTTGCACCACTAAGTCCCACTAAGTCCCATGGCCTTAAAGGAGAAAGTTTATGAGTGTCACATCAAAAGCAACCACTGAGCAGAGACCTCTTTCACAACAAACTTTCTGGCTAAAAGGAGTCTGGATCCATGACCGTCTGTATTAAAAAGGATAATTTCATTAATTAACATTTTTAATCCTTTTGAAACAAATTTTCTTCTGAAGCTGATGTAGCCCTTTAGAGTGGGCTTGTACACTGAGATCAGCCAGGGCTGCAGAGCTGTCTTCCCCAGCAATTGGGCTGCAGACTGGGCATTGACTTCCTGGGCCATTCCACCAGCTCTCAGTCCTGGCAGCAAGGAGTTCTCCTGCCCTGCTACCACATCTTTCTCCTAATAGATTTTCACCTTCAGAAGGTCATTAGTCATAGAAGCAAACAGTTCAAAGTCCTAATGCTAGGTGATGAGCCATAAAAACTTATTTTTCTTTTTTTTTAAAAAAAAAGATAGTGATCTTTGATCTTGTGATTTAGCTTTCCTCATTGTTATATACTTAATTAATTTCCATTGCTACAAGCAACTGTTTGAAATGTACGAGTGCCTTTCTCCATCGCATTACAGCCCAGTATCTCCTACACAGACAGTGTCCTGCACATGAATTGCAGTTACTGTCACTTAGTGGGAATACTGGGAGATCATGTAGCTCTGCCATTTCTGCCATGTCCTGTAGATGTCTGATTTTTGCCAAATTACTTCCATATCAAAACAATTTATTTAAAGCTTTGTTATTATCTTTGAATGTTGTGATGGCTTCTTAGTTACACATCTACCAAGGTTTATTCTACAGAGGGAGTGTGCAGGGACTCATGCAGGGAGGCTGTCTTTCAAGGTAAGGCCTCACACCCCTAATGCTTCATGTTAGGAACCTTTTTCCCTCTTCTCTTCCCCTATTTGTCCTTTGTGAAAGACCTCATACAACTCAGTGGTACTGAGAAAAACACATATGACGTTTTCATGAAAGAAAAAGATGTTTGCTTTTTTTTCTTCCCTACATCAAAACTGAGGACAGTGTGCAAGACAGCATGATGATAGGCTCTGCTTCCTGCGTGGTCTTGGTCATGGCCATAATAAGAGAGTGCTGACAATCCTTCGTATAGGATAAACTCACAGTTCCTTCCTGTGGGAATGGGGACAGAAACAGGGATCACCAGGTATTAGACCTTGTATACTTAATCCACTCTGGCAGTGAGCAGAGAAACCGTAATTTCTCTACAACTGTCAAATCTTCAGCCCTGAGGCAGTGTGCCACTTCTTTCCAGACTTCAGGCCAGAACAGTAAGATCCAAGAGTAAAATATGTGTTACGGAAGACAAGGAGTTAAAGAAAGAGAAATCTGAAATGCTGTAGACCCCTGAAAGCTTTAGTGATGCACATGATGTTCTGCCTTATAATACTATATATCTTATTGCCAGTTTAGTGCTAGCTGTGTCTTTGATCGCTCTCCACAAATACATTACAAAGACAGCATTAGACAGTGTTCTAGCAAATACTGACACTG
This sequence comes from Cuculus canorus, assembly GCF_017976375.1. NCBI lineage: Eukaryota > Metazoa > Chordata > Aves > Cuculiformes > Cuculidae > Cuculus > Cuculus canorus. Next base: position 63,766,294 of record NC_071404.1, read on the forward strand.
CACAGGTATCACCGGGTCCATCTCTACTCTGTGCTTATCCCATTGCTGATGTGTTTTTCTTAGTGACAGAATTACAGACAATGAACAGATGCTCAGGTGTATTGAGGGAGTCTTCTCTTATGCAGGCAAAGTAGGGTTGCCATGCTTCTAGAACAGTACTGCCCTAAGAAAACTCTACCCCTTCCTTCCTTCCTTCCTTCCTTCCTTCCTTCCTTCCTTCCTTCCTTCCTTCCTTCCTTCCTTCCTTCCTTCCTTCCTTCCTTTCTTCCTTCCTTCCTTCCTTCCTTCCTTCCTTCCTTCCTTCCTTCCTTCCTTCCTCTTTACTCCCAGAGTTCTAGTGATAACTAAAAGTGTTGGGATGGGGTTTTAGGGGTTTTTTGTGTTCCTCCCACACATGCATACCAAATCACTCTTGTCCCCAAGTTGTTACCATTACTGCTCAGCTGGTAATAATTAAAGTCCAAGAGCATTTTGTATAGTTGTCCTGGAGCTTCTGGGCTTCCTCTTAGACTCAGACTAAGCTGCCATAATCTCATGGCTGTAATGACACTCAAGCTTCTCACAGGTTTTGAGGAAAACCCCCTACCTCTTTCTCTACAGCCTACTGGAGGTAGATGGCATTACCTTCACAGGTAGCATGGATGACTTACTACGCTCAAGTCCTTCCCTGAAGTGGTCCTGGAAGGAGTGTGCACCTAGATGATAAATCATAGAATCAGAGAACATTTTGGGTTGGAAGTGACCTTAAAGATTATGTAGTTCCAACCCCCCTGCCATGGGCAGAGACACCTCCCACTAGACCAGGCTGCCCAAGGCCTCACCCAACCTGGCCTTGAATACCTCCAGGGATGGGGCATTCAGGACTTCCCTGGGCAGCCTGTGTCAATGCCTCACCACTCTCATGGTGAAGAAATTCTTCCTCATGTCCAGTCTAAATCTGCCACTCTCCAGTTTATACCTATTGCCCCTACTCCTATCACTACAAGTCTTTGTGAACAGTCCCTCCCCAGCTTTCTTGTAGCCCCTTCAAGTACTGGAAGGTCGCATTAACATCTTCTTGGACCCTTCTCTTCTCCAGGCTGAACAAGCTCAACTCTCTCAGCCTGTCCTCGTATGGGAGGTGCTCCAGCCCTCTGATCATCCTTGTAGCCCTCCTCTGGACCCGTTCCAACAGCTTCATATCCTTCTTACGTTAAGGATTCCAAAACTGGACACAATGCTCCAGATGAGGTCTCACAAGAGAGAAAGAGAGGGGCAGAATCCCCTCCCTCGACCTGCTGGCCATGCTTCTTCTAATGCAGCCCAGGATACGGTTGGCCTTCTGGGCTGCAAGTGCACATTGCTCATGTCGAGCTTCCCATCAACAAGCACCCCCAAGTCCTTCTCTGCAGGGCTGCTCCCAATCACATCGTCCTCCATTGTGTACTGAAAATGGGGGTTGCTCCGACTCAGGTGTAGGACCTTGCACTTGGCCTTGTTGTACCTCATGATGTTCTCACAGGCCCACTTCTCCAGCCTGTCCACGTCCCTCTGGTGATGTCCCGTCCTTCCACTGTGGCAACTGCACCACTCGTCTTGGTGTCATCTGCAAACTTGCTGAAGGTGCACTCAGTCTTACTGTGAATATCATTGATGAATATATTAATTATCACTGGTCCCAGTAAGGACCCCTGAGGGACACCACTCGTCATAGATCTCTATCTGGACTTCAAGCCATTGACCACTACTCTATGAATATGACCATCCAACCAGTTTATTATCCACCAAAACTGTCCACCCGTCAAATTCATATATCTCCAATTTAGAGAGAAGGATATTAAGGAATGACAGGGGAATTTGTGGTTGCCCTGGAAACTGAGACCAGTCCACTCTGTGTGTTAGAGATGGAGCTGGTGTTGGATAGGTGAAAACTAGAGAGCTGTCATGAGTCAGGTGTCGTCTGTGGATGACCTGCAGCGGATAAAACAAGATGCATGGATGGCAAAATAATGATAAGAGTAATAGGTCAGCATAGATGCTTAATGTTGCCTATAATGCTTTTCACTTGACAGTTAGTAAGGTGAGGAGAGGATATTTGCACTCTCAAAAAGCAGTCAATGACAGCCTGTAAGCAGATGGGAAAAGGTTCCCTACCTTCACACAGTGCAGAGCCCAGAGACCCTGGCCTAGAGCAAGAGCTCCTGGGCACCACAACACTGCACCTGAGAAAGCAAACCTCTTCGAAGGCTTATATATTTAGGAAACGTGTTACAGACAGTCTCTGTTCAAGTGAGTTTCTTTTGGTTTATACTGCTTGAATTCTAGTCCTCATTGTAGCATAGGGAATGAAAGTATTCCATTTTATCATGACAGTCAATATTAAAATGCGTAAAGGGAGTCCCTTTTGGTTTAAAGAAGGAAAGAATTAATCACCATTGTAAATTCTGCTGATTCCTTCTAATATTGGATTTGTTTTCACGCACAGAACCCCAAATACCATACCATTTTGAGCATAATATCAGAAGAAAGACAGTCTGCATTTAGTTTTTTCCTCCCAGTTTGTTGCATTCTGTGTTTTGGCAAGGAGTGATCTGCACAGTTTGCAGATTATAAAGCAGAAGTGGCACTTCAACAAAAAGCTGGACTGCTTATAGTGTTAAGTAGTTTTAAGTCATAGATTATTTTTGGAGAAAAATATGAAATAAGGATTACTTCGAATAGCTATTCACTTTTTTTTTTTTCCCCCACTGTGTTATGTAAACTAATTTATAATTTCTCATTTGCTTTCTATGTTTCCCTATGGCCAGGTCTAGAATAGGAGAATTTAGATTCGTATTATTGTATGATATGAGGTGGACACTGCTTGTCTTAGTAACACTATTTTTTGCAGGAACAGTTTCTTACTACTCACCCTGAAAAATATAATCACTGGCAGTTGATGAGCAGCTGTTCTATAACAAATGCAGCAGTGGTAGGGGTTTTGTGGACACAAGTCCATCAGTAAACTCCTCCTCAAGTAGGCCGCTACAGCTATGCCAGAAAATATTGATACTGTACACCTGATCACGTTGTTATTTGTCAGTAATTTCTTTCCCATTGTTTACCACAGTGTTAAGCAGGAAAGCCTTACAAATCTAGGTGAAAAACAGCCAAAGAGCTTCATTTTAATTATATAAAGGAAGGAAGGGAGGGTTTTAATCCTGCCTAATATGAGGTAGAATTGCAGCAAAATTAAAGGCTAAAAGCAAGAACATTGTGCTTTTTAAATCACAGCTCCCAGTGCTTGTGAAAATAGGTTTTCCGTAGGGAGAGAGCAGTCTCCCAACTTCTGTAAATCTTAGTTATTTTAGGGTACTCAGCAATGGAAATCCAAGCCAGATAGGGATATCCATGTCAGAGAGGAACATGGACAGCAAGTAATTCATTAATCTGTATCGCAGCTTCCACTGTATAGCAAATGATTAAACAGATTGCTCTTCACACTGAAGAAACAGCTAGTCTTCGGTTTCCTTGTGGTAAACACTTTCTCCGTTGTGCTATTCAAGATATTTCCCCATATATTCCCTTCATGCTAGAAAATAAACAGTGATTTTAGTTATTACTTTTCCTATCTGGAGAGTATTAGCAAAGTTGCTAACAACCTGAACAAGAGATGTAAAAGTCACACTGATTTGAGTGGAACATTCACAGAAATTTATTGAATGAGATCAATGACTAAGTATTTCATTGTAGTGTTACCAGGGTTTGATTTTTGAAGGCCATTGTTTTTTTTACATGGTAACATTAACTAAAATTTAAAGCTGAAGTGAAAAAATAATCAAAAATTATTCATGTTCTAGAATGTTTGTCTGAAGCCTGAATTAGATAACAATAGCAGATGTTTGCTTTGCAAATGGAAACCAGTAGAGCTCGATTGACTGTAAAACTGAATGCCAATCACATCTTACCCTGAATGCTGTGGCGAGTTAAAGGAACACATATATAGAAAATAAATATAGCATACACCTCAATTTAATGCATTTTAACTGTGATCTTGCTACATTGTTTCATTACACATCTGCCCACATGTGCAATAAATGCTGCATTTTATTCAATGAAAAGGGAAGGGCTAAAGGAAAAGGAAGTTATGATGAAGTTAAGAGACCATGGTAAAGACCTTAATGGATTGTTAGACAAGCAGCAGGGAAGCACAACAGTGTTAGTGCACACCTTTTTCTGGCTCCTTGCATCCCAGACATTCTTACTTTTCTTTGTGTTCACCTAGCATGGAAGCATAACTATGAGCTTTGAGGTGCTAGAAATAAGACAAGGGAGGAAACTGGTACCAGTCAGAAGCATAGAAAGCACGTTTTTCCTCCATCTCCAAGATGATGATGCCCCAACAGTAGAACTCACCACTGGCTGCAAGGAAAAATCACTTTTTATCAAGAGGGACAGAAGTTGCTTTGGTTTTAACTTTCTAATTTGTCTTTCAATAAGTAAATTTCTTTTTCTTCAAGAAATGTCATCTTTTAACTTCCTTTCCCTTTAATCACTGTGATTAAAAAGTCCCAGGAAAAGAAGTATACAGCTATGATACCCCATTCAACATGTGATGTTTCCTCCATTGAGAAACTAGGGATGACAAGGTCCTGTAGCTTTGAGACTTTGGAGTTCAGATCAGAAATAGGTGTAGGAGTCCAGGACTCTTCTCCGGTGCACGTAGGATGGACATAAGAATTTAAAACTTATTGGCCTCTTGTTCTTGATAGATAAGCTGGGAAAAGGTCCTAGGACTCTCACTAAATAACTAGTATACTGTTCTGCATTAGTTTATAGTGTGTATTAAAGTATCTGTGGCTGTAGCACACTTAACAGCAACATATACCAGTTTTCTGTTATTGGACCTTACATCAGACTTCCAAGGGTCTTATATCAATCAGACTACCAAATGCAAATTATTACACTAATTAATTAAGATGCAGTCTTCCAGGTCAAAATTTATATGTAATTATATTGAATAATAGTCATATTTCACAAGGATGTAATCTAACCTTGACAACCTTGGTGGGCTGTGTGCAGTCCTCACAGGAAGATTCTAAGATGATGCCACCTCTGATCCTTCCCCAGAAGCAAATCCACAAGCCTGCTCTGCAGCCAAGAGTGGCGAAGAGTGTGTGTATACCAAGTTTTAACCGAGTCCAGACAGCAGCAACACATACCTTAGAGGATAATTGCCTTTAATACCATTATGCTGGAAACTAAACCCTGATCTCTGTAAGATATGGAAACAAGACACTTAGTGTTTTTAACTGCCATGCAATGTTTGTCACCCACACAACTGTTACTGCCCATCTAACTTTAACTTTACACTCTCACATTTGCAGAAGTAATTAAAAAGGTCAAAATAAACATCCAGGAGTTAAAAAATCCCATTTCCTTTTCAGTTGAACTACCTCCAAAGTACTAAAACGTGAACATATGCTACAGTATTACTCACTACATAAAAATACATATGTTAGTAGATATACAGCATAGTTAAAACACAAAATTATGCAATCTACACAGACTTATATAAACCTGGAACAACATCATCTATCAACATACCCAGTCAATCAAATCCTATACATAAAAATATTTTCTTATTGTCTTCCAGACAAAAAGTTACAGAACTTTCAGAGGTAGGCATTCTTCTTGAAAATTTCATTGCATTCATAATTGGCAGGATTTTTTAAAATCAAAGTATAGACTATTACTGTTTCTTGTGATGTCAGTGAATTATCATTATTTGGCGGTTTCCAAAGTCTGAGCTCCTGAAACTCCAACTTCAGCTTTTTAAGAGCAGATTTTTTTGTCCTTATATTAGGGAGAAACAGTAGATGTAATTTTAACACCTAAAAATTCAATTACCAGAAACAAATAAAAATAACTCAACTCAGTATTTTGAAAATATTGCTCCTTACTATAACAAAAAAAGTTATCATTAACTCACCCAAATCTGCTGATTCTTTTTTCAGGCACATTTCCTTCCAACTTGCTGTGGTTTAAAATAAAATCTAAAAAACACCAAGGTATTTATTTCAATTATTTATTAGAAAGGAAAGTCAGTTTTCTAAGCCTACCTTTTCCTAGCTGAAAGTTCCTTTAATTTTTAAAAAGCTGAGGAGTCTTGAAGGCTCAGGATTTGTAGGCCTTATTGATTTTAAATCCTGAAAATAAAAAAATAAAAACTTTGCTATTGCCTTAGCCACACGGAAAATATTTTCTTTGTATTTACAAGTCTTGAAACTTCCTAACTGATGGCTGAAGTCAGAGCTTTTGGTGCAAGCAAAACACTTGCAGAAGACCACCACATTTTATGTATTACTATAAGATTAACTGCAATTAATTAATTCTGCAATTAACAATGACAGAGGTTTATGTTTCTCAAATCTCACAGCAGTTTGCAGCCTAGAATATGATTCCTTGAAAGGCCTCTAGTATTCCTTATTCCTTAACTAGCTGTTGATTGCATTTATTTAAGCAGAATACAGTGACTGAATACTATGGGTTCCTACAATTGGAAGTGTCTCCCCCAGCAAACCATCGGTACTGGGAAGGTAGTAAACTACTTCAAGAATTATGGTGTTTTGTCAAAGCATTTAACTCCATTTCACCAGCTAGAACCTTTCCATTACTTCTCCTCTTCAGTGAAACATCTTCTGGTATGAAGCCCAAAAGCAGCACCTGCATATAAAGATAAGCTCCTGACAAAAATGCCAGATGCTGATTTTTTTTAATTTGCTGTTAGTCAATGGACCAAAATTGATATTCATTTCATGTTTTTTGAGCTGTTCTCTACAGAACAATGAATTTCAGCCAAAGTCACATGAATATATTTTGGCAACCGATTTCATAGCCTGCAGCCCTGACACTGGCCCCCAAGACACAGAAGTTGTTTTAAAAATTTAGAAATTATGGCATTCAGAAACTCTTTTTTATTATTGGTGATATACCTAGGGTTTTTTTTTTATACTGGTTGACTTACTGGTACCTGAAAGTAGCAGTAATTGTAGTTACTGAAATAATACAGTATAATTATAAGGGATGTGCCATCAGTAGGGGAAGCTTTAAGGGAGGCTCAGACTTCAAAATGTATACAGAGTTCCAAGTAATTTTTAATTCTCTGGGTTAAATTTACACTTAATATGAGGATCTAGGAAAATGCCTACTTTCTAACAACATTTAACTAAATAGTATAATGATAAAAAAACCTAGTCTGTGTATCCAACATTAAAGCCCCACGTTAATGGTCAACAGGTAAGTAGTCTGAGCACTCGCAAATCTCAGCTTCACTACACTGAGGGATGCTCAGCACTCCTCTGAAACAAGATGATTAAATTTTTGTTACTCAATTTCTATTACTGCAGAAACCTAAGAGAGGCTCCTGTAAATGCCGCTAGCTTCTGTCTTTGAGGCTTTTCATTCATTTATTATTTGGTTGCCATTGAATTTATTAGACAATTTTTAGACACTTGACAGATTTCCAGTAAACTTCAAAGAGTAATTTCAGAAATCTTCTATAAGTCTGTTCCTAAGTGGTTTTTAGATAACGTATTAATGAAACAAATAAGTGAATAATGACAAGAGGGAGAGGGGAATATGCACAAAGCCTTTTTTCCTGCAGAGAAATGTCCCAATATCTATAGCAGGTTTTTTTGTTAACTAGCTTGGGCAGGATTATTACTTAGTTAATTACTGATTACTTCTTTTGCACTGCAACATGATAAGTCAACCCTCTAAAGTCTGCAGTTTACTATTCACAATGATGAGAATAACTTAGGTATTTTCTACTGCACATATCTGTATCTTTCTGGGCATCACAAAAAGTATAAATCTTTTCCATTTATTTGCCTGACAATGTGCTGAAGTGTTTGAATTTCTGAGGTCAGAAAATGATTAATCTTATTAAACATTTGACACAATGAACTCAGCAAAACATCTTTTGATATTATAAAGAGAAGATGAAAGAATGAGTTCTTATCTTTGCAGTGCTTTAGCTGCATGACTTCTGGGTTCTTAGGCTATCATAACAATGTTTATTAGAAGTCAAAACAAAGATTTCTCTCTTGAAGACATTTTAGAATGTAGTACAGAAGGCAAACAGACAGTTACATGTTGTTCAAAAAGGAAGTACTATGTTTACAAAATTCTAGGAATATTAAGCAAAAAAAATGTTTGAAAACAGTTAAATGAGAAACTCCTTTCTAAGCAGGTGGTGTCTAACACAGTAACGATAAAGGTTTTCAGTGGAATGTATAACAAATCTGAGGGACTTTTATTAAAACATGGTCATGGACAGCCATATTTTGGTTTTGGCTAAGCCTCAGTCATCATGTTTTGATTTAGAAGGAGAAAACCCAAACCACCTGTGGTTTTCATTTTTAATTCACGGCCCATAGGAATACAGAATCTACACTTTCCATTTTTTCCTACCCATGTGCAACCTGTTAAACTGAAAAATGATATTATAAAGCTATTCCTATCCATGTGAAGAATTTTAAAGAAACTAAAGTGAACATATACAGAAGCCATCATCATTATTAGCCATGAGCACACAGGATCTTGCAAAATTCAAACTTCCACTCTGGGTGTTACAGGTTGCCCTTTCTAGATAGAACACATCTGCTGCAGTGCCAGCACTCTCCGGCTTCAGGTTGTATGTGATTTTCTTAGTGAATAATAATGGTGATAAGTGAAATAACAGCAGTTCTAATATGAGAAGAAGACAGACTTCTCCTAGGTAATGGTCATTTTCTACAAGCACACTGAGTGGTTTTGAAGAGGCTGCAGACAACAAACCTCTTTACTCGGCGAGCATCCAGGTAGTAAGCTGCAGGAAATGGGACAATACCTCAGGGAGGTACAAAAGGGAGAGTACAAAAAAGTTTGCACACAATCTCCGGAGGTGGCAGGGGTGAGATTTCAAGCAAAATGAGACGATGAACGATCTGACACCTGGTAGCTCAGATAAGGGACATCCACTTCATAGTTGTGACTTGTGTGCTTGTGCCTACAAAGATGCACCAAAACAGAAATATCTGTCAGGTACTCTCCATATTTCAGTTTAAAGGGAAAAGTGCATTTTATGTTCTAATCTACCACAGCAGAGTTTCAAAGCCCCCGTCCTTTGTCACACAATGAAATGCTCATATGCATTTCTTTTGTCTTAACCAACATCTAACTGGATCTCCAGCTGGCAGATGTTACTGGCAGCTCTCTTTGAGAAAATACACTGGGTGAAATCCAGATCCCTTTGAAGACAGTGGAAGCTTTGCCACGGACTTCTGTAGGGCCATATTTTACACAATCCCAACTGGTAAGGGTAGCAAACTAATAGAAATATTTTGGTTTTTAAATCTTTATCAAAATACAGATACTTCCTTTCTTAGCTAAACTAGGTTTCACTTCCTTTGCTGTAGCACTCCTGTTGCAAGCAGTTGTGTTTATATGAACATATGAATATAAAATATGCACAAATACAGTTTGTATTAAACATCTTTCAAATACTAACTACATTTAGTAGAAATTCAATTATCTAGACTGTTATCTTTCCTTACAGTTAAGCTATCTTTAAAATATATGATCCTTTTTCCCTCAAAAAATAGGAATAAGTTTAAAAAGATAGTATGTAAACGCATATATAACTGTTACATAAGTATAACTGAAAAACTGAATCTCTTTCACTCTCTCTTATGTACATACCAACATATACATATGATAATTAAATATCAAAAAAAAACCCAACTAAATAATGTAACTTCTCTGGAAAAGTTTTAATGAAGTATAGAGACCACAATGGCAATCAATAGTTTTATGAACAATTCTGTGGTTAAAGACTTGATCATATAAACTAATCATGACAAAATTATAGCTTAAGGCTGCAGTAAAAGCACCATAAATTCCAGAAAGACTAATTGCATTAGTAAAATTACTAGTATTTGTGTTTGTAGGTGCAGGTCCTTTGCTATAATGAATTACAACAGCCTTCTGTAAAGTCTCTGCGATCTGCCTCTCAACGACATTTTTCTAAAATGCTCCCAGAAGAAAAGAGAGAAATAAACCCATACTTAATATTTAGACATTTTGCTACTCTCCCTGGATTACTCCTTCAGTCTTTAAGCAGATATATATTAATTTGATTTTTATAGTGATTTTAGTCTAAGTTATGCAGCAGAATGGGGTTCCTTGAATACAATTTTTTTTCAATAATTCAATATTCTTACTGATTTGTTAGCTTCAAAATAGTGAAAAACTTGATCCACTGACATAGAAATATAACAACAGTTTCTCCAAAAGGACTGAGAAATAAGAGATGACTGAGCCCAGCAGTTTTGTGAGATAGATAAATATTATCCAAGGCTCACAAAGAGGAAATCAAAGCATAAAATGCTTTACAAGTGAAGTACTTGTCAAGAATAATTTGCAATGCCATGACAAAACTGAAACTAAGTCTGAGATCCCCATTTTTCATTGAGAAAAGGGCTTGGTGTAACAGTTAGTCTCAGATTATACCGAATCTGAATGGTCGTGGGTATACCACCAGCTCCTTGCAGACAATATTCAGCTGCTGATCCAGTTCACACTAAAGCAAATGTTCTGGTTGAAGAGAATATGTTCAAAGAGCACCATAGTAAACCAGGTCTACAAAAAGCTGAGCTTCGATCATCTATATGCCTTCTGCTTTTGATTTGCATATGGAGAAAAGAAAATACAGAAAAATTGGAAGTCAAATCAGTTTTTGGCTAATGAATAGCCAAGTTCCTACATTTTGGGTACCTTCCTAGATGGATACTTCCCAAAAGGCCTGGGGTGGGGAGGGAAAATAGACAGTGCAGATTGTCAGAGGAGAAGACTTTTGAAGCTGATTTGGTCCAATGCAAGAAAATAATGTTTAAAAGCTATTTGTACAGAAGAAAAAGAAAATAACGCATATACAGAGATAAATTTATAAAATTGAAAAAATCTTACAAGCATGTCTATACAATATAACTTAAATTCTTCATCATTTTTGTCATGCTGACTTGCTTACATGTGGTTTTAGTCTCACAGATGTTCTGGAGGATAGGACGTGTAATATGGCTCCATAGTTTTCTAACCACAGAATATCCAAAATATATAACCAGGAAATCACTTGCAGTCTGTGTGGGGCTTGGCAGATGGTATTTCTAAAAATGCAAATATCCAATATGGAGGTAGTGGAGAAGACGGATTTCACAAGAGAACAGTGTAACTCTTTATATGGAGTGTAAACTTTACACAGTATTCCAATATAGAACTGGTGAGTACTGTTAAAAAAGTTTCCAATGAATATTCATTTCAGTTTATAAACATATTCTCTTCAACTGTTTCAATGCCCTCTTTGTGTTTGCTTACTCTGCATGTTCTAGCTATTGCATTTACTGGCAAGAACGTTTGTAGATACAGCAAATTTTAAGCAAGTATTAGAGAATATACAAGGGGAACAAATTTTTAATTTGGAAATATGGGTGATGGCACCAGTAACTTATTCAACACAGGTAGTCTCATCCATTCAAGAGAGGAATGTGTGTGATCTGCAATATCAAAACTAGCTTAGATTGAATCTGGGATGCTGAATGCTTGCAACAACATACACTAACAGTGCACAATTTTAAATTTGGTCAGATGATACAAAATCAGAAAGTAGTGCGTTCTTCTGTTAAGGAGCTTGTATGTAAGGAAATCAGAAAGCAGGATGGTGTGATACTTGCTGAGTCGTATTCTGGTTTCTGTTTAAATACAAGTTAGCCTGATGCAGCTATGAAGGAGATACAGAGAAGAAGGGATGGCTTGATCATGGGGCAGCCTCACAGACAGCCTGCTTAGGCTGTGACCAAGTTTTTTCAGCTATGAGAGATGCACCAAGCATGCCTCTCTTTGCTCTAGAGGACAATTTTGGGACAGAGCAGGAAGAAAGCCCGTTTCCAGCTGCTGAGGCAAGGTACTGCACCCCTAACAGAGCAAAAGCCACTACATAGGAGGCAACATGGATCATGCTACCCACCATTAGTAGCACAATAGATCTGCCTTTAGTTTTTTTCTGGTTGTTTGGAAGAATCCTGAGATTGACTCTCTCAGTTCCCTGTAGCTGAAGGGATCTCTACAAATGATTTTCCTCGCTTAACAAGCCATGTAACTTCTAGTCCTGAGGGTTTTCCATGCTAAATGGTAAATATGAAAATTATTTGAGCCAACATTTGCTCACATGAGACCTGAATAACACAAAATGCTTGGTAATGATGGTTTAGATTCAGATAACAGTAAGCTTAGAAAGGACCGGGCAGATTTCAGGTGATAGAATTTCAGTTTAAGTTGCACAGCTGCAGCCACCATCTTAATATACCATAAAAAATATATATCAAAATTCTTAACTGATGTAAGCTCCATCAAGCCGATTTAGACTGGAACTGAAATATATAATTCACCTGGCAATTCTGCCATTAATAGATTTGATTCTCTGTTAGTAAATTCTTGCGGTTTTATAACCCATAAATATATTTACTAGAAAAAATTAGAATGGAGATCAGACTGAAATGCAATGCCACAGCTTAACTTTATGTACATGTATACACCTTTCAAACACATAACTCTAAAATGTTTTAATCACCTGTTGATTAAGTTCTGCAGCATTATAAATTTGGTGATTGTGTACTGTCTATTTCTTCTTTTTAGCCCTAACTTTTTTTTCGCTTTTCAATTCATATTTTGTCAAAGAAAAACCATAGAACACAGAAAAAAGTTATCTGTGTCTGAATTGCTGATTTTACTAAAGGGTCAGTTTCTTTCCAAGCTGTATCAAGCTCAGACAGCTTTCTGGCAATTTCAGTTCAGCTGCAAACAGCCAAGATCATGTGAGATGATCCAAAAGATTCCTAAAATATTAGATATGCCTGTATATTTCAGACTAAATATTTTCATGAATGTAATCACATGAAAGAAAAGAATCCAGAGAAAGTATGAAAACTCAGCTTTACATACTTCAGTCTCTACTTATGAACCAATAAGCTATATAAATTGGCTTGTCTCTTTCTTAGTGTCTTTCTCCACAAAAGTGATTTCCAGCTGCAGTGAGGTTATGTCCCACATTGCATTAGTAATATTTCACCAGTTTGAAAGGACCACACATTCTGTTATAATGAGAATCCATCTTCTCTGGTTAGAGGGCCTAATCCATGGCCATTTATGTTTCCTAAGTCAAGATTTTTACACTAATTCCTTTGCGAATTGTTGTGAGTTTGTACAGAAGTTGTTATTTCTTCAAAAACTATAATGAAATAGCAATACTAAAATTGTGTGTATTTGTCATTAAGAATTTCCTTTCCAAAATCTTGTTACCAAAACTAGTGTGAATTTGTCCTTGATTTGTATTCTAACAACTCGTATGTCACGGAAAGATAGACCTATCCTGAGTTTGTGTGTATTAGTAGCACAATTTTACTTGAAGGGAGTGGAAGCGAATCCACTGAAGGGGCAGAAAATCAACACCCTCCTTGCCCACACCACCTCAGGTGTCACTTCAAAACAGATTTGAGGCTCTCAATGTGGAGGACAGACCAGAGGAAAACATGGAGAAGATGCACCCACATCAGAGCAGGGTCAGAGACTGAAACAACACAAACACATCATTGCTACAATCGGCACAAGGACCGATAGGAGAGTCACAGTTGTAGGAGACTCTATTGAAGTGGACAGAGGGTCTGATATGTCGAGCAGACCCCACTCACAGGGAAGTCTGTTGCCTCACAGAAGGATTGCAACCATTCCATCTACAAGAAGGGTTGCAGAGAGGATCCGGGGAACTACAGGCCTGTCAGTCTCACCTCAGTGCCGGAGAAAGTCATGGAACAGGTAATCTTGAGTGCTATCATGAAGCACATGCAAGAGAACCGGGTGATCAGGCCCAGTCAACATGGGTTTACAAAGGGCAGATCTTGCCAAACTAACCTGATCACCTTCTATGACAAAATCACTCAACTACTGGATGGGGGAAAGGCTGTGGATGTAGTCTTCTTGGACTTCAGCGAAGCCTTTGACACAGTTTCTCACAGCATTCTGCTTCAGAAACTGTCAGCCTCTGGCCTGGACAGGCGCACACTCTCCTGGGTTGAAAACTGGTTGCATGGCCGGGCCCAGAGAGTGGTGGTCAATGGAGTTAACTCCAGCTGGAGGCCAGTCACAAGTGGGGTTCCTCAGGGCTCAGTACTGGGTCCAGCTCTGTTCAATGTCTTTATCAATGACCTGGATGAAGGCATTGAGTGCACCCTCAGCAAGTTTGCAGATGACACTAAGCTGGGAGGAAGTGTCGACCTGCTGGAGGGTAGGGAGGCTCTGCAAAGGGATCTGAACAGTCTGGACCGCTGGGCCGAGACCAATGGCATGAGGTTCAACAAGGCCAAATGCCGGGTCCTGCACTTGGGACACAACAACCCTATGCAGTGCTACAGACTGAGGGAAGAGTAGCTGGAGAGCTGCACGGAAGAGAAGGACCTGGGGGTGTTGGTTGACAGCCGACTGAACATGAGCCAGCAGTGTGCCCAGGTGGCCAAGAAGGCCAACGGCATCTTGGCTTGTATCAGAAATGGGGTCACCAGCAGGTCCAGGGAGGTTATTCTCCCTCTGTACTCGGCACTGGTGAGACCGCACCTCAAATACTGTGTTCAGTTCTGGGCCCCTCACCACAAGAAGGATGTTGAGGCTCTGGAGCGTGTCCAGAGAAGAGCAACGAAGCTGGTGAAGGGGCTGGAGAACAAGTCTTATGAGGAGCGGCTGAGAGAGCTGGGGTTGTTTAGCCTGGAGAAGAGGAGGCTGAGGGGAGACCTTATTACTCTCTACAACTACTTAAAGGAGGTTGTGGAGAAGAGGGAGCTGGCCTCTTCTCCCAAGTGACAGGGGACAGGACAAGAGGGAATGGCCTGAAGCTCCGCCAGGAGAGGTTCAGGTTGGATATCAGAAAAAAATTCTTCACAGAAAGAGTCATTGGGCACTGGAACAGGCTGCCCAGGGAGGTGGTGGAGTCGCCTTCCCTGGAGGTGTTTAAGGAACGGGTGGATGAAGGGCTGAGGGACATGGTTTAGGGAGTGTTAGGAATGGTTGGACTCGATGATCCAGTGGGTCCTTTCCAACCTGGTGATTCTGTGATTCTGTGATTCTCACAGAAGCCCGGGTAAGGGATGTAACCAAGAACCTTCCCAGCCTGGTGAGAACAACTATTACCCATTACTGCTGCTCCATGTGGGAGGCGATGAAGCAGCTGTAGGAAGCCCAAGGGAGATTAAAAGTGATTTTAAGGCCTTGGGATGGTTACTGAGGGGATCAGGGGCCCAGGTGATTTTTTTCTTGCCTCCTCCCAGTTACAGGTGGTGACATAGAGCAGCTCAGACAGGTCCAGTCTATTGATACATGGCTCTGTGGCTGGTGTCACAACAATAACTTTGGGTTTTTTGATAACAGGGTGGCCTACATGGGAGGCCTTTCTTGGAGGGGGAGGAGGATCTTTGCCCAGGAATTTGCAGGGCTTGTAGATAGGGCTTTAAACTAGATACGAAGGGGGAGGGGGTTAACATGAGCTAGCCCTTAACAAAAGGTGGAAGGACAGGTGTCAGGGGTCAGGTGTTGGAGAGGAGACTTCTCCAAAACACCTTATAGGCAAAAGAAGGTCTGGGAAGGTGATGCAACCAGCAGCCCAGCTGAAGTGCCTTTACACTAACGCAGGAATCTTGGGTAACAAGCAGGAGGAGCTGGAAGCTACTGTGCTAGTTGAAAGCTATGATCTGGTTGCCATCACGGAAACGTGGTGGGACGAGTCCCATGACTGAAATGTAGCTATCGACGGCTACAGGCTGTTCAGAAGGGACAGACTGGGAAGGAGGGGTGGAGGCATTGCCCTCTATCTCAGGAAAGGGATAGAATGTGAAGTGCTGTCGTTGAACAATAGCTATGAACAGGTTGAAAGCTTGTGGGTAAAAATTAAAGATGGAAGAACCAACAGGAACCTTGTGGTTGGTGTATACTACAGGCCACCCGATCAAGGTGAGACAACTGGTGAAGCCTTCTTCCTCCAGCTACAGGAGGCTTCGCACTCGCAAGCTCTCATCCTACTGGGGGACTTCAACCACCCAGACGTATGCTGGAGAAGTAACACGGCAAGCTGTAGGCAATCCAGGAGACTCCTGGAGTGCATTGAGGATAATTTCTTAGTCCAGCTGATGGAGACCCCCACCCAAGGAGAAGCAATACTGGACCTTATCGTCACCAACACAAGAAAACTCACCAGCGACATTAGGATCGGTGGCAGTGATCATGCACTGGTGGAGTTCAAGATCCAGAGGGATGTGGGACAGGTGAGGAATATAGTCAGGACACTAAATTTCAGGAAAGGAGACTTCCAGCTCTTCAAGGAATTCCTCGGTACGACCCCCTGGGACATGGTCCTCTGAGACAAGGGAGCGGAGCAGAGCTGGAAAATTTTTAAGGAAGCTTTCCACAGAGCGCAAGAGACCGGCATGGTTGAGTCGAGACCTGCTGGTTAAACTAAAAAAGAAGGAACTGCACAGGCAGTGCAAGCAGGGACAGGGAACCTGGGATGTGTATAGAGAAACTGGCTGGTTGTGTAGGGATGAAGTCAGGAAGGCCAAAGCGCAGCTGGAGCTGAACTTGGCAAGGGAACTAAAGACTGACAAGAAGGGCTTTTACAGGTACATCAATCAAAAGAGGAAGATCAAAGAGAACGTACCCCCACTGATGACTGGAAATGGGGATCATGTATCAACAGATGAGGAAAAAGCTGAAGTACTCAGCAAGGTTTTTGCCTCAGTCTTCACTGATATCTGCTCTCCTTGCCCCTCCTGGGTCATGCGGCAGCAAGATGGTGACCAGGGGGTAGGCCCCCTCCCACAGTAGAGGAGGATCGAGTTCACCAACACCCGAGGAACCTGAACATATATAAGTCCATGGGACCTGATGAGATGCATCCCAGAGTCCTGAGGGAATTGGCAGATGTGGTTGCCAAGACACTCTCCATGATATTTGAAAAGTCATGGCAAACAGGAGAAGACCCTGGTGACTGGAAGAAGGGTAACGTTGTGCCCAATTTTAAAAAGGATAGAAAAGACGACCCTGAGAACTACCGACCTGTCAGCCTTGCCTCTGTGCCAGGGAATATCATGGAACAGATCCTCCTGGAAGTTATGCTAAAGCACATGGAGGGCAGGGGAGTGATTAATGGCATCCAGCATGGCTTCACCAGGGACAAATCCTGTCTTGGTGGCTTTCCATGATGAGGTAACTGTAGCAGTGGACGTGGGTAAACAGACAGATGTGATCTATCTAGACTTCTTTAAAGCCTTTGACATGGTACCCCACAACATCCTTCTCTCTAAATCGGAGAGAGATGGATTTGATGGGTGGACAGTAAGGTGGATAAGAAACTGGTTGGATGGTCGTATTCAAAGAGTAGTGGTCAATGCTCAAAGACCAGATGGAGATCCGTGACAAGTGGTGTCCTCAGGTGTCTGTACTGGGACCAGTGCTGTTCAATATTTTTATCAATGATACTTGCAGTGAGACTGAATGCACCCTCAGCAAGTTTCCAGATGACACCAAGCTGAGTGGTGTAGTTACCACAGTGAAAGGACAGGACGTCATCCAGAGGGACGTGGACAGGCTGGAGAAGTGGGCCTGTGAGAACCTCAGGAGATTCAACAAGGCCAAGTGCAAGGTCCTGCACCTGGTTTGGGGCAATCCCCATTTTCAGTACACAGTGGGGGAAGACGTGCTTGCAAGCAGCCCTGCAGAGAAGGACTTGGGGGTGCTGGTTGATGGGAAGCTCGACGTGAGCCAGCAATGTGCGCTCACAGCTCAGAGGGCAAACTGTATCCTGGGCTGCATTAGAAGAAGCATGGCCAGCAGGTCGAGGGAGGGGATTCTGCCCCTCTCTTTCTCTCTTGTGAAACCCCACCTGGAGCATTGTGTCCAGTTTTGGAATCCTTAACATAAGAAGGATATGGAGCTGTTGGAACTGGTCCAGAGGAGGGCTACAAGGATGATCAGAGGGCTGGAGCACCTCCCATACGAGGACAGGCTGAGAGAGTTGAGCTTGTTCAGCCTGGAGAAGAGAAGGGTCCAAGAAGATCTTAATGCAACCTTCCAGTACTTGAAGGGGCTACGGGAAAGCTGGGGAGGGGCTGTTCACAAAGGCCTGTAGTGATAGGACTAGGGGCAATAGGTATAAACTGGAGAATGGCAGATTTAGACTGGACATGAGGAAGAATTTCTTCACCATGAGAGTGGTGAGGCATTGGCACAGGCTGCCCAGGGAAGTCCTGAATGCCCCATCCCTGGAGGTATTCAAGGCCAAGTTGGGTGGGGCCTTGGGCAGCCTGATCTAGTGGGATTTCCCTGCCCATGGCAGGGGGGTTGGAACTACATGATCTTTAAGGTCCCTTCCAATCCTAACTATACTATTATACTATGACACTAAAACATAATTTATCATTATTCACTTCATTCATTGTCATAAATCAGTGGATATTTTTATCTGCACAAAGAAAATAATTCATTCTTGAAGTCATGATTCCAAGTTACTGTATATCCAAGTGTACTTTTCGAGTGATGTGTTATTCAGTTTTGCAACAACAACACCAGAAGAAATTTCTAACTTGATACACCCTGCTGCCCAGGTTCCTGGGTTTCACGCTTATAGCCTATTTCTGGCCACAAATAAGTCAGCAAGACTTGTGAGCTTTGACAGCAATGGACCACTGTTTTAGCTGTGCAACAGATCCTAAGCAGTCTTTCTCCTTTACAGCAGCTGCAATACAAGCTACTTGACTGAGATATGAAGCTGTAATACCAAACCACAAACCTGAAATACAGTCAGATAATGTAAGAGTATTATCATTTTTGGTCTTGAAATGCATTATCTAAAGGAAGAACAGCAACAAGTTCAAAATAATTTGAGGTCATTGAGTTCTTGTCTGTGAAACAGAATAAATTACAATTAGGTTTTCAGCTGGAGATATGAACACTTGTGAGCCCAAACATAGGTTTTCAGCTGGAGATATGAATACTTGTGAGCCCAAACATAGTTTAATTTTTTCAGCTGTGCCTTGCATCATAGTATTGGAATTGGAACTAAACTTTTAGCATTTTTTTCCAAGAAATTTTAAAGGAAGAAGGGCTGAACAATGTGAGCAGTTGAATAATCAGTACCGGTGTGATTCATGAGTTGCTAATGTAGTAAACAAGGGTAGTAAACAGTTACTTATACTCCATCAAACTTGATTTTCATATGGCTTACTCTAATTTTAGTCCAAAGTAGCACAGCTGGACTTCTGTCCAGTTTCTCTTTTTACTCAGTGACTGATAATGTAATCCAAATATGGATTTAAATGTTTTTTCTCGATTCACACGATTACAATGTAAATCGGTATCTTACACTAGGATTTTTCTTTTTTATGTCTTAAAGGCAGATCTTCTGTAATTTTGAAAGGAAATTATCATGTTTTCTGATTCACAAATTGTAAAAAGCCACAGTGGCTTTAATTTCTAAGCAAAAGAATATAAGCCAAGCACCAAACATTACCAAGTCCTGTTCCTCCTGCAATGAATGGCAAAGCGCCATGTAGGAGCATGATCACACTCAAGAGAAATGTATCTCTGATGATTTTCCCTAAAATCTATCAGTAGAGGTCTGGGTACAAGCAACTGTGAAATGGCAGAAACATATGAAATGCTTGAAAATGTAAGCACTACGTAGAACCAGCATGCACCACTTTTTGCAGATATAAGAACGTACCACATTCTTATTTTCTTCCTGAGGGAGGTCAGTGTTTATACTGTGGATGTGCCTGCCAGGAAGAACATTTTTACACTTGTTCTTCTTCCAGTTGCTAATCTGCACGTTCACTTGCCTCTGCTTGAAGAATGTTTTTTCTCATTTTTTCCCAGCATTCTAGCTTTAGACCCAAATATTTTCACAGATTCATACCAACTTGCCGTCAGCCCTTAGTAGTAGCACAGGATGGAAATTCTATCTTCCCTTCAATTTGCCTTTCCCACAGTACCAGGATGTGACTGCCTTCAGTCCTGCCCTGACTCCTGGACTGGCTTTTGGAAACAGGGTCTGAAATTCCAAAAACTTCGACAGTGGAAGTGTGTCCTGCTTTGACCAGGAGGCTGAGAGCCAGCTTTCCTGACTACTGCCTTGGTCCCGGTATCTGGTAAAGTCCCTGAGCCCCGTTGTGATCCCCAGTTTGGCTATGTAGGTACCAAATAAGATTGCCCTCCTTCAGCATCATGCTGGTGTGTCTAGAAAATTTCATAGAGCCCTCGGTCATCCCCAGCATTAAGCTGGAGAAGAAACATAGCATGCAGTGCCTCGTAATTCTATTTTGCAGTTGTTCAGCTCTTGTCTTTGCCTTGTGTCAGGAAAATAGCAACAAGACAGAGTTCCCTTTTAGGGATATTTCCAGGCTACTTCCTAGTGGTATTCAATATACATTATTTCACAGAGTTTACCCCAACTTTAACCAGGCTGCAGAAAGAAAGGGAAGAAATGCATCCGGCCAGACTGTGCCCTGTTTTCTGAGCAGCATTCTGTGGCCAGTCTATCACAAGAAGCAACTACTGCTGACTCCCTGGCCACGCTGGAGACAGCAAGCTGCCTCTATTTGTCTCCAGCTGCACAGACAGGAGCTTGATGGCACACAAATGCTTTTGCAAAGGATCCTGCAGCCAGTAAAATACTCTCAGAACTTCTAAGATTGAAACACATTGCTTTCACCCCTACCCTGGGAGAGCTGAGGCCGTGAGGGAAGGGAAGGGAAGGGAAGGGAAGGGAAGGGAAGGGAAGGGAAGGGAAGGGAAGGGAAGGGAAGGGAAGGGAAGGGAAGGGAAGGGAAGGGAAGGGAAGGGAAGGGAAGGGAAGGGAAGGGAAGGGAAGGGAAGGGAAGGGAAGGGAAGGGAAGGGAAGGGAAGGGAAGGGAAGGGAAGGGAAGGGAAGGGAAGGGAAGGGAAGGGAAGGGAAGGGAAGGGAAGGGAAGGGAAGGGAAGGGAAGGGAAGGGAAAGGAAAACCTGTGGTTTGCGGGGAGATCTCAGCTGAGTGTTTCCGGGTTTTCTCATGTTTGTTTGGTTTGTTTTTTTATGTGGAGGAGGTATTGTGAGAGACTGCAGCCAAAACTCTATCTTGATAAGATTTTTATGGGGGTGAAACTACAAAGAGCAACAACAGCTGCCAGCAGAGCTCTGTTAGTGTGAAAGAACAACCAGTATCAGGCAAGCAACATTCATTCTGAAAATATGATTGATCACTTCTTTTTTTCCCTGTAACTCTGCCCTGGTCTAAATTCAGGCTCAATGAGAAGTGACTTAACTGGAACTGAGTTCAGTCTTCAGATGTGTGCTTATTTCCATCAAATTACCTGTTCATATTCCAAGCCCAGGGTTAAGCTTGAGGCTTGTGGATGGCACATTGCCTCTGTCTTTGGTTTGCATAAAAATGACAGAAACGGGCATTGGTCATTTTTTAAAATTCCATCCAAAAGGCCAATTAATTTATTTTTGCATGTGCCAAAAAGCCAAGGTAGTTTACTGATCAGTTTGTGATTAGAAAATACAACATACTGCTAATAAAGGTCACTTTACCTTTGTTTCAAGAGGATCCGAGTGATTTTCCAGGGCTGAATTGTTCACCTTCAAATATACCAGCTCACTGTAAGTGTCTTTCTGAATAACTTTTACACTAAGAGAAAGCAGGATTAGCAGAACTAAAGTTAAGGACACTAAAGTGATGTGCAAACATATATGCTGTTTGGTTGACACACTGATTTGTCCTGATCCCAGGTACCGTATATAACTTGCGTAAGAGTACATTTATGTAATATACTTAATTTAACATCCAATTTGCATATTCAAATATCTACCAAAGAATTTGCCTCTGAGTAGGGTTTTTAGAAAAAAAAAATTAGTATCAAATCTGGAAAATATATTAAGACCTTTTTCTTAATTCTTTAAGTTCCCTGCTGCTTACAGGAATTAAGTATGGAAACAACATCTGTGTAATATTGTGAAGGATTTCAAAAGGGCTCCTCAAAAAGGGCTGACACAATCTTACTCCTTTTAGAAGAGGATATGAAACGAATTGCTTACTTTGGCTATTACATGCACTCCCTTCCCCCTAGCAGCAGAGACAAGAACTAGTCGCACATCTGAGAAATTTTTTTACGTGAAGTCCTTCAAATATTTTTGACTGTTTGCAATAAAACTTAAGAGAGGTCCCCTCCCATAAACATAACAAAGGAAATTGCTACACTAAAGCCCCACTTAAGTGAATGAATAATAGATTAATAGAGTCCTATGATTAATTATTTACGTCATGTCTTTGCATATGACCCTGACAGCTGAAAAGGGTAAATACATATAAGAACTTTTAAAAAATCATAGACACTTATTAATCTTTATTTATATGAAAAAATAATATTATTGTCCAATCTAATAGGTATTAGATATAAAATGGCAATTATCAGCAAGTCTAAAGAAGTGTCATTTGCCAGCAAGCAACACCTCCTTCAATGAAAATATAAATGGATGTTGCTCTCCCCTCTTCATGTTAGATAGTGAAGAGTTGTTAGCCAGAACTGATCATCTGCCCAGAGTCTTGTAACATCATCATTGCATAGGTAGACAACCCCACTTTGGCATAAAAATACAAGTATCTTTCCAAAGTCATTAATTAAAGTCTTAATGTGGGCATGGAGTTTGATTTGAGTTTAGTTTGGCTTTAAAGATCACCTTAATGATACTTTCAGAACTTGCCTGTGCCTAATTACATTTATTTTGTACAGAATCTGAGGTTACTCATTTGTGAACACATAAAAACAACATATATCTTCTACTTCCCGGAAATATTCCAACTGATTTTAATTGAGGAGTTTGCCTAAAAAAGAAAGTGTTTGTTTGTTTTTTTTTTTTTATTTGGGGTTAAACTGCATAGTACATAAAGGCTCTTCCTTCCTTTGGGAAGCTAACCATAAATTTCCCATTGACTTGCAATTAGGATAACAGAACGAAGTGCTGCTTTAATGAGAAAAGTTAGTTGCAAACACTGTAAATGGATCACTAAATAAGATCATATAATGTATGTCTCTCTCTTTCCCCACTTCAGACATTCCCATCTACATGACTTGCTACTCTCACAGCTCCTTTGTATCACAAATGAGCCTTGCTGCACCAATGCCCTACTGAACTGCTGTCTCTGAGCAAGAGTACAACAGATATTTTAGAATCATAGAATCATAGAATAGTTAGGGTTGGAAGGGACCTTAGAGATTATCTAGTTCCACCCCCCCTGACATGGGCATGGACATGACCCACTAGATCATGCGGCCCAGGGCCCCATCCAGCCTGGCCTTGAACACCTCCAGGGATGGGGCATCCACAGCTTCCCTGGGCAACCTGTGCCAGTGTCTCACCACTCTCATGGCAAAGAAATTCTTCCTTATATTTTAGGCAGAGAGTCTCACAAAGGAGACACCAGCACCCTATGAACTCAGGTATAAGAGCAGTTTCTGTGATTTGTGATATAAAATATCAGTTTGTCAGGTAGCTGCTTATAAACGCATATTCTACTTATCAGAAAGTTGCCATGACAGGAACTCTACCTGAACACTATTGCATTTAGAGTTGGACCAAGCTGTCCAATATAGTTCTTTAAATAAGAATCTGTTTTTCTACAAATGGGGAAAAGCAAATAAAATGCAAATTTACATCTGAGCTGAGAATAGCCATAGTCTCCACTCCTCAGAGATCTTCTTTGTTCACCCTGAAGACAAGGAAGAGAAAACCTGGAGCAAAATAAAGGCATCTTTTCCAGGAACATGTCATCAGCTGCCACATCACTCTGCACCTCTGCTTCCCTCTCATGGACCAGCCCCTACCTAACACCAGGTACGGCTTGACTCGATCTGGAAGAGCTATGTCAGTAAAGTTCTCTCTGTCCAATGACACAAAGTTGCTGTACCCTAATTCTTCATGCACCTCCTTCGGTACCAGGCACTGGAGCCTGGCTCGACCTTAACTTGTTTGGCAGAAACAGTGGAGTTCACTGAAAAGATTATTTGTAGCAACAATATTTCCATGAATCAAGCCAGAATCCAACAACGTTTTTTCAAAATAATGCTGTCTAGTAAAATCAGGCAGCTGAAAGGCATTTTTCACAGTATCAGAAATGTAAATACAACGGACAGTTGGGCAGTTACTATGTATTTGTATGAATATGTAGTCACCAGACAAATCCAAAACACACATATAGTTTAGAAAATAAAACAGATGTATGTAACAATGAATTGTGTTAAAATAATTGTTCTGTGCAAGTAGAGTGCTATTGTTTTACCATGTAACAGGAGCTGATCAGGAAAAAGAAGGTGTCTGTATTCCTAATAACAGTGTTTCAAAACTCTGTGCTTATTCCCATGCATTTCTTACTCATAGGGAGAGTCTCTGCTGAGGCTGGCAAGACTAAGTTCTCCAAGATCAAGCCCTTAATTTGTGCATTAACAGATTACATTAGCCTTCAGTATATTTAATCTTCCATATCTAAAACTTTCCCAATAATATCACAAATACTTTATGAAAAATAAATATTTAGAGAGGATAATGTATATTAATGTAGAATCTATTTAACATTGATTCTTTCTTTCCATTACAACTCATCTAATGCCATGGGCTGATTAGATCAGCCCACATACACGTCAACAAGGCTTGCAATCACCTAGCTTATCCTCGGGGTATTAAATTCTAAAATTGTAACATTTGGGAATTATTAAATTTAAATAAAATGCTTTCGATTTTCCATTCAACATTCAACCCTTCATTTCAAAAGATAAAAGTAGTCTGAATCCTAAAAAAAACAAAAAAAAACCCAGAAGAGTGCCAACAGTATGATCAGACAACTTTTTCTTCACTTACACAGAGAAGTTCAAAAACAGCAGCCAAATCAGGCAGGAAAGCAGGGAAGGACAGCCTTTTATCCACTGAGTCTTTAAATGGGATTCTGGTACACTGCCGTAAACTGCATCCATAGTGCGGATGCATGCCCAGACACATGATTGCTAGCAGGTAGTTGGAATAACTTTTCTGTTAGCAGCATGTGCAAATTGGCCAAAGCAATGTTTAGGCCCCAGATTGCTGTAAGTATTTGATCTGCTTTGCAACATTGTCCCTATGAGAGAGTAGATCTGCACCCAGCAGGTCAAGAAGACAGCAGTGCCAGCCCAAGCCTCAGTGGCCAGAGCTGCCACATCACTCAAGAGATGCTCAACGCTTTGCTGGGAGAACACGGTGCCTCCTTCACTCATGGCTGCTGGCAGTTTCTGCAAATGGACAGTCCCAGGGATGGCTACAGATTGGAGGTGGCTCACCCACACCCTCTCCTCACTGCAGCTCATGATGGGTTGGGTGAGGCTGTAAATTGGTGCCACTCCCCTGAAATAAAAACGTCTTTGGTTGCGAAGAAGAGGAAGTAAAGGGTCCTGTAATGTGGAAAACCCTAGCTGCTGCCCTGAGGTGAAACGTCTTGCGGTCAGAAGCCTGGATGAAAAAGCCAAAGAAGTGTTTGAGCCCAGAAAAGGATTAAATGGATTTACTGGGTCCAGAGAAAAGCCAAGCAGAAACAAGGTCAAAAATACACTCTTAGTCCCTTCAGCTCACTGCAATTTGAGAGAAGAACTATGAGTTTCAATGAACCAGGAAAGGAATTTTCTGAAAGGAAAAAAATATATTAGTCATGCTTATTTTATGTTGTCCAGTAAAGAAATCTGGGAGAAGGATAGCCCTATAGATTTCTGTATATTCACAGAGAGCAGAGAAAAGGAAACTGAAGCAGTGGGCACACAGTTTCAGCTAGTCATTGCAGGCTGGTGCCAGGGAAAGAGTTTTTTCTGATTACTTTGTCAGTGGCCATTTTTACCATTTTCTGACATGCAGCATTTGGGTAAAGGCTATCTGTACCATGGCCATGTTACTCAGGAACTATACAACTGCACAAATCCTGATTATGGCTGCAGTGTCACATGTGCTGATGGATGCAATATAAATAGCTTTTCTGTTTCCCTTATAATTTCAGTGTTTCTTGAGTATCAATACAATGCCCATGATTCACACTTCTTAGAAGCATCAGTCACTTTCGAAATGAGGGCTTGTATGCAGGCATTCTCTTTATTTATATCTGTATCTAACTTCCACTTTTTTAATACCTTAAGTCTGCTTATCTGTGGGACACACTTTAATAATCTGATGTGAATATTATTGATATCCAAGGATGGACGGAAATTCGTGATGCGTATTCTGTTATTCAAAAGCAGGTACTGAGATTGTGCATTTCTGCCAGTATAACCATTTATTTGTTGGAAGAATGGTACTATACAGGGTTCCTTTTCTATTAAAATATCAGTTGAAGATAGGAAAGTTTAATAAAGAAAGATAGGCTTGGCTTTAATTTATCAGATTCTAAAAATAGCAGAAATTGCTCTGTGGTTCTCAATACCAGATCTCCCAGTAAAAATTTCCATTCACTCCTCTGTAGTCTTTTCTTCATCTGTTTGGGCTTTCACTCAAGAAAATAGATGGTCTCACAATTTCTACTACACTTCTACAGCAGCCCAAACATTTTTCTGGTGTAAAAAGATGTTTGTATGTCTTTGGATCGCTCTTTCTTGCCCTCTTCAGGCTGCTATTCTTTTAAAGCCTGGGCAGAGACCTGGTTTGGAAGAAATGCATGTCCATACACCTTTGTGTGTTCAAGGTCACATTTGTTTGCGGCAATTTGCTGACATGCTGCATGGTTACGTGATTGTTTCTTCATTTTTAGCTCTATTTAATGCATTTCTGTAAGAATAAGATCATGAACTCTCCTTTATCAAAGTATATATTTGTAGGCTGAGATATCTCTAAGTACACAGATACCTGATTAGGTAACGTGTTTGCTTTTGGGCTATTTGTGTAGCTGCTGAGCACCAAGAGTCACTGAAGGACTGTAATAGAGTGCCAAATTTGCTGAAGTCTGAGAATCATTTATGACTTCAGATAGTGATGCTTTGCTTCCCACTTGTGTACAAAGCAGATAAATAAGTTATTGTAGTGATCTCCATCACCATTCAAACAGAAATTATTTTACCATTACATGGCTTTATGAATAGGGTACATGCATAGAGACTGCCTGCTAAACTAAATGAGAATGACATATATAAATAACTTTTGCATCTGATCCTCTGCTGCTTTTCTTCTAGTCTGTGTTCTTAGACCTATGGATATAGAGTGCTTCACACTTACTCTGCACATAATATGTAAAGGCACATGTATGTAACAGAGGAAATGTGTAATTCTGGAAGAATGTGTGTCCTCACCTGTGTGACTGACACATAACAAATACTGTCTTTGAAGAACTTCCATAATTTTTTTTTTCCTGCTTAAAAACTTTGCTTAAGTCTAAAACAGCTTAAAATTTCAAAATAATTTGAAATTATTTTGAAAAAGGTTTGCTTTCTTCAGTGAGGAAAATCTTTCCCTTCACTTCCGTTGTTTTTTTGACTGGGGAGAATCAACAATGAAAAGAAAAATACTTCAGCAAAAGTACTTTCTCTTGTGCCACAGTTCTCACAGACTTTCCCTAATCCTACTCAGTCTGCCTCAAAGGAATAATTAGCTGCTAAAAAAATGTGTTTCATTTTGGCTGGGAGAAGACAGAGCATGTTTTTAATTAAGGAAGCACTATTAAAATAAACTTTTCTAGGAAAACGTGCACAGGGTAATATATAATATAATTAGAAAAATACTTTTTTTTTTTTCTTCAAAGATAGTTGACTGAAAAGTTGTGAGCCAACTCCAGTATCACCTCTATCTTCCCTTTCAAGTGGTCTTTTTCTGTTCTCATTCTCCTCTTGGGTATACTTACTTCTTAGGCTCTTTCTTTTCCTCCAAAAGCAGTTTCCTAGTTTTTGCTACTTCAACTTCTACCATTATTGTCTCTAAATTTTCATCCAGAAAAAGTATGGAAATTTTTATTTCAAATAATATGTATCTGCCAGCATGGAATCTTGCTTCTAACACTTTGTTGGTCACATCATTTTTATGCTTCACCCTTCCCTCTGATTTTCTGCTCTGTGATTCTACTGCATTTGTTACCACTGTATCCACATGTACTGAAATTTCAAGGTTTCAATGAAACTTGAGTCCTGTCTCATGTGTTCACCCCTGCCAGACTTTCAGCCCTGAATCTCTATGTTAATCTGTACTACTTTAAAGCTAATGGCGTGCTGTTGGCTTTTTTAATGGCTTCAACTTCCCGTTGATTCATTTTCTGAATTCTGAACTCCTCATCAATAACTAGAGGTTGAAGTTTATAGAAATGTATAATTTGTGCAAATCTTGTATTAGCTGGACCCTGGGGAACCTTCAAACCACCCAGCAAACTGTGTGTTTCCTCCTGTAAAATGCAATTAAACTGTAACTCTTTTCTCTTGTGCTGTCTCATTAACTTCAAAATGTTACTTCAATCTCTGTATCTGTGTTGGCCAGGTCTCTCTATAAAATCCTATCAAAAGGCATCAGTTTTTCCAATATTATCTGACATACTGTCAGCATAACTGAGCACATTACATTATTCAAACCGCATGGTAAATGCTGCTCAGGTGGAAATGGCAGGCAAAGCGGCAGGTCATGTCACACCAAAACACAATATGAATGGTAGCGCTCCCTCCCTCAAAGGAAAAATGGCACAAGTCCTGATTTTTGCAGGCAGTGTACCTGGCAGATGTGTTTCTAAAGCAGCTGTACACTGATTCTATGACTAATATCAGAGTTGGTCTGTTTGCTAATAATAGCCATCATTGAATAATAACACCACTTCAGAGAAAGCAGCTCAAATCTGAATACTAGCTTTAAGCTATTTGGACCAGTGATAACTTGAAACTAATGAGCTGCTCTCTATAAATACATTTTGAAGACTGTCTATAGATGCCTTTTGCTTTTTTACCCTCTATATAAAGCTGTGTTTCAGTCATCATGCTCCATTGTCTCCTGCTGTTCCACACAACTATACTGTTATTTTTAACTTTTTTCCTTCAATTAAAAGCTGAACAAGCACACTGATAAACCTGTTTGTAGGAAGTTAAAGCACTTATTCATAAGTCAGTTTTGAATATGTTGTGGTGCACAGGAGTTAACAAAGGTTTCAGTTTAAAGTCATGGAGGAGATTGGTGCTCTAATGCAATGCTGATATTAGATACCTTGCCAGGTACCACGATCCCAGACACCTAAGTAAGCCAGGAAAGCTGTGGTGTCTACAAATGTGATTTATAGAAGCTAGATCAGGATGAGTGTCATTGCTCGTTTAGCCACCAGGAAATGCTGAGGAGACAGATTGTGTTTAAACACACCTGCTCACTTGAGGCATTTTTCAGAGTACTCTTGCAGGTAGAGTCTAAGCTCTGGGCAAGAGGGTTTAAGAAATGGTTGTAGTAGAAGTTGCAGTGAGTGCTTGAAGACAGCACCGAGGTGGAGTCAAGGGGTCCACCGCAATGTGGGGAACATGGGATGCAGCCCTCTGCCTCTTCGAGGTGGTTACCCAACTGCTGACTGGAGAAAACAGAAGTTCGCTGGGAACGTGGCATTGGGGCTCAAGAAGTACCCATGGTGAAAACTTGATCTAAACCAAGGTAACTGAAACTGAAGTAAGGAATGGTGCCATGGCTAAGTCAAAACAACAGCAGGCAACAGTGTGACAGACAATGAGACATATTACCTCACATACGCTCTGACCCTCAACTTGGAGACCCATCTGCACTAAGAGACGTTGAGGTCTCAGCACAGCTCACCACTGCATGTGATAAGAGTTTTGCAGCAGTGCTATGATGGAGATTCGTGCACCTGATTGGCACATCAGAGTTGAATGCAGTAAATGTTTATGAACATGTGAGACAAATAACATTTATGTGAATTTTGGCTGTGAAGGAAGCTGTAAAGTGAATGAAATTGCATGATTAAAGAAGTGCTAATACAGCAACTAAGTAGGGTAATAGGAAGCTTATAGAACTGGCATATGTTCACATTTTGTTTTTATTTTATAGCTAAGCAGAAGCAAGACCTATTATTTCCTCTGAAATGTGGTTAAAAGTGACTGTAAAAATAGCATGAGGCTGCCTAATGTTTACTTCCAGGTACAATATTTTCAGTCTATAAATAAAAATTCTTTCTGAACTGTCAGCTCAGAAAATACAAGCTATCTCCTGAGAATTGGACATCCCCATTGACCTGACCAGCAATAAAAGTTGTGTTGTATATCCCTAACCCCTAACACACTACAATTTTTGTGATAGTTTCGGATAAAGGTGTGCATTTAATGAGTGACTTGTATATGCAAATTTTGTTTTGTGCAAACAAAGGAGACATCAACCATACAAATAAACATGTGTATGCAAATCCTCCTCATGCAGCAAAAATGCCTTTTGATTTGTCAGCAGTTTGCAGAATATAACAAAAAAAAGAGACAATCCTGCCTGTTGTTTGCAACAAATATCTCAGAAAGGCAATGTGATGTCTTCCATCATTCACTGCCAGTACAAGGCTCAGCCTGCCCCTAGCCTGTAAGACCCCATCCAGAGAAAATGTGCAGGGAGGAGTTTCCAGGAACTAGTTCATTTTCTTTGTTGCCTGATATTCTGCCAAATGACGCATACAGGGAGGGATTCACGAAAACATGACGAGTAAGTGAGGCTAAACTTCCCCACTCCCTCTGTCAAGAGTCACTGAAGAAATGGTTATCCTTGTCCCTGGCCCAAGAGGGTGCCAGCATCTTCCCACAAGGAAGCCTGGAGCAATTGGAGGTGGCTGTTCCAGGATCTGAGAGCAATCCTATTCCTGGTCCCTGCAGGGAGGGTGAGCCAGCTGGCCAGGAGCCCAGGAGCCCAGGGGCTTCCTTGCTAGGCGTAGACAGAGATATCCTTCACAGCTACCTCCTGGCTTCATGATCCTCATCCGCAAATGAAGAGGGGGGCCCAGGTAACTGTACTTGGTCGATTTGCAGTGGTCCATGGGATAGATGGAGACTGCAACATTTGAGCTGGGTTTGATTTGAAAATGTATCCATAACACTTGAAAAAAATACACTCTCAAAGTTGCTTGAAAGAGTCAAGAGTCATTAAAATATGTAAATGGTAAAATTGTACATGGATAATAGTCTGATTACCATTTCAGCGACAGATGTTCTAACACAGAATGAGATTTTCAAAGGAGATCCGGGTTAAATTTTCAAGTATTCAGCCCCACATCTGGAGTTGAATTTTCAGATGAGCTTACCTCTCACTGAGGCACTAAGTCGGCAGTTGTCTGTAAAACGCTCAACATGTAGTTCCTATTGTGGTTTTAGTAAGATCCTTATTTTTTTTGGCTGCAAAAGAAAAGTTGTAAGCAGCTGAACTTTTATTGAAAATCTGATCCTGGTTGTCACTGCTGACCAGTTGTAGTAATCCTGCTTCTCATATGTACCTGAGCCCCACAGGCACAGGATTCCCCATGCACCTTCAATCAAGGGGACCTTGGTAGGGATTACCATGCCCTACTAAGGGCATTCAGCAGTGGCCTGCTATCCCCCACACTATGTATCAGTCTCTCTATGGTATCAGTAAGAAATGGGTAAAATGGTAAAAGTGACACTGAAGCCAAAGGCAGGCTTCCAAACATTGGTGCAATGCATATTAGACGCTAGAATCTGATCTTGGTTGTAGCAGTTGAGTGCTGGAACTGCTATCAAAGTCACAGGAAACTAAGTGTGATAAGGAACTGGCTTTCTATATGAATGTACATATTGTCCAAAATGTGACAGAACCTCCCAGGAAACCTCCATCTGTCTCCTTACAAAGTTTAAATTTAAAAAAGGAGCTTGTAATGACAGTTAACTTCAAGAAGAACATCACCATTTGACTTGCGCACCATGCAGCACTCGCGCTTCAGGCACTTCCATTCTGCTGGAGTTACTACAGGGGGAAAACAGCATTACTTAAGCAGAGCTATCATTGAGCACCTTTGCAAGGAGGATTGTATCACTAAATCGCACAGCATGAAGCTGCGATAACTTAAACACATCTAAGAATAAACATCATCACTGTGCTGCTGCATCAGGGTGATACGGCAAGGAAGAGCACAGAGAAGTCAGGGCAAAGCTCCCGGCAGCCCCAGCCCCCTGGGAGGGCCTGGCACAGCCACCTGCACCATCAGATCACACAGTGCATTTGCCACCTATAGAAAAACAAACTTATATGCATTTCTGCTATTAAAAATAGGCATCTTTTATCAATACATGTAAATTGCTTTAAGAGGGAAATGTTCAAGTATGATGACTCATTTTTGCATTCGCATTTAAGAGTATACAACTAATACTTGAAGTACAGAAGACGTTCTTGCACATTTGGTTTATTATGTGTTCAGATTCTAGAGTGTACAAAACACTTTCATAAGCACTTACTATCTGATTTGGGTTTCCTTATTACTGGGAGGCAAAACTTGTGTGCTCTGCTCGCTCAGTGCCTTGTCTTGCACCAGTGACCTTCACATTTCATTCATAATAATGCTAAATTGGTGTTCTAGGGGCAGACAATTCCCCTGCCCTTCAGCTGCTAAGGCTTTTTTTTTTTTTTTAATTGTAATTTAGGCATCTCCCAGCAACTCATTTCCTAAAACCTGTGACTTTTTTTTTTTAACTAACATTTCTTTCAAAGTGATATGTCAATGGGAAAAAAAATTTATTTGGCAGCCACCCCCTCAAAGCTCTCCGTATTTTGTCACCACCAGTCACTACTGGCTGCCTCATTTTAAAATTGAGGCATGTGTATTTCCTGCAATAAAATCAACAAGCTTTATTACTGCAGGATTATGACTGTCCTTGTTCACTATTTTTTGAAGGTTTGTTAATCTCAAATTTCATGAATTTTTAGCACCCAGGGTTGTCTATCAAGAAGTTTCATGTTGGAAGGATTTCATTTTGAAAGCCTGCACTCATAACCCTTCATTATGCTGTGATAGCAGAAGAAAATGTATTTTAGAAACGTTGCCTAGAACTAGTGGCAAGATAGCTGGCAGTGTGGAGGGATGGCTGGTACCTGATGGCTAACATCTGCATAATGTAGACAGACACAGTAAACTGTGTCACTATTACAGGTTGTTACAAAAAGCTGCTGGTGGAAGCAGTCTGAAATTTGGCTATCCTAGTTTAAGTTTGTTCTTAGAGTTGTAGTCAGGTACAGGGAAGTAGGAGCTAATTAAGACGTGGGATGAGGGAGAGATTAGAAAATTATTCCAAAATGTCATACAGATAGATAATTAGTGACACAGTGTCTAATTGCCAGTGTTATATATAAATGTCAGTGAGAATCTTTTCCTCTTTTCCTGAATAAATACAAACACTTCTTCCTTTGGTAATGATTATTAGATGTGTTTTGTTGCTTATATTTTTGTACGTGAACAACTCTTTCTCTTAAAAGTTAAATCAAAGCAAGAAGATGTACTTATAATTTCTAAGTATAGTGAGGTTAATAATCACTGTTACCTGTTGCGAGGTGAGTTTCACACTCTGCATTTAGCTACTGAGAGAGGTCTGTTCCTGGTGTTCATAGACCTCCTGTTTTGGTTGAAAGTTTTGCTCTGTTAGTTCATTTCCCAGAATTTGGAAAGGCTGTGATGGAAGCAGCTAAATAAAAATTATGTATTTCAAGTAGCTAGTGACACTCCCAAAAGAGATGAGACATGGATTTTGGATTTTAGTGTTAGTAATTATTAATGTCTTGATGACTGTGGACTGATTTTTTATCTTAACTAGCATCACTTTTTTCCTATGGTCTTTCCTATCCAGACTCACAGAATTTGCTCAGCTTTATTTAGCCATCCTTTATAAAGCCCAGACAAATGTTGATGTTACATTTTATAATCGCTTATGAAGATTAAACATGCAAAATGTCTATAATATGTGTTGTTTATTAAGTAGAAGTCTCTATACCTCAGCTAAAATGACTCTGCTGGGAGTCTGACAAGCTTTGTGAAACTACTCAGCAAAGACTCAGTGCAGTTAATAAGTCCCTATAGAATGTGCTGTTTGTCACTAAGGCTGCTGTCAAACTGCACCATGCTTTTCTACTTTGTCCCAGGCAGTTTTAGAAACATCTGATCATTCTGTGTCAGGCAGTATCAGACTCATTCAGAGAAAACTCATTCAGATTGACAATAGTACGAGGAGGCACTGTTTGATCAGAAAGACTCTTTCTTGAAAATACATGCTTAGGTGTAGAGAGTTTACCAGATGTCACAGCGTAATCAGTTGCTTCCTGTTGAGGTGGTATGTGAGACAACCAGTGGCTCCGGCAGGGTGCAGATGATGGCTGCGCTTCTCTAGCTGGGGCATCTCCATCTGGAAGCACTCAGCACTGATGTACAGGAAGTGATCCCATAGGAAATCATGTCTTTTCGTACCCATGAGAAGACCACAAAGTCACCACATGTACAATCCTCAGTTATCAGCATCTGCTTGCATTTTCCTCAGATGTTGGTATTATACTTCACAGAACTCTGGAAATGAGATTAATATACCAAGAATGTCAGAATGAGGGAAAAACCTGGGGTCCCACTGTGATGTGTTTCAGTCAGCTTTTGCAACATCAGACGTGAATTCCCACACATGCCACAATCAGGACACAGGGGTACCATCATATTAGAAACAAACCCCAGGAAGAAGGCAGCATCTTTGGTTCATAGAGTACAGGAGACAAACTGGCACCCAGTCCAGGCATCATGTGAAAGGGTTGCCGACTCTTTTGGTGCCATTTTTATCTTATTTCTTTTATCTGAGGCCTGCCAGCAAAAGGCAAATAGCAGAGGGCAGTCCCATGCTGGCAGAGCGGTCCTGAGGCAGTGAGCACCAAGGTGGGAGGAACCAGAGACCTCCTCTTCCCTGGTCCCATCTCTTCCCCTGAGGTGTTGCACTGCATATCTCACTTTCTCTCCTGCTTGGGTTCACCAGTCATAAAATATGGATAGGACCTATTTAGCTCTTAGTCATGTTGTAAGCATTATTTTATGAGCATGTTACAATGCTTTGAAAACTAAAGTATTCTCTGAATTGCTGTTTTAATGCTGTACTAGAGATCAACGACACTGATAAACTGGGTTGCCTTGTCATTAAGTCATACATTTGACCAGCACACCACTCAACACACAACCTGGAGAGCTGTGAGCTCTCCTCTCCACCACAGCAAGAGGCTTACCCATATTTGCTGAATCATCTGCATGAACTGCATAATCAATATATTTGCTCTAGATACCATTTCCAGTTAAAATAACTGCCCATGAGGCCACACCTCACACTTCTAGAGAGATAAGTGGTTAACCATTGTCTTAACTAAAGATTGACACGAAGCTGATAAAGCCACTAAGCTAACTGAGCAGTAACTTCATTAACTCCCTAAATACCAAACAACCATGAAGTTTTACAAGCTGACCAGAAACTGAGGCCACCTGAGATACAGTGCAGGCCTCTTCAGCTGTTGCTGAGTGTTCACTAAGTAAAACTCTTGCTGGTAGTGTGTACACTGTGCCAGTTTTAAAAACTTACACTCACCTATTCCATCTAGCTTTGTCAGCAAACCTCCATCATGACTCTATGCATCCCTTCAGGTTCCTCAGACATCAGAACTTCAGAAAAAAACCTGTTTTCTGGTCCATGCAAATGCACATTCTTATCTCATTGCTTGTCTCCTCTTTGGTCTAAGAAAACACATATCAACCATGACGTGGATGGAGTGCCACAGTGGACAAGACACAGTAATCCCTACCCAGTGGAGTTGTGCAAGTCCTTGCTCTTGCTGTGCCTGAAATGAAAACATAGCACTTAAACTTATTTTGCCCCTCTAGGTGCTCCATCCTGCAGCCTGCTTTCTCTAACGCTAGTGCAAAGGAGACACCACTGCCTAAAGAGCCTGCAAGAGCCTCATAAAAATTCATTTGTTTTCAAGCTGTTTTCAGCTCCACTTCTGGGTATCCCACGGTTGTCTTTCTGCCTGCCTGTGTGTTGCTGGTTGCCCACACACCAGCTTTCCTGACCTGCCCACTGCCTCAACAGCTGCCCAACAGCAACTGAGCTAAACGTTTTGGGCTGCATGGTTTAGAGCTTTGTGGCCTTACAGCTGACCCAGACATAATTGTCAGGATTTTTTGCTGCCTTCTGGGATAACCATGAGCTGAGGGGATGTAGCAGCTTCTCTGCCACAAGAGTTGTCTTTTCAGGTTAGGACTGAGGCATAATGTCAGGATAACATAAACAAAAACATATGCCACAGGGGAAAGCTTTGAAGGTCCACTTGAACCCCAAGATTCAAGTCTCCCTTCTGCAAAGCCTTCAGTCTTTGCTTAGTGATCTGCCAAAGTTTGAAGGGTGATGGAACAGATTCCCAGACTGCTTACCCAGAGTTCCATATAAGGGCCCCAAACTTACAGTGTACA
This sequence comes from Cuculus canorus, assembly GCF_017976375.1. NCBI lineage: Eukaryota > Metazoa > Chordata > Aves > Cuculiformes > Cuculidae > Cuculus > Cuculus canorus. Next base: position 63,802,848 of record NC_071404.1, read on the forward strand.
AATTCTGCTACTTAAAATATGGCACTTGCCACCCACCCCAGACTTAAGAGGCTAAGAAACCACCTTGTATATGTTACAGCACTCTTTGATCTGTAGTAAATAATCCGTTGCAAAGAGAAAATATTTGATAGCTCTATGCTGTTGAGCAATCAACATCCTGCCCTTGGACTACATCATAACATTTGCAGCATGACCCTGCAAAATATACTCTGCAAAGGGATCCCTGACTCCCTGTACTTGCTATTTCTACATTGCTTTTATCTTTCCTGCGGATTAAATCTGACTGAATCTTTCACACTCCAGGAGACAGGGTAGGATTTTTTTTTTTAAGTAAATTGCAAGGTAAGGAGTTCTTTAGCGGAGCAATTATAGTTTATTGTTTCAGTCAATAAATGTTTATAAAAGCAGCCGTCTCTTAAGAACATATCATAAAATATGACGTGCACACATACTGTAAATAAATATATGCTTGTGCTAGAAAATCCAGTCCAGGATTGGTTTCAGTTCCTGGTACAGTTGCAAACTTTCTGTCCACCTATGTACAAACCAACTAATCTTCCCTGTACCACATTTCCCTTTCAGCACGATAAGCAGTGTACTTCACTTGTCCAGAGGATGAGTCCTGTAGCTCAAGAGAGGCCCAGTATATTTACCCCGTGCCCCAAGGATGACTTTAGCAGGAACAAAATAAATAGCTTGCAGTGATTTCATATATTCCCAGCCTCATGGGTATAACATGGGTTTTAAAAAGAGAAAGGATTTCCAGCCAACCTGTTGTTTGACTGTTACTCATTTACACTAAAGGGCTCTGAAAGGGCTCAAGTTAAGGTGCAGCTTGATTAGCAACATTTCTTTTCACAGTCAGATACTTCACTGCCTTTTAACATCATCACTGTCCATAGGAGCAAAGGAGAGCCTCAAAAGCCAGGATTTACATGAGGGCTATAGACCACAGCTGCTGCCATAGCACTTGAAACAAGAGCAATCAGATTTGTGCTTTGGTGATTTTTTCATTCTTGCTCTGTCAGATAATCACGCAGCAATGACAATTAGAAGCAGAGCTTGTTTGCCACCTGTTGTTATTACATCTAATCATCCTCCCATAATTAAAGTGCAGGGGCTTCTTCCCCTGCTACCCCACCCAGCTCTAGGAAGCATCTGAAAATTTTTGTTTCTGTACAGGGAGACACAACAAAGCCTTGTGCTTGTATTTTTCTGCAGACTTTTTCCTGCTGAGTTGGTGATATTGTAGTCCATCTAGAATGAAAGACTCATTTTCAAGGAGAATGAAAGATGGATCTCTGCAATTATGAGGGACTTCCCTCTTCGTGCTTCACTGGTACCTTCACTATCATTACAGCAGCTACCTAGCAACCATGCCTTTCGACCCAAGCCAATTTCTTTATATATATTCGTATTTCTACTGGTGTAGGGGAAAGGTGGTCATAAAAATATTAGTTTGCTTGGACATGGTAAGCTAAAGCATCTTCTTTGAGGAGAATTTAAAACAATATTTCAGCAGCAGCTTGAGAAAACACCAGTGGCTTGTTTCTTGGCATGGCAGGTATACCTTCTTAAGCTCACTATTCAGACCTGCTTCTTCCTAGGTTAATGTATGCAAAAAGTACTTACTGTAAAAAACAAAAAAAAATCCAAGCCAAAACACAAGACACACACACACACGCCAAAACCCTGAAAAAACAAAACCTCATGCTTTTAAGGATCAAGTTTTTATAATCATGCACAGTAGAAATTATCCCCTACCAGTGGGAGGTTTCTGAGATTACCTTAAGTTAAATTTATGTACTTAATGCCAGTTACTTTTTGCCTAGAAAACAGGGTGGAGTTATGCATGCTTGAGATTTGTAGACAGAGACAGTCTAAGGCAACAAATAAGTTCTTTTACCTCCCTCCTGCCTGAAGACAGAACTAGGTTAACTTTATAAAGCTATGTAATTGTTCTGGCTTATATCTTAGATCACTGCTCTCCCTTTCAGCTCTCTCTCCTCCCTTCCCATCATCTACAAAAAAACAAAATTAAGCAGAAGCTGTAAATCACTGTATGGAGTTCACCTAAGCCATCTATTTCACAGCTGACGAGAAGTAAAACCTAGTAAATATAGGTCCTGTCCATTTTCATATGGCAACAGTTTTGTCAGTTCATGAGATGAGATATCCTTCCAAAGATATTAAAATCTGTCTCTCTGTCCTGCTCCAAGCTGAAGCCTTGTCATAGCAGTCCTCTCCCTCACTTTGTTGAGCCTTCAGACTGGTGTATTAGATTTTTATCCATTGCAGTGTTTCTTATTTAGTATTATCCTACTGACTTCAAGTTTTTCAGAATATTTATTGATTAACCTTCACAAAACTTCTGTGAAGTAGCAAATTGCTCAATTTAACATGCAAGAAAGAAGGCACTGTATTTAGGACTATAAAACACTGGGTAAATTTCCTGATTCTGCTGGAATTGTGTACTGAATAAAAGGACTTTGTACAAGTAGACAGTATTTGGCCAGCTGTTAGAGAGATTGAAACAGAAATAGCCAGTAGACAAATCAAAGAAAGGAGGGGAAGATTGCTACTGTAAAAGTACACATGATAATAAACAGACACTCAAATAAACTACAGCAATAGAGTATTGCAGATTAAGATGAACAACCAGTATTTCTGAAGATTAGGCCACTCATCCTGGATGTTACTGATGTGAGTTTAACTTCAGGCTCCTACAAGACCCTAAGGGTCCTGTAACAGGTTCACAGTTAAAAAATAGATACAAAAAGAAAGGACTAAGTGAAAGGTAGCTACACATTAAGTGCTTGGACTCTTAAGATGCTCTGAGTAGGATCTAAGACACATGTCACTTTAGGCAGTGACAGAAAAGAAAATGAGATTGAGAGGAGGGTCCCTGTCTCCCAAAGTCTCAGTCATCATAGGTGAGGCTTTAAAGGGTCACTTCATTTCACCTGAAATCCGCAGACCACTGGCCATGTGGACTCTGTTACCTACAGGTAACTTTTTTCTACATTTCACATTGTTTGAAGGCCTATAAGCAGCTTTAAAATCATGGATTAGATGTCAGGTCTTTACCACTAATGCCTTAGTCATGTACTACTGATTCCTGTCTGTGTGTCCAGCTGGATTACACTGGAAATCATTGTTTTACAAGAAGGAATGTGACAGTGAACCATCTAAAACCTTCTGTTGTCCTGCCTGCTTGAGATGGACTGAAGCATGGACTGCTCTTAAAAGGAGCTGAACCCACAGGTCTTAGTAGCTGGATGACTATTTAAAGAGGATAGAGAGAGCCCCAGCAACAATTTAAAAGACAGCAGCTACAGCTAGTTTCTTTGTGAGTTATCTATCTATTTGGTATTTGAGACACCCCCTGAGAGAGTGTCAAATTCCAAGAGAACATTGTAAAAAAGATAATGTTTTTGGACAGAAGGATTCACAATCCATTTAAATCCCACTGTAGGCACCAAGTTCTTGGTCAAGATGTATCCTTGACAACTGATCTTATAGAGCCAAACATGTCACTGCTTCAAGCCTGCAAAAGACCATGAAGTTACATCACAAACTATAGATCCATTTCTTTAATAGGTTCTGCAAAGGAGAGCAGTGCATTGCCTCTGCCACCCTTATGGCTTTCATTAGATCTGATATTAAACATGTTGGATGAAAAAAGGCAAAGAGTCTCTGAGGCAAAGAGCAGGTTCAAATTCAAAGTGGTTGTATTCAAGGTCTGTAAAATGGGGCTAACACTACTTGGCTAAATCACTGGAGAGCTAAGTTTTGCAAAACGTTCTGTAGATATGAGAAGAATTATAGTGGTCATTAATTAGAAAATGATCATTCAACTTAGTCTTGGATTCTAGGCAGATTTCATCCCCTGCCCTTTCTATTACAACTGTTGAATTGCAATTTCATTTATCTTCATTGTCTGCATTGTAGAAGTAATGGGAAAAGTTCACAGTGAAGGCTTTGAGGTGTCTTCCTGTTATCAAGGGTTCCTATTAAATACATTAAATTGATTTAAGCCTATTAATTTATCAAAAGAGCATAATCCTATTCTTTATCTTTCAAGGGAAAACAGATACTATCTCAGTTAATTACTGTTTCCTTGCTGGTACCCAAGAGCAGGCAAATGTTCCATGGTTCAAAGTAATTGGTAATGATTGGGAACAAACATCTAACTATTGGTCCTACTAACTAATATGGTTAGTTGGAAAAAATGGAAAATGTGTGGACTGTAAAATAAATTATTTTTCTTCACAGAAGAACATAAATCTCCAGCTTGCAGAAATCACATATGTGTTTTACTTGGTGCTTTATATAAAAAGATGAGTTATGAAAGATCCCTAAGTGGCATAGACATGTAACCTATGAGTGGTCAGACAAATGTATCAAATGTAGGCAAAACCAGTTTTGATGAGATGTCAGCCACTTCCAGTACTCAAGTGTAATACAAAGTACACAAGCACCGCTGCACAGGGACCAAAGAGGTTCAGCTGCTTGCAGATCCCCCTTGCTCTCATCAGAGACAGGTTTAGTTCCCTTCTTCTGAAGGTCTGTGTCATTTTGTGGATGGATCACCTGCATGCCACCCGTCACATGATGCTATTGCAAGCATACAGAGGGAGTGGAGAGGGTGAATTTGTCCTGACCATGCTGCCTCAGAGGCATATTTAGCTAGGGGAGAGAAAGGAGCTGGTGTTTCCTCCTTGATATGTGGGGTCCTGCTATACACCCCAGGTGAATGGAGGAAACACATACCAGGGTGGGAGAGATGAGCAAGGTTGGAGGCACAGGAACAAGTGGGCAACAAAAGTTTAGAGCAAGGAGAGGCTGGTGGCATGAGAGAGAATGGTGCATTTTGGCTCACGCAGATTTGAATCCAAGCTGGAGAGAACAATGAAGCAGAAAGCTTTCTGAAGTATATTTCAATAATTTTTCCCAGATTCTTAAGAGATGTCTAATAAAAGAGTCCTGTCAACTTCAGTGAGTCTTTGATTTATATTGACTGGGGATTTATCCTTCTGCTGGGGTATTTCTAAAGTACCTATAATTTTGCCATACTACCAAATCAGAGTTATTCTAATATATGTATTATAGGTTATTATGGATCGTCATCAACCCTTCAGTCAGCTGGCCATGATTCATGAAAGAAAATCACTCCTAATTAAACATTCATCTAATTATTCTTGCCAAAAACAAATGAAATATGCAACCAATATGTTTCATAACAACTTCACAGGAGTACCACTAGGATTTGTGAAGCCAGATGATTGAACGCACACGGAAGCTTTTCAGCACATTACATGAGAAAAGGATCCATCCCTACCTTTTAACTGTCTTCTGAACATTTCAAGCAGTATTTAATGTCAGACTAGATTTTGGAGCGAGGCACATTAATGACTACAGTAATTGCTTTTTGGGAGAACAGATTTGAGTGACAACACTTTCTCTAACCTCCAGGGTCTTACTTTCCTATGAACAGCTTAACGTTTAAACAAACTGATTTCTCAATATTTTACAAAAAAAAAAAAAAAAATCCCTGCAGAGTCTCACATAACTATTTTTCTGTATATAATTAATAAGAAAAGATCTAGCATGACATCTTTCTTTAGTGTGTCACTGTATCACTACTCTGTTTCATATATGCATATGCATCTAAGTGGTAGGATGTTGACCCCTAAAGAATGAAACACCTAGAGCTTATTGTTGCCCTATGTCAGAGAGTATAAATCTAAATACAGAGTGCCTGGAATAGTTTTGTGAGGCCTGCAAATTTCTTTCTTGCTCTAACTTATCTTGGCTTCCAAAAACTTAAATATGTAGTAGCTAAAGATTTTCTTCCCAATGCATGGATGATGCAAATTGCTTATATATGTTTGATGGAAATCAGTTTAATTTCCGTAGTATTAGGTGCTATTTTAACTGAAGGGAGAAACGTAAATGATGTTCAGCAATATCTGTCTTATCAAAAGAGCAAAAGTATAAGGTGAGTGAGCATTTCCACTTCAAATTCACCCCAAAAGTCTGGCCTTTTTTTTCACTCCATAATCTAATAACCATTAACAGAATGATTGCCAAAAGATATATTGTGCCTTCATAAAAACTACAGTAATGCCACAAAATTCTCAGTACTTGTTCATAATTGTAATGAAATAATTTATATTAAGAATTAATATAAGAATATATTAAGAATTATATTATTATTAAGAATATATTAAGAATTATATTAAGAAACCTCCTCCTTCTCAATTTGAGGAAAATGCAGCATGAATTATAGGAAAATAAGTAGCAATTCGTGGGGTTTATGCTGTTCAAATACATGGCAGAAACATGGAGATTCAGCAGGTTCTGATGCTGTCACATCTGCAGGTTATCAGGTTCTGGCATGCTACTTTTCTGTAATTATTTATTAACGGATCTAAAACGAATGTTTCAAAAGTTTTTTGCAGAGTGGCTGCAGTTTAGGTTTGTTTCTCAATCCTGCCATAGCTTTCATGTGAAGGAAATTTAAAACTGCACTGGTTGAAACAGGCAAGTGCTGATCTCCCTTTGAAATCAAGACTTACAAATGTTTCTTCTGAAATCAGTGAGAAGTAGACATCCAAGCAACTTGAAAAATTGAGCCTCGATGCTCTCTAGTATAACCCCTGATTGGAAGCAAGCAGTGGAGTACCTCATATGGCTTGGGAGTTCAGTGTAAATTGATCATGTCTTGGAAATTTCTTGTGATCAGCTTGGCTTTTCACAGATATCTTAGTGTTTCAAGGACTTTTTCCAGTAAACATAAAATATTCCAGGTTTTCACTGAAGGATTTGTACTTTGAACTCATAGAACTGACTGTTTAATTCTATTTTGGTCCCAGACACAATTTGTTTCATATTTGCCACAAACAGGTAATTCAGCAAGGCAAGTAATAATTGTTAAGAACTATTATTGGGGTCAAGATGTTAAATAGATATGGATGGTGCTGCCTTATACATGGTAACTGTCTGTTCTCTGTGGTTCATGACAATTGTGTTAAGATCTGGGGCTGAAACACTTCCCCTCTCCAAGAGCCACTTGTGCATCACATGAAGTTGGCAGTCACAGTACAGCCACCCCATTATTGATATCCTTCTGCGTTATTGTGGCTCTTGAATGCCACCATCAAAGTTTCCTCTTTCGCATTCTGGAAAAAAAAAAAAAACAACCAGTAAACTTAGGTTTATTTTTCACTTGGTGCAACCAGAGATTACTGCTGACCTTAACCCACAAATCACGTCTGCCTTACCACATTGACCAGATTAGTCATCCAATGGTCAGATCCATAGTCATCTTTCTCTCTTGGTTTCCTTGTTATCATTTTATTAGCTGCAAATTCCTGCAAAACCACACAGACTTCCTTTCCAAATCTGACTGCCACTGGTCCTATGAGATAGAGGAGTATTTTAGCAAGCTGTGACCATAGGAGAATGGCAATTAAGAAATTGCTGCTACAGTTGCATCCTTCTGCAATTGCCAGCAGGCACCGATGAAGCACTACAGCATTTCACACAGCACCCAAAAGTGTGAAAAGCAAGGGAAGTATCATAGCAGTAAAACAGCAGCAGACAGCTGTAGCAGGAGGCTGGACTTGTGGGGTCCCTGGGAAGTCTGACCTGCATGATTGCTTGCATGGCCGGAGCACCTGGCTTTCTTCTCCTGCTGCCTCCTGCAGCTACCAACAGTGTGGAGTGCATTTTCCCACAGGAGATTTCTGCCTTCACTTGTGCTGCAACACGTTAGCTTTGAACTTGTGACTCATTCCTCATGCAGCAAGCACAGTCTCTCCTTCTCTTGCACCGCTGTGCACCAGCCCTCCTCTCATCACCCTTTAGTGCAGTACTGGGACCAGCCCTGGCTTCAGACCCCAGGGGAACAGAACTACCTCCATGAGTGCTGAGTCTTGTGAGATGGACAAATTTAAAGCCATGCCCCATCCTTAGTGTTTGCAACTAGATAACTCTAGATAGGTCTCTGCTTAGCTGGGGTAGGGTTATCAAGCCCTTGCAGTGTGTCTCTGTGGTGTTCAGAGAGTCCAAGCACTTAACTCCATTTTTTTGCTTCTATTCTGGAACCAGCTGGCCAAGTATTCACTTTGCAGCATCTAAACATATGGGTATCTACATTCTCTATCACATGTAGCTGAGGGTCCACTGAGCAATAAGACTCTTATTTGTGCTAACTGTTCATTTTACATTGTTTTTAATACTGCAAAATAAGGATTTAAATTTGTTTGCATACAGAAAGCAAGTTATTTTTATGTTGTGCTGCCAGAGTAAAATTTTGTTGTATGCAGCTTTCCTCTTCTTTTCTAAGAAGCTATCTAAAAATAAATGCTGTACACCTGCCTTGTCTCTGTATACCATCTAGTAACTCTAAAACTAAACACGTACGTAACTCTGTGCTAAAAGCCATAGATAACCTGTCGAGAAAATTTCACGAGCGTTGGTCTTTGCTAATAGTCTTGTTTGTTTCCTGCATAAGAGGGCTTAGACTGTTCTACCTCAAGCTTCCCCCGCAAACCACCTTTCATATAACATGCTTTAACTTTTGGTTAGCCCTGATATGGTCAGGCAGTTGAACTAGGTGATCATTGTAGGTCTCTTCCAACTGAACTTAGTCTACTCTACTCTACTCTACTCTGAAACCAAAATTCAATTTCTTTGTTCTTTCCTTAATGGACATCTGCCCAATTTCTTCAAGCAGTGTACTTCAGCCTGCTTTCCCACAGCTGTACACCAGCATATGTAGCAGTGCAAGGTTGATCATGACATGAATCAAGGCTAGGAGCACATTCCAGCGTTGGGAAGGTCCTGCACATAACACCACAGCTCCCATTGACAACAGGGAATCACTAGCCAAAATGTTGCTGGCACATTAGATTGTACAACAGACTTGTTCTCCCAGAGTGCGTGAATTGGCAAATTGCAGTTTCTTATTCAGACTGGGCCTCAACAAGTTTTGCACTGTAGGATACACCTCAATTTCAGCGATTTACATCATCTGGATTTCTGTTTCACACTACAAGGTCTGACACAAAAAAAAGGGACTGTGCCTGTAACTGTTTGTCTTTAACAAATTAAGGAAATCAACTATGATAATTTTCAAAATAGTTCCTTTCTGAGTTGACACAGAGCTGCATACGATGCTGCCAACATTCAAAGCCATTCTGCAGATCATTATCTGAAAGGTCGTTGAGGCTATACGTTGTTTTCGCTTTCACATCTTCTGCCAATAAAAAAAAAGGGTTCCTTTGAGCATTGACTTGATCTTTGGGAAAAGAGAAATCACGGGAGCCAGGTCTGGTGAATAGGGTGAGTGCTCATGCGCAGTGATGTTGTTATTAGCCAAAATCTGCTTCACAGACAAAGTGTTGCAGACTGGCGCATACCAACATTTTCCAACCAAGGGAAAGAAAATGTCTATATTTGAACAAGCACCCACCTGTACCGAGTGAAGTGATCAAGCTGAGTGACAGGTTAGAATATGTTCTCTAATCATCTCTTTGTCTCTTCCCTCCCACTCTCAATTCCTGAGCTATAGGGTTAGCCTCGTTTTTTTCTGTCAGACTTCGTAGGTACTTCTGTCTTCTGAATTAAATGCTCTTGTTTTCACGTTCTGGAAAGCACTGTGACTGTTGTTATGCTGCTACAGCAATACGCCATTGGCTAATGGCTTATCTGGAAATTCATGCCAGGTCAGCTCAACCCTTTTTTTCTTCTCTTGTCCATTAAATCAGACTGGTATCCTGGGCCACAATCACTCTCCCATTGATTTCATGCTAGTTAATGTATTGCCCCTAAAATTTCATGATAACTTCATCTTCTCCAAAGTTATATAGATAACCTGCTCATAAATTAAGCACATATAACTGGCTACAATGACATCCATAAACCTAACACAAATGAAATGAATGTAGGACCCATAGCTAGGACCAATGAAGATCAATGAATGTTGCGTTCTTCACCATCATTGAAGGATTTCAAGAAATAATGTGGATAGAGTCACGCTTCTTGACTTAAAGTTGCTTATTGCTTACTGCTTGGGGTACTCTGTTTAGAGATGGGACGTATAGGTTTGAATGCCTAGGGACAGAGAATGGATAAAAATATGGTTTTCTGTTTGATGACCCTGAGTAGAGGATCATATGCATATTATATCAAATCTGTGAGGTGGCCTTTTCCTCCTCCAGTTGTCCTTATAATCGAGGAGCAACTCTCGTCAGATTTCACAGGGAAGAGTTTTTATAGCATGCATGCTCAACTTATGGGCTGCTGCAGGTGGGAGACCATCTCTAAAAGCGTGATCCAATGAGTACTGAGGTTAGCTGGAGAAATCAGAGCCTAAACTAAACTGGAGACCAGCCTGATCTGACCCAGCTATGTCACGCTGCTTCTGAAAGCTTAGCGATTAAAAGGCAAAAAATGTAAGTCTGAAAAAGGTTTTCCTACTGCATCAGACAGAAAAACAAAACACACTACTGACAAAACAAAAGCATTTTCAAGGAAAAGTTGCACTGTGGCATGAATTAAAAGTTCTTTACACATATACCTGTTATGTTATACCTGAAAGGATCAATGTGAATCCCGGCAATTTAGGGTATAAAATAGGAGCAGAAAAAAAATCGCTGAAGCTGAAAGGTTTGCAAAGTTGTGTCAAAGAAGGTACTGTAGAGTAATTTTACCTTCTGCTGGAATACGGATAAAAATCAGTGGAGATAAGTGACTGGACTAATCACCAGTGTGTGGCATTAAGATTATTACAGAAATAATCACTGCAAAATTACTGAGAAAGGTGACAGGTGCACACTGTCTTCACTTATGAAAATAAAAACGTTGTGGGTAGGCTATAGTATAAAACAGGTAATTTCTATCAGGTGAGCAGAAAGCTTATCTTTGATGAATTTTATCATCTTTAGATTACATGTTTTGGGACAAGGAAATACTTTTTATCGTTAATTGTTCAGATGTTTTGGTTCCTGGGTCAACTGCTCTGGAGTCACCAATAATATACAATCTAAGCACTTCTTTTGTTGTCCCAAACTGCATCAGTCAAACTATTTTAGGAAACCCACCAACCTGAATGGCTGCAGTAATTTGTCAAAAATAAGATTGGATGTGATGGATCCTGACACACAGTAAGTAACCAGAAGAGTAGGGAAGAACTCGTCTGAATGTCTCATAAGCAATATAGATATGGTCACCAGTCACTCGGCACAGCTATGAGAAAAGCAGTTAGAGAGTTGTGCCCACAAGTAGAATAAATGAGTAACGTAATAAAGGTTTCAGAATGGTTTAGGACTGGAGTCTATAATATGTCAACATGCAACAATTTAATTAGTCTTCATTCTGCATTGAATACAGAGCCCTGTCCTGTAGTTGGGCAAAATGCCCGTGAAAGCCAAGAGGAAAGCATAGAGACCTTTAGTGTGAGGAGGGTAATGCAGCTTGCTTTTTAATAGACCTACAAATATCTCAGCCAGCCCAGAATAATGCGGGGAGGTAGTTTCCTTCTTCCTACAAATTTGTCTTTCAGTGGAATCACACACTTCCTAATTTGAAATGGCTCCTTCTAATGGAAATAAGGGGTTACGTCTGAGTGACAATCTTTTGGTGAAATTATAAAAGCAGAGGAATTCTGCTTCTGAATAGATATAGCAACTTTAAATTCCTTCCTCGGCATGTCTTGTGCTGTCATATAGAGAAGACGTTATTCAACGTTTTTAAACTACTAGATATATCAATGTATCACCGGCAGCTTTGAAAACGATGTAACGTTATAGCAGATGAGGATGCAGCCTGCACTTTGTTCTTGTGTGTGGACATGCATGAATGATAAGTAGAAAAATGCCTGCAAAACACAGATTTCTAGTTTTCTCCATTTGTTTATTTTTAGCAATTTCTCAATTCAGATACTGTTCAAAGTGTAAGCTCTTTTGGAGACCTCTTTAATAGTCCTACTTTTTTTTTGAGAAACATTCGGAAGTTTTGAAAATAACCTTTAAAATATCCATGTTACAGAAAAGAGATTGGACCACTTCTCAGCTACACATATAGTGAATCATCTCATAAGATTTAATTCAGCTAGGAGATCAACTAAGAAATCATTATAGGCGCAGCTCTTATAAATCAGTAATATATTTAGATGAGTAGTAATATTGGTGGTTTAGTAACAACAATAGTAAATGGGTTTTTACCCATTTCCAGTTTATTAAAGTCTTTCTCAACACAATGTAAACCCCACCCTTAGAATTAAAAACTTAATTGGAAAATAAAACCTAATGTAACAGGTGTTTTATGACATAGGAAATGAGAGTGATATTACAACTTCTATTGTTTAACACTTAAAAATATTAATAATTTGAAAACCAGAAAATAAATCTGTAGGACAGAGTAGCTCCTATATTTAAGATGAAAGAATAACTGTAGATCTCCTGAACTGCTTAAACTCCTTTCCTTTCTCATGAAAAAAATTCCGTATGAAAACAAAATTGCATACTTTGTATAGCACAAACTGTCATGAATCTAACTAAATAGAAGACTCTTCCAAGAGTGACGAGAAAAAACGTATTTGAGAGCAGAACATAAGTACACACGGTTATGAAGGTCATCATGGTTTCTAATCTGAGTGAAATATATGTACCATATTTAGCAGATGCGTGTGCAAGCATGCCCATACAAGAAGAGAGAGAAAACCAATTATAATTGCTATTCTTCAAATATATAATGAATTCTTAGATTTTTATATTATGCTTTTACATTCCAAGAACAAACCTTCATAGATCTTGCAGTGAACTGAATCCTTTTGTGATCTTTCCAAAAATTATATTAATCCAAAAGGCAAATTTTATTCTAGGAAAAGTTGGATGGCAAAATTCTGCTCTCAGTGTAAGATTTTAGATGCCCACAAATTGTGTGAAGCTGTCACTGGAATTTGAATTTTATGCCAAATATCTGTATTTTCAGCATCTATTGACAAGCCTACAAATAATATGTCTAACTGGTCTACAAGAGAGAGAATAGTCTGATCTTTTCACCTTAGGGAGCTTTTGCATTTAAACATTACTAAGGAAGACAACTTGGCAGAAGGATATTAGAGTGTTTTATACATATATATATAAAGGAAACACAATTGATTTCCTCTTTGATCATTATTCAAAGGAAATCAAATTAAGTCTATATTTCTCAGGGGGGTTATGCTTAATACCCATTTTATAGCCAAGTTAGGTCCTTTACCACATATACCATTGCTACAGCAATCTACATGGCATGTGTCTTCCTTCCTTCTTTTGCTTTATGCTTTTAACACATATGATAAAGACAATTAGAAAAAAAATTACTGTTCATCAGAATTATTTCCCCTTTTTATACAAGTAGATTTTACACATCTTGAAAGGGTGAAAAGTTAAAGAAATTTTATGCAGGTACTAGAATGGCACAGCTGTCAACATCTGATCTCTCTTCCTTTTTTTAATTCTATTGTAGCATAAGAAGAGTACAGAAATTCAGTAGAAAATAAGTAAAATCGTTACATTTCTTATAACAAATTATGACCAATTGTCTGGTGTCATTGAAGAGCACGAAGTGGAGTAAAGTCTATAAGCTGTAAGCGCGCCATTATTCATTCTTACTGAAAATCTAAGAGGGCTTCTTGTAAACTCAATATTTGTCATATGGACCCTAAAGTGGGTCTGTCAAGATTTCGAACAGTTGCTTCACTACTGACCTTCAGAACCATGAGTTATTTCTGTGTTTATGGAGTTTACATCATTTATAGATGCCTGAAGTGTTGTGTTAAGAAGCAAAAATACAAAGTGAAAACTGGCTTTCTTTGGCTACAAAAATAACACTAAAACCAGTGTTCAAAATATAAACATATGGAGATTGAGAAAAGAATTGCTTTTCCTCTTCCATTTAAAACACTTCACTGATTTTGTGTTTTCACTTCTAGCCTTTGCAAGAATTATACTTCTAAACTAAAAAGTCTCAATCTCATAAATGAAAGAAATCTCTCCAAAATATGGGATATCCACAATACTTTGCAGTTTAATGTCCTCTGAAGTGAAAGATGCAAATGAAAAACAAAACGGTTACCAAACTGGACTTCATAGTTACTGAATGCCAGTTGCTTGGGAAGTCGCTGACCTGCATTAACACTTTCCATATTTCTCAACAGATCCATTGGTCTAGTTTGAATTTTAGATTTGCCTACAGAAAAATAAATACCATACAGGCAGAAAGATCAGTAAAAGTGATCCTGTTACAGACTCAGTTTATGGAGTAGGTAGCATCTCTGAACAACTTCTCACCACCTGATAATTTTCCTTAATTTATTCCTCGTGCAAGTGCATTTGCATGCCGATTTAAATAATTTTTCAAGACCTTTTTGTCATTCTTTAGTCTTGTAGAACCATTGACCACCTCATCCCACTCCACCTCAGTATTTAGGATATTCCGATCAAATCCATCTCAAGACTCCCATTTTGTAATAGAAAACATCACTGACAGAAACTCGTAGTGCCTCATTCTGGATGTGTGCCTCCACACTGGTGGAGATCATGTCTTTCTGATGGCAAGGCATGCCTTCGCAGTTACTCTGCTGTAGCCAGTGGCTGCTTGACACGTGTTGCCAGCTGCCAGCACCAGGCCAGGAATTACACTACACCCTGGCACAAGTTTAGCTTCTGACCGCAGGCAGATGAAGCCATCTGGCTTGGTTTCTTATTGCTCATAATGACGATGATGGACCTCAAGCATTAGTTCCTGGCTATGCCAAACTCTGACATTTTTTTTTTCTCTCCATTCTGTAATGGGCAATTAAGACCTGAAATTGCACCAAGTACATGACAGAATGCCTATGGAGAGCTATGCTTCTTCAGAAGGAAACTTACAGCCTTGGTACCAAGCAGCAGCAGCAGCCTGCACCCATCCTGTATTCCACAATCTGTAATTTCAGCTACATATCTATTTATTCCAGTGCTGCAGTATTCCATTTCTGAATGAGTTCCCACATCATGGTGACACATGCCTAGCATTATTGCATTTTAGACAGCCATCTGTACTGATATATTCAGCCAATAATTTGCCACCAGGAAATTGGTTCCCGGGAATATATTTTTTATGCAGAGTGCATGCATGCCTGTCTCTAATTTCTAAAATCCATATTTCCTTGATGTATCTTGTAGGAAGGGGAAGTACTGTTTCAACCTGAAACATCTATAAAGTGTAATGCTTGGTATTAATTAAAGGGCAAGAAAATTTATGCCATAGTTTATCAGGAAAACTTTAGCACTAGCGTAACAGTCCTAAAAAGACTAAGTAGTAGCATGGAGATGCCAGTTATCTAAATACGGCAAATAGCAGAGAAGAATGAAATAGGTCTAAAGGGACATAGTTCCTCTAACTGATGGAAGATATGGGCTAAAAATATACCTCAGTGTAGATAAATATAGAATAATGAGTGTAAGAAAAATAATCCAAATGTGCGTTGCAGCATTTAGTGAAGCGATCTTACAGTACCCTGAAAAAGAAGAGAGTCAGGTAGTTATTAACAAATAATCCTTTCAGTATATTATCAGGCCAGCTTATAATATCCATATGTAGTGAGAAATGACCACCTAACTTCAGGTCATTCAGACCATTTCACTAGAACATAGTCCACCAGATGGGAGACACATGAAATATTAAAAAGATACTAAACATGTACTTTAACTTTGGACAGAAAGCCAAGGGTAGTAGGAGCACGGGCAGGCGGCTCACAAGGGGGGGTGAGGAGACAAGAGTTCCTTAGCTTAAAAGTGTGGTTCAAATTATACACAATACAATTTTTTATCTGCTAAAGTAGGAATTTTTTTTCTTCCCTTTTTCTTTTTGTCTGGGGAGGAGTGGAATAGGAAGAGAGAAATAAAAACTAAAAGCTTTAAAGGATGGTTCAACATGCTAAACGAGAAAGATTAATTCTATTACTTTAAACTAAGAGAGACAGACTTATGGAAATGAAGATTTTTTTTTAATTATCAGAGATTTTCCTGTACTTGCACAGACACCAGGCTGCTAATCAGGGGTTTTCACAGCAGTTAATTCCACTTTGAGTAGGATTAGCTTTAATATTTAAATAAATAATCTCTATGGCTTTGCAGGTTTTGGGTGACAGGAGTCTGAGGATGAGAAAACTGGTAATAAAGGGGAAAAAATGAAGCCTCCACCAGATCTAGAAGCCAAGCAGCAAGATTGGAAGAAAATGTCAATGATCTCCCACAGCCCTGGAGGAAATTTTAGTGCAACTGGTCAGCCAGTTGCAATAAATGTGAGTTCAGTTTGTTCTTGGAAAAGAAGACATTCATAAGTATCTCTAATCTACTAAGTCTTTCCAGAGAGAATACTTGTTTGTAGTGAAGGAGTCCTCAAAGTATTTATGAAAGTGCACACAAATATTATTTTGACTTAAGTAAAATCATCTTTGCTGTGGGTTGATTTTTTTTGCTCAAGTTTACCCAGTGCTATAAAAATGCTATATTTTGTAATAGATGTCAGCCAGGATTTGTATTTCAAAAAATTATTTACTGTCAATTTAAATACTTATATGAAAAATTCACTTAAAGATTATTTGGGCTTTGTTTCCTTACTTTATAGAATAACTTTTCACTTTCGTATGTTTTGAACTTCTACCTGGCACCATAACGGTGTTATCAGTACATCATAGTTAGTGTTGCCACACCGTTGCCTCTTATAGAATATCAATGTTATATGTAATATGCTTTTTCAAACTTATGTGAATTAGATTAGATATCTAATTCCAAACTATGGAATTAGAAATGATAACCCATTTCTGTGATTAATTGCAGCTTACATACAACAACAGGTTTTGAGAACGCTACAATTTATGATAGCAATTTAAAGAGATGGCAAGATTTTGCAATACGAGTCACATATTAAGAGATATTTTTTTAGAACAACCCTGTTAAAGTAAAATAAGACATAAACAATTGCAAAAAGAGAACAAGAAAAGTTAGGTCAAGAGGAGTGACCAAAGCATATACTTACTGAGAGGTCATCCATCATTAACTGTGAGAAGATGGTTTGGTGGACACTTCCAGCTGACACCAGCACAAGCATTGGTGCAGCCTTGCAGGGCCTTCAGGGAAGGAGTTATTCCAGATTAACACCTTCCCCTGCAAAACCCATTCCTCACTGCATCAGTGGGTACAGTGGACAGGCACTTGCAGTAACAGGTCCAGGTGAGGGCAAAGGCAGTGCTACTTCTTCCACCACCTCTGTGAGGTTCTGCTGCTTTGCAGAGCTGCAAACTAACACACATTTTTAGGACAAAGGGTAACATTTGCAGGGCTTGTGTGTCTACTTCAAATAAAACTGATAAAATATAGTGTTACAAGCTTCTTATCTCTCCAGGGCTTCATCTTAGAAGGAAAAAATTCTCATTTTTACTGAAGTCTCCTTTGCATGTATCTGGGTAAAGAACCACAGACCTGATGTCAGCTACATTTACATTTGTTCTAAGGCCTTTTGCTATTGCTAGAACAAAGAAAAAAAAGAAAGAAAAAAGGAAAAAAACCCAAAACAGATGCCCATGAGCTGACTTCTAGGTTGAAATTTGTTGCATATGTTCAAAAAATACCAGTGACATTTGCTCCCATGTATTATAGGCAGCAGTAACAGAAATTTGACATGTCAAATAGAGTACATGCCACTTAATCTATCCAGCTTGAGATCTGGAACACAGTGTGTTACAAAGACCTGGGAAAAAAACACCAGAAACATTAAATACATGTGAAATGCAAGGGGAGAAAGTGTAAATTCAGTTTTTCAGCCCCTAGCTTCACAATTCTTCTTTTATGATGTAAATAGCTTCCAACAGAAAGATCTGGGAGTGCAAATTTGTATGAAATGTTGGCAATTCAAAAAAGAAAATGTTGAGAGGAATGACAGAGTTTGTTTCCTTAAAAATTTCTAAAGTTCTCATATTTTATGAAGCATCAGGAGAGATTTCATAACAGGTCAGAATTAAACCTCTCTGAAATGTTTAGCTTTCTCTTCAGTCCTTCAACAGGACAATGTGTGGCAAAAAACAACCTCTCTATTAAAAAAAAAACATTTGAAACAGTAATTCAAAGAGTTAACAACCACTGCAAATACATTTACTGCACTTCATTATAAAGTAAAAGTAAATGGAGCATATAAAAAAAAATAACAGATGCCATCATCTTGGATGGATAATTAACAGCAGACTTTCTAACACTTACATTTAAATGGGACAGAAACATTTTTAAAAGATGTTTTTTTTCTGTTGCAAAACATTCAGATGCAAAAAAAAAGACTATTCTCCTCCAACAGCCTCCTTAGGGAAACGAACTTCTGAACAAAACTGAGAAAACACTTCAGCAGTCCAGGTTTCCACATTTCTTGAGAGGAGCGTGGGCAGCATTTTGAGATCCTGAGCGCAAAAGAACAGCGAAGGTGATACCTAACTCACTACCATTCCTTTGGGGCAAAGATTTTGTCCTCCTCAGGCTTGCAAACCCCTGGAGCCCAGCTTCTCCACCTCTGAGGGGCTTTCAAGGGCAGCTCTGGCTTGCCTGCACAGAAATAGGTATCAAAACAGAGCCAAAACTGTGCTTTCCTCTTCTGCATCATCAGCTCAGGTATAGTTGCATGAAGGCACCATCTTTCAGTAGATGCTTGATAATAACAATAATAATACTCTTTCCCATATGCATTTGCCTTCTACCTTCACTTGAGCAACTCTGCTTTTTTTCGACCTCCCTGCTTTTGCAGAGATGCACAAAGCCAAGGTTTGTTCAAAACTATTCATCACAAAGCTACACCTAGTTTGCCGTCACTTGGCATCTTTTTTTGGCTGCAACAGTAGAAAAACTGGCTCAAGCTGACAGAGACATTGGAACCCTCTTCTTTTTTTCTAGAGGTGATCTCTCAAGGTAAGGATTAACACACAGTTCAGACATTCTGTGGGAACAAAGCTGCTTTTTACCATTCTTTATGTCATTTCAAGGCATTGGATAACACTTTTTGCTTTAAGGAAAGCCTTTGAAAAAAATGGTGAAACAATCAGCTGCGAAGTTGACAAACTTGCTCCAGGTTACCAGCTGTGAAGGTTGGTGTGTAATGCATGGCTTTCCAGAGACTGGGTAAATACCTGCTATGGGTGGACAGCAGGACATTTTACTCTCGCCCTGGGCCCACCACAAGTTCAGCCATCAGCTGCCCCAATATGTCATTTCAGGCTCTGAGTGTACATTGCTTATAAAACACAACCTTTCAGATAAACACAGGTTTCTTGTTTTCCTTTTCTGCTTACCAGACTGTACGCGTACAGATTATCTTCTGAATTGAGACAACAGATGCCCTCCTTATTAGTGCGAGAAAATAATAGTGCCAAGGGGCAATAGATCTGTTCATTTGCTTAGGGGTAGGGGAGGGAAGTTATGAAATATGATTAAGTCAGACAAATAATAGGGAATTCAGGACAAACCCCCCCCTTTCAATTATTTACTTGTCAAACTGATTTTATGTTTGAATATGTAGTCTTGATCTGTAGCCTCCATATTAGCAGAAGCAAATTTATAATTGAGCCTTTTGACAATCCTAGAACTATAAATTTAACCTACAGCAATAGGGAAGCATGCATCATATTTGTAGTTTGGTAAAAAAGCAAACGAAGACTCCAAACAACAGAACAAAACAGGCCCTATCTCATAATTGGGAATTACTGTGTTTGGCTGTGCCTACATAGAAAGCAAACCTCCAGCTCGAAGTGTGCAGAGGGTAACTGATGAGTATGAACATCCAAGAATGATTGTGACAGGAAGTTTACATAATGGTAACAGTATCTGTCATACTTTGCGATTCTCCCACATGTGATATCTGATGTCTGACAGTGACTCATGGGCCATGGCTCTCATGTGGCTGCTCAGTTAGGTATGATTAAAAGACAAACCCAGAATCATGTAAATGGCATGCACGTGTGCCCTGATTCTGACAGATAAGTGGGCGTTTATTGGTGCTGGTGTCAGACACCTGTATGCATCATCGATATTTAGAGGAAGGCACATGGGCACTAAATTGCATTTTTTATATAACCATGATTTTGAGATGTCTGGGAAGAGAAGTGATACTCAGAGTCACAGTCCCCCCTCCTGATAAGTTGTTAAGTTAGCATTTCTGTCTCTTTTTAATTTTCCCAAACTTCTACGTGTATGAAATTGCTATAGGCAACTGCCCAATGCCTTTGCATCTGCTAGAACTGTTAAGCAGCTGATGAGGTCTTTTTCACAAGATCTGGCTTTTATTTAATTATTTAGTTTTTTAAACAATTTCTGAAGATACAGAATCTGTTCCAGCAATATGGTGAGTGCAAATGCTCCTATTGGAGACTTGCTGATATCCAAGAAGATGTCCTAGTCCTGCTCATAAAATTATCTTTTGAGCATAAACATATATACGTATAGATGTATGTGTAGAGAAGGGATATTGAGATACATAAATTTCCAGTATCTCAGATTTGTCTACGGCTCCCATGAGAGACATTTATTTTAATGGAAGTTGCTAAAGAACAGTCAAAATCTTCATGATATTGGTATTGAATATCAATATCTTCAGTGACACATAAAGAAGGCAATACGCTATATTCAGTCTTTAATGTAAGGCAAAACTACCACTGAATTTGGAAACTCTTGCCTACATACAATTATGATTACATGCTTCAATTAACTTGAAAAAAACCAGGTAAAATAATTGTTTTTTATTTAGTTAGTTGGATTGTTTTAATACTATTTGCAGCATTTTCATTACTTAAATGGCTTCCCAGGAATCCCGTGAATTGTTAGTTTATAGACAACATTTGATGTGTATTTTCTTACCTAGGTTTAGCTCCCTGAAATGCAGCCTGATTTCACAGGTTCCTTCCTTGTTAACTTATTTGTGAAGGGAGGATCTCCAAAGTTCTACAGCTGTCTGATGTAGATGACAGTGAGGCAAAGGGCTGTAAAACAAATAAAAAAGGGAGGGTAAGGTCAAAGTACCTCATTAAGAGCAGTAACTTGCAGCCCTTCTGCCTGCAGAGATTGTATTCAAATCTGTCCCCAAATCTGAACCACCCTTGCAGTGTATCAATAAAGAGGGGCCAGCACCCTCACTCGTTTTTTGAGTAAATTGTGAGGCTGTTTGTGATATTGTCTAGCAGCTACACCTGAGTGCTCCTGGAAACATACAACAGATATTTAATATTTATCTTAACAGAGACTCCTAATCGTATTAGCCTGTGTAAGCACATATGCTTACACCTCTTCTGCATGTCAAAGAAAAGACCCTGGAGGAGAGACTTCTGTATCTATATCATTTCCCAATTGAGTCTGTGACAGAGTAAGGGTGGTCGAGCTCTGCCTTCACCCTCATACTTTTGCTGCCTCTTGCCAATGCCATTCTGTTCCCCAGCAAAGATACCAGCCACTTTGTGAACTTTTGATGATGAAGGTCTTCTCACTGGGTGTTAAGGTATGACTGGCCTTTCCTTCTTCACATTGCCATAGCCAGGAGGACTTTGGACCTTCTCACCTGATAACTGTTTTTCAGCTCTCAACATGAGCCAGGAACTCTTCAGAGCTGACATTCCTCTGGGGCTAGTTTCACACCCACTCCTTGTGAGTGCTCCTCCAGGCTGTCACATGTGTGGTGGAGCCCTTAAGAAGAGGAACACATGCCTAGGATTTGAACCAGCTTTCTATCGGTGCAGCAGGACTGGTCTAAGAAGTTCCGGGTAGCAGAGACAAGTTGGGATTTGGTCTTCTGTTGAAAAGTAATCAGGAGGCGAAAGCAACTGGTTTTCCATTATTCTGTGTGAGCTAGCTTCTGTCCTGCCTCTTACCAGCACACCAAGGCTGTTTTACTGTCTAAGTTCTCAGGCATTGCTATAAATTATATAATTTGGATAAGATTAGAAGAAAGTTCACCAGTAAGTAACCCTTGCCTTGACCTGCTTTCAGTAGATGCTGTGTGGCAGCATCAGAGGTGGCTTTCAAGTACCTCAGGATGCTTTGGCTATTGCTTTGGCAGACACAGTGCCACCAGAGCAGGAACACTCCTTGCAGCTTGAAAAGAGTTTTTAAAGCCAAATGACCCTGTTGCACAGCTTACACAGGACACAGTTGGTGCAGTAAGTAGCAATTTTGCTGCCCTATGCTGGCCTGACCAGGTGTAGACACCATTAACCCCCTCAAAGCTGCTCTACCAAGGAGGCAGGAGGCACCTGGGCCCTGTGGAAGGCTGGGTGCTGATTGTCCTAAGTTGCAGTGCTCTGTCTTTCATGGTATTTTGGATTTGATCAAGGGACCAGAGTAAAAGTTATGTAGTAATACTCACAAAACATCAAGAGATTTAATACAGGGCAATCTTAGCAGTCAGGTCCAGGGCTCAGATAGGGTAAGCTCCTTGTTAGTTCCTTAGGAAAGATACTGTTCCTTCTTATCTCTAGGGAAATGTGCTTGCTGGTCCATGTCAGAGGCTGACCTGAAAAACAGCCTGCCGCAGCATTTGGGCTCCCAGCTCAGTAGGTCATCAAGCTACAGCAGGAGTCAAACAGCTGAGTGTCTGCTCAGGTCACTACAGCCCTGGCTACAAGCTAGCTCATGGGCCCAGATTCATCACCTTTGGTGCTGCAGGTAGGCACAAGCATACCTCAAATCCTCCTTGAAACACAAAATTCGTATGGTCTTGTTTAGAAGCAGAAAGCACCACCACCACAGTTGCTCACTGCCATGTCGCATCCCAGAAACACTCAGCTGGGCTCACCTAAGACACATGTGTTTGTAACAGTGGGTCACAAAGGAGGGATTTAAAGGACTAAAAATTGCCTTAGAACCTGGCTGCTGATTAGGTGGCTAAGCAGTCTTTACTGTTTGACACAGGTGTAAGAGAGGCACCTAGGCTTGTCTGTATCTTGTCTGAATCTTGGGGTGTTGCTCTCATGCAGATGTCAGCTTGATATCTATTTAGAAATCTAGCCTAGGGCTTGTGGTGACTGTGGAAGTAAGAGAAGTCATGAAGATAAGCTTCTGCCGAACACATGGATGACTAAGCAGCCTTAGATGCCCAAATTGATAAGATTAATCATGTCCTTGAACTTCCTAGATGTGTTGGTTGCACCTTCCCATGGCTCGTTATCAGAGGCTCATCAGGAATGCCCTTCAGAGAGACAGGCAGGAGCTGTCTTCGTTTTACTTGCTGCCTAAAACATTGGTAACAAAATTACTAGTGGTGCCTTGTAGACTGTATTGTTATATAAATAACTACTAATAACAATAGCTCGAGTATTTATCAGGCTGTAAAAGCCTCCTCGCCACACCTGTGAATGCATGGTCTGATTCCATTGGAGTGAGATATCACCTCTTACCAATCACACCCTTGGCAGGTTTGCTCTGCCACAGCAGCTGTTCACCTGACATGCCTGCCCAATGAAGATCATTATACCTCTGCAGCATAGATTCAAGGAAGTCCATCACTGATCCTTTTTTTTAATTACTTACTAGCGACCTGGTAATTAGCCTTACACAAAGCTCCATTGGTTCTTCTCCAGCTGGACAGGTCAGTGCATAACGAAACTTGCAAGAATTATGTCTTTCATCAAAAATGGGAAAGTCAGAAAGCAAGTCAGTTGTGGTCTCTGCAGCAAAGAATTTATAACAAGGTTGAACTCCACTTTTAAGAAACTGGTCTATAATGAATATTTTTGTGAAGATACTTTCTCTTCCTCATTCTCTTGCTTTTTTTCCTTGACTGTCCCATGTCAATCCAACTCCTCCTAGGAGGCAAGGACTGTTCTGGGGACATCTTCATGTCCTGGTGGAGGCCACAGCGCAAGGTGGCACTGGAGTATTATTACACCTTTTGGGTGACTGCTGGTTTCCTTCCTATTATACAAAGATTTTTCCCATAGGGAATACAAACAAATTAGTGTACCATATAAATAATTACCTTTATGTAAATGCATGTGATAAGATAAATGCAATCTGAAATGATTAACTAACCTTCCATTTAACAGCATTTCTGACATTTGATTCAAGGAATGAAGTCCAACCAGCTTTCCCATGCCTTTTACTGTGGAATAGCAAGGATGTGTCGTGGCCATTAAAGCAACCCAGAAATGCTTTGATCTTCTTCTTCACATAGGCTGAAAATACAAGCAGAAAAATTAAGGAAGCAAAGCAGTCAGCCAATTTTTCATGTCCAACCAGAGTCAGCTACCACTAGTGGAGGAGCACCGTCTTCCTTGTGGCTTGTCTTCATTTGACCTTCAGTTAGACCAAAGCTTACTTGGAACCTTGAGTCCCAGCATCACCCAGCCAGTGCAGCATCGCATGGTGGCCAGCTGGGAAGCTAGTAATCCAGTAGCATTTTCCCCTGGTAGGTTCTAAGCTCATTGACGCTGCCTGTCAGTAGCTTCATACAAACATGGCTATTCTGGTTCCAGGTCTGGAGCTAGCTTATGCAGCGTTCGTCTGGGGATTTCTGCACCACACCTTCCTGCCTAGTGTAGACATGTCCCAGGTCTATCATCATTTTCATCTGCTAAGCATTCAGACAAAATAATTAACTTAGCTTTGCTGGCACACCTTCTTTACTCTAAATTATTTGTATCAAAGAGCATTATTTCAACAAAATCTTTATATTTAAATCATGGAAAATAAACATGAGGAGACTCAACAGTAACAACAGTGATTAAAAATGCAGAGAAACTTGACTGTGTTTTCTGGCACAGAGAGACAATTAAGAGGATTTTTAATGTTTTTGTGTGTCACAGGTAGAGATTTAGTGGTATTTTGTGTTAATCACCTCTAGGCTGCAGAGGCAGTACCACTGCATAGTGCAAAATAAATGACCAGAAGGCTTAGTGCTGTATGTGTTTTTATTTAAAGTGATTTCATATTACAAGCTCATGCCAAAAGGTTCATTTTATTCTGAGTTTCTGCTTTGAGGACTGTTCTCCGTGCTGTGAATGTACAACTGTTTGTCCACACAGTTATTGGATTTTCTATTAATATCTTGCAGGTGGTGGCATTCAAGCTTCTCTGGTTTTTGGCCCCCCAAAATATTTTTGACAGATACTGATTCATCCATTTTAACTGCTTACGATGCTGTATCTGCTGTGATTATTGTTGTGATTCATGAAAAAAATAGTCTCTTAGCAGGGTAGGAATATCTTCTGCATAAGAACATACCTACCGTAGGAGAGTTATACAACACCTCTTGCTGTCAGTGGAGAAGTCCTACCAGTGACTTCCCTACACTGGGAACGAAGTCCTACACTGCTCATGTAACTCTTTTAGATCCTACAGTTTTCGTAAGGAATCATTCTTCTCCTGTTATTCATCTTTTTTATCCAGCCAGTTTCAGCCACTTTTTTACTTCTGGACATTATGTTCCCATGCTAAGACTTGCATTGATGCCTTTTGCCACGTTCCTCTTCTGTTACAAAGTTCCCAAAGGGCAGCCTGAGATGCCTTTGGGTAAGGCTCACAATATGACACTAGCCGCAGCCATCCTCAATGAATTCAGGTGGTGTTTGAAGCTGTTGCAGCTGAAAAGTCTCCTCCACAACTGCAAAGTGTATGCCAAGTGTTTGGGAACCCAGAGAGTCCAAACAGCTGGACGTCTCACATCTTAATTTCACCCCTCAGCAGACCCATTTTCTCTGAAAGGCAGCTAGAAACTGTGGCTCATTCTTCTGCTTTAAAGAGTGGTAGGAAAGGGGACACCAAAAGTTTTGGGGAGACAAGAAGGGAGAGGGCCTGTGAGTTACAGAGTAATTATTTCAGATACTGCTTCTTGATGCCCTGTTTGTTATGCCAGCATTCCATAAACAAACTTCGGGAATCCATGTTCTAATAGTATCTTTCCATCTTCTTAATGGTTATGTTTTTTCACTCCATATGGCCGCTTCATCTGGATTAAGCCTCCTCACTTATAACAAAAAAATCCTTCTGCCGTTTCTGTGTTTAGCCAGGTCTGTTGCTCAGATGGTGCAACCACTGAACGGTTAAGCTGAGTCTGTATAAAATGTTTGTTTCTCTAGCTATAGGCAAGGGCAGAAATAAATGTCTTTGGTACCGTATCTATTTAACTGAAAATCTAACTAGACCTCCAAATCTGTGCTTTTTGTCGCATATGTTAGTAACAGATCCTCTATCAATTGATTCATAATAGCCATTCCTACCACCACCTCCTCCTCCCTAGAAGCCTGACTGCTCTTGATTATGTCCCAACTGTGTCCAAGGAAAATTATCTGAATTGAATGAGGCTGCAAGAGAAATTGAATGTTGTTTTAACACTGTAATACTTTGGCTATGCTGGACTGAATGTCCCTTGACTCCAATACAGGCTGACAAGGAAAACAGATAAGAGTAGAGTGAACCTATGATGGTACTTCCCCATGCAATCTCTGCCCATTATAGCCCATATATAATGTTCTTGAACATGGTAAGTCTTACCTTCCATGGATTTGTCAAATCATTTATTGAGTCCATTGAAACATTTAGCAGCAGCAGCATCCTATGACAAACATTTCAGCTGTATTTTGCGTGACCAAGTACTTCCTCTTGTTTCTTTTGAATTTGTCAGATGACAATCTTATCTGGCCTACCCTAATTCTCGTTATATGCAGAACAATGATCTATTGCTCCTGATCCACCTTCTCCACTGCCACTAGTAATTTCACAGATCTCTACCGTATTTTTCTTTAGGCCTTACTTTACTGAGTTATTTCACTGCTGTTTCACTCTGTTTCTCTTCTTGCTCTGCTTTATTCTTTTTTGAAAGAATGATCAGAGCTGCATACGGTAGCAAGATCATGGATTTAGACAGCCAGAGACAGTTTAAATTTAGACAGTCTCCCCTCCTCTCCTCTCCTCTCCTCTCCTCTCCTCTCCTCTCCTCTCCTCTCCTCTCCTCTCCTCTCCTCTCCTCTCCTCTCCTCTCCTCTCCTCTCCAACTAACTAACAAACTAAATATAACATATTTTTACATATAACTAACTAACAGAGCTGAATTCTTGTTCCTTCTAGTACTCCCAAATTTGAATCAGATCTACTGTTAAGCAGTGCTGGGCAAATCCAACCAAAGTGATCCACCTCTGTTTGGCCAGCACTCTGGTTGCCTCAGTTATCAGGTGACTGGACGTGTTCTCCATCCCCGTAAAGAAAAAAAATATTTTAAATTCACTGACAGATTAGCTGTGACCAGACCAGTCATTTTGTTGTGACACAGAAGGACTTTTGCTAGTTAGAATACGAAGACTTTTTCTTTCAGGCAATCGCAATAGATTGTCTCTACTGTATAATCCTCAACTTGGTCTTTTAAAATATTGTCTTACATCTTTATTCCAACCTTCTTTTGCCTAAAGTCATACTTGCTCTAGACACCTACATCTCAAGTTGACCCACTGGATGTTTATTAGAAAAGGAAGATGATTTAATTGGAGACTGGGAAGCTCTGGCAGTAACTCTGCTGCTTCATGCTCAGAATTCTTCTTTCGGTTTCTGGTGATGCATTATTTCTGAATTTCCCCTGGCCAGCTTCCTCTTAACAATTCCATTTCCAACATTAATTTGCACCTTTACTACCTCAAAACTGTAAACAAGTCTCCACCAGACCCTGTGGCAAAGCACAGCGGTAAGGAACAACGACTTTTTTACCTTATTACTTGGTGTGTCCTGAAAGTTCACCTCTCCTTTCTACCCTTGCCTCCTCTCCTGTTGAGAAAGCAGATTTTTCAGTCAGAGTATCTGGGCAGCCAGTTCAAAGGCAGGCTAATTCTTCAGTAACACTATAAATAAACCTCTGTCTCTCTCTGCTCCTCCAGTTCAGCAGCTCAGGCCCCCTGGTACCATAAAAGTCTCTGTCATTGGAACCTTTGCTCTGTGACTGCACATTCTGGGGCAATAGGGCATGTAACGCACTTTTCAGTCTTCATATGCCAAGATGCAGAAAATCAATTTTAATGTCCCTACAAAAAAGGACTAGTGAAGCGAAAGGCCATCAATATTGGCAGACACCCTCCTGCACTGGAGGAATGAAGAGAAATGTTACAAAAATAAGAAGAGGTTCGGTGCTTTTTTCAGCCAGCTATTATCTGTGTATGACACAGGGCAGGGGAAAGGAAATGGAAAAGTAAGTGTCTTCTTCATAGTTTTCTTAAGACATGTTTGTTCTGATAAAACAGAAAATTGAAATATTATGTTTTCTTTGCCTGACTATTAGTAAACCTTACCCTGTTCATGTCAGCACCAAATCAGAGATCAAATGAGAAAATTGAAAAGCAGCATATAGAGATCTACAACAACTGAAGAAAAAATGTTGAGGAAAATTTCCCAAGAAAGAAGTAATTAAATAGTAAAGCAATAGTACTTTAAAGATCTCCCTATAGTTTTAATTAAAAGCCCTACTTTGTATCACTCAGCAATAATTGGCTTTATCTTATCTTGCTGCATCTGAGGCACAATACCACCCATATCTAAATTTTTTAAGCCCTCACACTAGCTTCAAAATTTATAATGGTTGAAATCCACAGATGAGAAAATAGGAAATGAAAAGAGCAGAGAGAACAAATCAAAACAATCAACTCAAACCAAACTGTTTTTTTAAAAAGCTGAACATTAAATGTCTTCCGAACATTTCATTTCAGGGTTTTGACAGAGATAAATTCTAAAATCTTGGACTACATGGTAGGAAATAAGTCAACAGCTTTTGTCAGCAAGTAGCACATAAATGGGAATTATTTCAATCATATGAGAATCTTAACCTTTGCAACTGTGCCTTCTAGGGATATTTTGAGTTGTGCATGAACTAACACTCTTTTGTATGCTCATACAAGGCTTGCTCTTGTTCTTCCAGTCTGCTTTGCGGTGTCTGCTGCCACTAACCTCTTCCTTTCCAACTGCATCCTGAAACAATATCTAACATGGCTATCTAATAGATTTAGCAACGAGGAAAAGTTGTGTTGTGCAAGACTTCTCTGTCAGTGTACAAACACTGATACAAAATATCAACACAGCTTTGCTATAGTGAAAGTCTTTGCAGGCAATGGATGTTCAACAGGTGGATTTAGCTGGTGTTTTATTTTCTTCTAAATATCCCCTTAATAACAGCATCATTTAAGCAACTTCAGAAAGAAATATTGCTGAGTGCAAAGATCCAAATATAATGAAGCTGTGAGAAATGCATTCATACAGCACATTTAAATGTGTACTGGATTACAAACTAGGTGATTCCCTAGAAATAACTACAATAAAAAAGGTTTCATGTGAATCTTTTTACTGAAAAACAACTGTTTGCAGAATTTTTCAGGTATCACTGTGCAACCCATTTTAAAAAAGAATGAGATAGTCTGAGAAAAAATACAAAAGAGCAAATTTGGGGGATTATATCAGAAAAAAAAATTCAAGCACAAAAGAATTATTGTAAGTATGCCAGACAGAGACCTATAGGCATTTAAATCATAGTATCCTATAGGGTAACAAACACGCAGACATGATATTAGAAAAAGAAATTAGGCATTTTGAGTGCTGCATATCCTCAAAATACACAAAGTTGGAAACAGATATTCAAGATACATGGAAAAAAATCTGAATTATTAAATCCATGCTGTTTTTCTCTGAGCAATTGTTACTCTAAACTTCAACAAAGCTTTCTAAAATCACTGAAATAGTCACATTTTTTACTACATTATTTTATGTCGAAAGAATCGTATCTTACTGTGTTGCTGTGGCACGTGAAATAAGCTTAATATCCACACCCCTGAAAGACATGTTCAGTGTTCTGCTATTAAAAATGGGGGGGGGGGTTGATAGAAATTCACTAGTGAGGATAGGATGACTGTTGGGCTGTGAATGCATGTGTAAATAATGAACTCAGAGTGCACAGAGCTGTCAATTTCTATAAATAAATCACATTCTGATCTATTTTACTAAATGAACATGTGTAGATCTCTTCTATAGATAAAGTAATATTATATTTCTCTCTGAGATAGAGAAGATTTTCATGGTAATGATTTTACTTTTATATTGCAGCATACATATAGCCATGAAACACTTGGAATACATACTCTGAGAAATTTGATTTAGTTTGGCAAAGTTGTTTTTCCCCAACAACAGGAACAACAAATATTCTGAAGATTGTGTTTTTAAAAAGAAAATCCAGGAGCAGGGGAGGAAATGATTCTGTGAAAATCAGATTTTGTTTAGAAGTGAGATAGAGTACCCATCAACTGTGTGAGAAACACACAGAGCCTGGCTGGTGGCCAGGTGTGCAACAATGCCTGGGGGTTGCAGGGCTGCCCCAGAGCAGCCCCCTCTTGGCCAGGACTCCCAACCCTGCAGGAGGCCAGGGATGCTGAGGGGGTACCCCCAGCACTTTCCAGCAGCAGCACACCCATCCCTGAGTGGGATCCAGGGCCAAAGGGCTGTCATAACACACATCTATCTACTAGAGCTCAGCCTAGCGTCCAGCAAAGGCTTAACCTCTCTATTTCCCAGAACATCTCCATTTTGACATGCATTATTTCCAGTGGAAAGCTATTTTCTTGTAAAATTTCCATCCAGCTGTAATCAGGAGTTAGTGCTATTTCTTCCACAGCTTTTCTTCCACAGCAAAGCAACACAGGTTGCAAGGCTTGTGACAAATACATCTTTAATGCCAATGGTATGCCAGACAACTGCATTTTACCCATGCATACCAAGCTGTGCAGGATCAGGTGTTCATTCTTCTTCTGCCATGTTTTAAAATCAAGTGTGTGAGCTACTACTGCAAAACACACCCCTGTCACAAAATAATATAGTGACAAAAAAAAGTGTTGCTGCCTTTCACATGGTCAGGGGAGGTTCAGGTTGGATATCAGAAAAAAATTCTTCACAGTAAGAGTCATTGGGCACTGGAACAGGCTGCCCAGGGAGGTGGTCGAGTCGCCTTCCCTGGAGGTGTTTAAGGAACGGGTGGATGAAGTGCTTAGGGACATGGTTTAGGGAGTGTTAGGAATGGTTGGACTCGATGATCCAATGGGTCCTTTCCAACCTTGTGATTCTGTGATTCTGTGATTCTGTATACGCTACTGTTACTAAGTTTTGCTCGTTGATGAAGCCAAATTTGCTTCTGATATAAATCAACAGACTTCCATGGTTTGGGTTTTTTTCACATTAGGAAACTATTAATTTCATAGTATTTATGAACGGTTGAAAATAACTATACCTATTTTTCTCTTTTCTACAGTCTCAAATTTCTGCAGAGGATACCACATGAAAGTACAGTGATATAAACCTAGATGAATCTGCAGACACATTTATTCATGATGTACTCTAAAAGCTTAAAGCACAAACGCAATGCAACTCACTAGCTTTCCTTTCAATGGTCCTGAGGCATAGAGCAACAGCTTATTATACTGATTCATTTTACAATTTGCTTTTTGCCAGTTCTCAAAAAATCAAGCAAGCCTGTATAACCAAAATCTAAATAACTTTTTGGTTCACTTCACTTTACCTTTCTGTAGTACTTGCAACATGTATGTACTGCAACAAACTTGCTCTACTTGGTTGGAATTTATCATCACTGTGAATAGTTCTTACCCAATTTGTGTATTAATTTGGGTGGTTGGCATAAGCAGTATCTAGCACATTTTCAGGTGTTTGGTTATATTAGAAATCCATCCTGTAGAAATGCCTACCAGCACTTATCTCTCAGGACATTTATGCTATGGGACTATGGGTATAGGGAGGATTAAGGTTCACTATTTTTTCAGTCAGTGGCATCTGGCAGAGCATTTCTTGCAAATCCAAATACTCCTACAAGACTAGTTAACATGTTACAAGAACTGATGTTAAGTTTGAAATTTTTGTTAGTCTCTAACTTAGCATCAGTTAGATTTTTCCAGAAGCCTAACTAAAGTTAGAACAAGCTAACTACTTGCATTTAACAAATCAAACAACCAAACAAGCAAAAGCGCAGTGTAGGTTTTTTTGTTTTCTCCTCTTTGGTAGATCAGATATTATAATACAACATCAGTGAGAAACAGTTCCTATAATGTTGCCCTAAATGAGCAAGGAAAGGACTGGAAGAAGTGAGAAGGAGGGATTTTATACTCTTGAGCCCCATCATAATTAGTACAGCCTCTGCAGATGTATGAGGAAGGGAATATATGCAAAATAGTTTCAATCTCATCTTCCTTTCCTCCCCACTAGCTTTCTTTTCAGTTTAAAAATGAAGAAAGAGGTCATGGTGCTTTATTTGAAGCTCTTCAAGTCATCAACTGGCTGTTTATCTATCAGGACCCTCAAAGAGAGGAGATCGGTGAAAACAGACACCATCTCTCTATTTCCTTTATAAAAGGCATTTAAGAACATTCCTTATCAGAGGGGAAAGAGCCCTTTCTAAGTATTCTGAGCCATAAGCCTCCATTCAAACAACTCCCTTCAAAGGTGTAGCAGCTTTTTATAGAGGAAGAGACTTCTTCCTTTGGAAGAAACTACTCTGGCTCAAGAAAGCACTACTAAATACCCATCCCACAATGCATTCTAAGTGAGAGTGTTTCAGCCTCACAGCCACCACTGAGCCTGCAGGACCAGGGGTGCTACAGGTTAACTTCTGAAGGACCATAAATATCAGTTCAATGCAGACAGTTACAGCACCACTACCTCCCATCCAGCACGCATACCTGTGCATCCTGCTCTGTGGCTTATAATATTAGACAAATAAAAAATATGCTGAGATAAGCTGTTATTTAGAGGAAGCCTCCCTCTCTGGGTCTCTCCTTCCCTGTTGCTCTCCCTTTCCAGCCATTTCTCCTCCCTGTCTGGACACACCCCTTCCCATCCCCTCCCACACTCCAAGGCAAGAACTCCAAGAGCGTGAGCTCTGCCTGGATGCCAGCTAGGAGAGTGCCTTGGAGCCCAGCACTTGTCCTGGGCTGGTACTGGTGTCCCAAGGGCCTCCACAGAAGCCTTAAAGGTTTTCAGTGCTGCAGTTCTCCTTCTTCCCTAGGGATGTGAGGAGAGCAGAAGCCTTCCACACAGCCCTTCCACACAGCCCTAGAAACACCAAGAACCCCAAGGAAGTACCATCCTGCAGACACGGGATAGCAAAGCAAAGACCCACTCACAAAGGACACAACCCAGCTACCACAAAGGCATAGCTTGTCCCCAGACATCCTTATGATGCCACCACCGAAACTTGTCATTATTAAATAGGTCAGATTGGCTGGAGCACTGTGTAGTCTCCTGCTGAAACCTCATCAATGTCTTAACCAGTATCATTTCATTCTTGGTCTTTTTTGCCATATCCAAACCCAAAAGTTACTGACAAATAAAAGTTAACTCTGAAACTCACTCTAACTTTTGTCCTAATGCAGCTCTAAGCCAAAGGCAAAGAGTTAGTGCTTTAATCCACTTCACCATCTATCCCTCTGGGGGTTCATAGCTCAGCCATGAATGTTTGTTTTGAGCTGAAACTTGCAGCACAGGTTCTCCACCAAAAGGCCGTGGCAGGGGCGTGGGCAGCCACTCTCCAGCAGGCACTGCAGCCCCAGTAGAGTCCATGGTGGGGAAGCAGTGAGGAATGTAGAGTAGAGGAAGGGCAGAGCTTCCCAGCAGGAAAAGAAGTAGGAAACATGGCAAGTTGTAGTCTGGAAAAGGAAGGAGGGAGGGAAAAATTACAAGGCATACATATAATAATACCTTCATATTTGGTTTGCATACACTATTATGGTTTGGCTGTCTTGATTTTTCACTCTTCAAGATCTTTGGACAGACACTGGTGCTTTCTCTTGATCCCGATTGGACAGGGTTGGTGTCAGTACAACGCTCTGAATCACCATAGTCACAATTATAAAAATGTCAGTGTGTGTGGTTCGCATTTCTAAAACGCACCAATTCCGTATTTGTAAGCATACATTTTAATCTGCAAGATTTATGCAGATTTTTGTACTGCAGAATAAGATCCAAGCAAACAATGAACTCTGTAAAAGATCCTGCCATTGGGCTGCCTGCATATCTCAGGCTTTAGGGCTTGGGTTTTTTCATAATGCCCTTGTGAAGAGTGGAAATGCTGTCTCCATTTTACAGAAGAAGAGCTGTGGTACAGAGAAGATAAATTACTCCCCTGAGGCTAGGTAGAATGTCTCAAGCAAAGCAAAGAATGGAAATGTTTCACAGAATCCAGACTGCTGAAGTCCTGTGATGGATTTCCAGGCACAGGGGCACTGAGATATGAACTATGACCTTTACTGGCTAAAAAATAAAATTAGACATCCTCTTACCAGAACACAAAGTACTTTATACATGCTGTGTTTGCCGATAGATTTCCTCGGTTTTGATTTCTAGAGTTACATCTTTAACATCTTTAATGCAAGGCTTGGTGGAATTATATCAATAATGGACATAATGAAAGATTTTCCATTTCTAAAATCCTTTTTCTGTTCTGATATGCACCTTCAAAATAAATCTTATTGAACAGATCTCTTGTTTTGCTTATGTAGCCTCTCCTTTCTTTAGAAATCTTTTCATAGGTAACAGTTAATCCGAGTTTTTAAACTCCAGAAGGAAGTTTTATAACCTACTGTCATCTACATATGACTATGCCTGATCAAAGGTTCACCAGGAGGATTGTTGTGGCTATAAGTGCGTCAAATAACATTTTAACATGCTTATATTTAACATGCTTAACATTTATTTAACAGAGGCACAGTCACACAAGACATAAATTTCCTAACATTTTTTGATTGATCCAAGCTGTTTCATTTGCAGCAGGGACCAAATTTCAATACAAAAGCACATGGAAAAAACATACTCTTTATTAACTCCTGACGAGTCAGTCTGAGGACAAGCATGATTAAGCAAGTATGCGAACGTGAATAGATGAAAAGTTGAGGTGTTCTTGGAAATGCAGCTCTCAGTGCACAATGCTGCACAAAGATCTGCCCACTTAATTCTGGCTGAGAGAGCATTAAACGATCAATCAACAGCTCACCCACACAGTCATTCACCTTCAACAGAAAGAGGGACAGAGCTCCCATGGATAGAAGAGCCGCTTATTCAGGCAGGCAGTTGCAGAAGCTGGAAAGCTGAAGACTGAAGAGTTCTTATGAGAAAAATACATCTCAGTTTCCCATGGTACCTCAATGTCATCTGCAGCAAGCTGTATCAAACAGGACAACTGGCACAGCCTAGATAATTCTGTGCTTCGTACAGGA
Source organism: Cuculus canorus (assembly GCF_017976375.1). Classification (NCBI taxonomy): domain Eukaryota; kingdom Metazoa; phylum Chordata; class Aves; order Cuculiformes; family Cuculidae; genus Cuculus; species Cuculus canorus. Next base: position 63,838,141 of record NC_071404.1, read on the forward strand.
AAATGGCCATGAAAAGGTGTCAAATGAACACAGCAACCATAATTGACCACCTGCACAGGCTCTTGCAACAGAATATAATTACCAGGTGTGCATTCCTCTTTGTTATAAATCTGCATCACACTCCCATCAGTATGCAAATAACAACACTTCATCTGTGGCCACACTGATGAGGCATGTCTCTGGGCCACCCAACTGCATCTCTGACTTCTTGACATCAGCAAGTCCACTTTAGCGAAGTATGTTGCACAACAGCGGCGTTCACCAGATGCCATTTAGCAGATCAAAAACACTAGTGGTGGCTCCCACTTCTTGAGTTGCTGAGTCATTAACAGGCAAAATAGACAATGATTCACCATATATGCATGAGATGGGTGCATTGTAGTGGCTATACCGTGCCTAGTAACCAGCTGTCATGCCACAAAGAAAAATCTTTGCATACTTTCCAAACAGTATTTCACTACATGCTAATGACATAAAAGCTAGAAACCTTCTTGAGATATCAGCATTGATAGGTGCAAATGACCCACAAGTCTGAGACTCATGGATCCTTATATATAGGTATTTTGCCCTCTAGGCACCAGTGTGGCATCACTAAATGTAGATGTGCAAAGAAGAGATGTAAGAGGGTCATCTTAGGATAGATACCGTTCTTGAAAGACAAGCTCAAATTTCAAGCACATCTGATACATATGAGTACACAGCTGATTTTTCTTGTACATCTTACTCTGTCCCATTCATGGCATTACAAAAAGTGGCTCAGTTTTAGCCTCTAACATACGTCACTTCACATTCAGCAGTCTAAGTAAGAAACCGAGCCCACAGGCAGGCAGAATGACATTACTAAGGATTCCCTATGAGACAGAAAAATGAACAATCATTATGCCTAGTGTTAACACAGGACATCAAAAGATGCCTCAGCAGAGGTTATGCATCTTACCTGTCTTCTCATTTCCAAAGCCAAATTAGCACAAACATTCTTTGAAGTGTCAGTGTTTACTCAGGAGCCGTTAAATCATTGTTGGGTCCTGGTAAAGATCTAATGACTAGGCAAAAGCATTTTGCATCTCATTTCAGCTCTGCACACTGCTTTGAAGAGGTGCTCTGGTCATGGTACTCTAGACTGCTAGCACCCAGTTGCTGAAAAGGCCCAACAAAAAAAGGCCTGTTCTGGGAAAGCCTTCAGGCCACAGGATCACTCTGTGGCAGTCACCACCTGCCTCGCAGCATAAACAAGGTGTCACCTACCTCCTGTGTCACCTGTGTTTACTTGGTGTTTGGTGTGCTTTTCATCAAATAGCACAGGAGCAACATGAGTTGATGTCTTTACACCCCGTTCCTGGAGCCCTCTGTCTAGTCCTCCTCTGTCTATGTTCTCACAAAAGAAGCAGAAAAAACAACCATAAGAAATAAACAAGTATTTGATAGAGAGAGACAAGGAGACAGCTCCTGGAGAAACATTCTAGCTCACTGAGTCTCAGGAAACAGCACTGGCTCTTCCTGGTGGCCCTCTCTGGACACAGCAGCATTTGCTGACATATACTCGGACTTCGCGCTCTGGCCTTTTTGGAGCTTTTCTCCGTCCTTTGGGAGATTGGTAAATGTGTTTGCTTCTCTGATATTTGTCTTTTCAATCTAGAAATAGCACAGAAATAATATTTCAGCAGAATGAGAACACACTGACTTCTGATGTTTTCCACAATAGATGGGTTGATGTGAATATGAAAGATTATGTACTTGATTTGCTTCATTTTTACCAGTCTCTAGAGAGTTTAATCTATCCAGAAAAGAAGTGTATGTCTGATTTTTTTTCCTGTGTGACTGTCAGTTTATCATCTTGTAAGACAGAGTTATTCTAAAAACAAAAAAGTAGAATTCATAAGGCAACTTCATGAGTTTTACTCATTCTGTTTTTAGTCTACTTCCTTTATAAGACCATGTTGACATATGGCCAGCTACCATGCAAAAGGTGACACCTGGATTCAGTGCCCAGACTTTGAAAGAAAGGGGTTTTCTGTCATAAAAAATATTGATATATATTTTATCAATATTTACTGAACTGAAACTGTTGGATTCAGCTTTATAAAACTGACCTAAAGCAGCACGTTTACTTCATGTTTACTTACAAATGTAAGCTTATTTGCATACCTCCTAATATTAATCTTCATTCATTCTATTTCCAAAGGAAAGAAGAAAAAATGCTTCAAACATCACAGAACAGAAATATTTCTTTGACTTTGTTTTCTTACTGTTGTAAAGGATTTTTTAAACTCTCACAGCAGGAAAGTTATACTCTGAATATTATTATCAAGGATGAACCCGATTCACTGATCTAAAGGGACAAGTCTGACCAGCACAGAAATACTGTAAAATGGTGTAGAACAAGGGGTCTCTTGCTTGTCACCAGCAGCCAGACCCAGAGAGCCACAGCATCTCCTTATACGAAAGACCCCATTGTTTACCTGAGCGAGAGCACCAGTTGCAATCTTTGTAAGCTTTGAGTTTTTCCCTTGGCCAAAAATGCAGAAGACAAATTTAGTTCCTGGTACCTTTAGCTCAAATTCTGGTAAATATGGCCTTTCCCTGTTTTTATCAGACACACAAAGCCTCGAGTGACACAAAAATATGTCAGGGCATAAAACAAATGGATGTTGAGCAAGAGCTTCTGCTTTTCTTTCCTAGTCATATGAGGATAAGGTGACACTCAATTACATTAAAAATTGGCAGCTATGACTAAAGGAGGTCCTCTTCCACATAATTAATGAATGGAAGTCCTGGCCCCAGGATGTCATTGAAAAGAAGTGCTACTCCTTGACTCTGATAAATCTGCAGGAATCTGCACGTGTCCATGCCTAGCCCTGGAAATGCAGTTGTTTCCCTGGGACTTCTCAGCATTAACAGTCTGTAGAATCCAGGGATGACTCTTTGAAAGGAAAAGAACCAGAAAAAAAGCCTCCTTTGACATATCATTAGATGTTTGTTACCTATCACGCACACGTACAGCAATTGTGGAGATTTAATTCACCAGCAACAACTAGTGAAGTGCAGTTTTTCACAACCAGCAGAGCACTGACAACTCTGCTAGAGCTAAGGACTTCATTGCTAATGGTTTATGAATTTAAGATGATTAATACTTTCAGACAACATTTATCAGCTACAAAATCTTATGAAGTTCTACAGTTTCATTTTCATCATGACTTGCATATTTCTCTTGACTTTAATGTTTATTTTGATGACCAAAAGTCAGACCTGACACCTGCTTTGAGAAGCACATTGGCAAAATTAATAATAATATAAACAAACATCTTCTGTCAGGTGGATACTTTTTGAAAAAAAGCTGAATATAACGTGTGACTGGGGACAATAGGTAACCAGCCCCGGTTCCTTAGTGAATTGCAACTTTTGTACCATGTTTTTTAACAAACATATTCAGCCAAATCTAATTACATGATAAAAGTAACATCTTCAACAGGTTGGAAGTTACTCATGAAGATGTCCAACTCAGGTCCTCAAGACTTGAAGTGGTATAAATTGAGTATGTTCCATAGTCACATAATAGCTTTGCATTTCAAGTTTTGTTTGTAACAGGAGATGCTTTAAAGACTACTTGCATCAAGATATCTAATGGGGGAAATGCAACAAGTGGAGCCTGTATCTGCCTAAACTGCCGCACAAGTACACCAGAGCTGTTGACACAAAATTCTTTTCTGAGTATAGGAAATGCCAGGCTAGAATTTAATTTAGTAATTCAAATAACATGCAAGTATTGTATGGCACAGGCTGACTAAGAAGAGGACCAGACTATGTTGGATTCATGTGCTGCGTACTGTACCTATAAAAATTTAAATATAGGAACAGTTATAGCAGGTGAGACCAAAGCTGCGTCTCACCCAGTGTCCTGCTTCCAACAGCTGCTCTAGCAAATACCCAGGGAAGAGCAAGACAAGCAACATCTCAAGTATAAAGGCGTGCTAGCTTGGCTTAAAAGACCAGCTCCTGAATTTCTGTACTTCAAAGTAAGTATCAGAGCAGAAAGTTTAAGGACACGTCTTTCCTCAGAAATATTTGCAAGAAGTAGATATGCAAGCATAGATTTTTCCAATTACATCATTTTCAATGATGTAATACAAGTACTGTGTACTTTGAATACCAATTTCTGCAAGAGTCTTCAATCTTTATTAAAATCTTATAAGGGAGAGGTGATTTAGGCAGAGAAGCTTACTATTTTTTTTTAATTGATATTTGCCCTTCATAGTGATTCAGCCCAGGGACTGAAAGTTAGGATTTCCATGTGAATTAAAGCACTTTATCTTTTGAGGTTTGCATCTCAGTATTTATAGCTCAGTTAGGTGGGACCTGGTCTTGCAGCCTTAAGTACATGAATAGTATCATTCACTACCACCACTCAGGAGAACAAGGACTGTGACAGTATCTTTCACTCTCTTTCACCATTAGCAACTGCTAGTGGGGAGGCCACTGAGTAGGTGACATTATAACCCACAGCCCAATCCGGATCTCAGCTTAGGTGGCAAATCATGGGTAAATCCACAGCAGTCACTGGTATTACAGCAGGAGTAAAACAGCTGTGAACTAAGTGGGATCAGGATCAGATCATCTGCTTACAGCCTCGTACGTTTCCAAAACATTCTCTGATGGGGCTGAAATTTTTCCATGATTGATCTCTGGCCAAAGGCAACTCTTCTTTTTTTTTTTTTTGGTTTTGTTTTTTTTTTTTTTAAAAAAAAAAAAAGTATAAGTAAACCCTCCATTTTTTTAGAGGGGAGAACTTATTGGAAAGAGGCCTTTGCATTTCAGAAGACAGTTAATTGCTAAAAAAGTGATATTGGACAAAAATACTGCTTTTGTCACATTACTAATTTAAGCACAACTCCTCCATATATTTTTCCTGTAATTGTAGATATTCTGTGTGGCAATCAGAAAGTAACTGCTATACAGCTGTTTACAGACTGAGAACTAATAAATCTGACTATCAAAGAAATAAATCTTTCTCTCTGTAGTTTCAAGAGCATGAATGCATTCCTCTACTTTGCAAAGCCTGTGCAGGGGCCTAACCCACAGGTCCCACATCCAGGGAAAAGAGCAAGCTTAAAGTTACTCATCAGGACAGAACCAGAGAGGGACAGCTCATTTGCAAGTGAACACTTTATACAAACACACTGAAAAGCACAGATTTATTTAAAGAAATATATATTACTGTCAAAAATAATTTTTTTAAGAGCTATGAATGTGTCTTCCAGCATTTGTTGCAGACTTTTGGAGAAACCACCCCTTTACTAACTCAGAGTAGAAGATGGAGAGTCTGCTTTAGTTTCCCCAGGTTTTTGTTTCCAGCTCAGTGGTTTCTGCCTGAGCTCAGCCCAGATTCCCCGCGAGGTCAGCAGCCATTCAAAATCACTCCTGCTCCCAAGGACCAGCCAAGCCTCATTATATTTCTGTGCAAACACCCTCCTGAAATCACAGCTCCACTGACAAACAGTTTTGCACAGCAGAAAACAACAGGGTAAATCACACCGAGCTACAAGTCGCCACTTCAGAGTTTCCAGCGAATCTATAAAAGGCATGTAACTGCGCAGAGGAACAAAATCTTTAAACATGACAAAAGCAGGCAGCGCCAGTCTGGCCTGTGTGTTGGTCTAAGGAGGCGTTCAGGATCCATATAAGGGTCAGTATGATAAGATGGTCACACATTTAATGATTTTGAAATGCATATGGTGAAGGCGCAGCCCTGGATCAACAGCAGCACAAGCTGTTCAACAAAGAGGTTGGTCTATAATGGGAATCTAAAACAGAAGGGGAAAGAAACACCTTACTACACTCCAGTAGGAAGATAGAGAGCTGCTTGAAGGGGAGATCTTGTTTCATAGAGGTGATGATACGCACTGCTCCAGCCCCACGCTCCCTCTGCCTCCAGCTCTCTCTGCTGGCACTTGTGGTCTCCAGGAGGTCACCTCTCCTACCCTCACTGGGAAGAGGACTGGTGGAATTTCTTGGATTTCAATTATTTAGTGTGTGCATATCCAAAGGTAGAAATCTTGTTATGTTCATGGCAAACTTAAATGATGAGTGGCTGATACTGCGACACAAATATCATCATCTGGGAGGTACGGGTGAAACAACCTTGAATCTGGCAAGTTCCCTTTGTCAGTCACAGACTGCCTGTGAAATCCCCAGCAAATCACTCACCTGCCCCACAGGACCAAGAATGTCTCACTTCTAAACCTCATATAAGTTTTTCATCAGCTCCCCTGACAGCCCAGTTGGATACATCTCACATTTTAAAAGTTCTCTGAGTAAAGAGATCAAGCAAAATGAGGATTTCCTTCCTACTCGGGGGCACCATAAACACCAGGCTTCAGAGCCAACCCCACTGATGTCAGACATCTTTGTTTCCACATTACGTTGTTTCTGCAACCTCCCCCAGAGCCCGCTGCAGCCACGCAGCTGGCCAGCTGGCCCGTAGTTCACAGGATGTTCTGAGCCCAAGCCTTCCTCATTAAGGAGGAGGGACACCAAAAGAGACAGGCTTTCTTCCCCACCCAAAAGGAAAGAGCTGACATCCAAGAGGGAAGCAGGAGTGGAGACTACTGCCTACACAGTGTTGAGTGGCAAAGGCTGCTAGTGGGCAGGGTCTGGCTTCTTGGCCAACAGGGCTGGTGGCAGAGGTGTGTTGCCAGATGAGCAAGAGTGGCTGCTACCAGCAGTGGCTTGGTGTGGACAGCCAGCGTGAGCTAGCGAAGTGGTGATTGCTGAGTCTGGGGGCACTGGGGAGATGAGGTACTGCCCCTGTGCTGTGGGTTGCTGCTGGAGTCCCACAATCATGCCCAGCTCTTGCTGCAGAAGCAATGCTGGGCGGTACTGACTCATAGGACAAATGCCAAAAGAGAGCTTTGGTTTATGATTCTGGATTTCATCAAGAGTCCTTCTTCAAGTACAAATTTAAGCCTCTGCCTTCTGTCTGCAAGTTGGAGAGAGCTGCTTTCTTTGCCGCAGGGACTGTGTACATAGAGTGGGTCAAGGCAAAGAAGCACAAAAATAGTGTGGCAATTGCTGACCACAGAAGCACCATAGTTAGACATGGTTTGTTTAGTGCCAGAAGAATGCAAGCCACTTTGCCAAACAAGAATCTTCCTCCCAAAGAGGCTCCCAAAGAGCCTATCATCAGTTTTTTAAAGTGTTCGCAGTTTGCTGGCTGAAGCTTTCCACTGGAGCTGGTCCTGCCTAGGGGCTGTACACTTGCAGGGTTGGAAAACAGAGTGCTGATATATTCTTGCCAAATTCAGCTTGTTCCTTGGATTGTTTTCTTTCTCTAATCACTGTTTATCTTTATGTGGGCCAGATTGGCCCATTTCTTCCACTCTTTCACTAGTCTCTACAACAGATATATGATCTCTGAAATTCTCCCTTGGCTGACCACGGTTCATTCATCAGGGAATAAATTTATCCCTTTGTTGGGCAATTAGCAAGCACTCAGTGAATTTATAAAGGCATTTATAAGACCTCAGCCACCTCAAATTTCCAGGTATCATGTGAGCAGTACCCTGTGTGTGCCCAGGCTTTTCCCCTTTTAGCAAAGCATGTCCCACCAATAGCCTGCAAAAAAATCTGCACCTCAAGCTCTTGGAAAGGACAGATCCTGTCTCCACTTGCCCCACTTCAGCAGACAAGCTAAAAAGAGAGCTACCCAAAACTTGCCCTCAGCTGTGTTTCTAAGCAGGAGTTTTCACTGAGCCAACTGTAGCTTTGATTTCTACTCTCTTTTTCATTATATTTGGTTTGATTCTGTCTATCCACCACTGTCACACCTATACTCTCAGGCCCACTTGCTTAATGTTCTGTTATTGTTGCTTACATTTCAGTTTGTATTCTGCTCTGAATAGGTAAGATAGATGAATAAAAGATTATTATCCCTTTTTACAGATAGACAAATGGGAGAGTGGAAAAATTAGGTTATGCCTCCACAGTCTGCAGCACAGTCAGAAGAAGAGCCTCAGTCCTTTGAGTTTGGTACCCTAATCACAGTTCCATAATTTTCCACCTGAACCTGTTCCAGCTGACTCTCAAGACCTGGAAGAACATACTTCAGTAGTTCCTCTAGCTGCCTGGGACACGAAAAGCGATACTTTTACACTGAAGAGAGGGGAAGTAACTGGCCACTAAAACACCAGGAAGCAGATTCAGCTCTTACATAAGTGAAAGCAACTGCGTTTTGCCAAGTCTGAATTTGCCTCCGTATCCATAGCGTTACATTTTTTGAGTTCTTCTGGCCAGAATGAAAACGGTTTTGGTTACCCAATGAAACCATAAAGCCCAGCTCTGAACCGGCTATAACGCAGCCGGCTGCCATCTATGACAGCTGGAGATAGTTGGGCTGCAGACACAGTGCCAACATGCAGATCCATCACCCATTGCCCCCCACAGGGACACAAGCACCATTGCCAGACTATTCCCATCTTGCAGCCAGAACCATGAAGCTGAAGCAGCTCTGCTGCTGTCTCACGCTGTGTTTCTTCTGGCCTGCCTCCGTTAAGAGCCTGCTCTCAACCACCGGGAGCGGAAGCCAGGGCTGAGCACGGCAGTGATGCACAGGACCCCATGTGCTTCACTGTGGGAATTTTCACACGTTAGCCTCTGCAGAACTCCCGCTTAGAAATAAAAATCACAAGTTTGGGGCAAAAAGTGTTTGCCAAGACCCCTTAATTGGATGAGTTGGTATTCAGTTTCCCAGTGGCTGTGTAGTATATCTATATATAACTTCTAACTTCTTTTCTCTCAAGCACATATTTAACATTCGGGTGTGCAGGTCCTTACATAAGAACAGTGCTATAATATTATAAAAGTCTTGTAAATATTACTTGTGTAAGAGAGCACACAGGGTGGTAATGTCCAGGCAGCTGGCATAAGTGGGTAGATTCATGTCATTGCCACAGTCATCTGTCGGCAATGAGTTATACTTCATGTAAAACAATGAAATCAGCTCACAGGCAGTAAAGACAATGAAGTTTGTTTGGGACATCTGAACATGCTGCATTGAAATCCTTGTGTGTTTTGTTACCCTGATCTATGCTTCTCTACCTGTAAATAAAATGACTATACCTACTTTTTTTAGAATCTTCTCGTCCATTTTAAAATAAAAGTAGTTGTCTATTTTAAGAGCTTTCATATAGCCCCCTTTCCATTTTCCATGCTGAGCCACAACTGCAGCATATACAAATGTGACAGCATTTACAAAACACAAAGCTCCAGCAAACACAAGACTGTGAACCAGAATAACTTTGACTCCACAGAGCAAATAAAAAAAAAAAAAAAAAAAGAAGGATGCAGGGCCCTGGGATGTTGAGGCAACAAAACCTCTCCGCTGACCTTGAGCAAGAAGTCCTTCCTGTCCTCTGCCCTACATCACCATCAGTCAAATTCCAAAATACCACAGATGGTAACATACCCATTATCCACAGCTTGTAACCAAAAGACTACACCCTTTTGTGGTCTTGATTTCAGTGGCCAGAACAATATCTGGAATTTAGGCTCTAGAGACCTCATGAAGATTGCACATGGTGACTGGTGCATGTAGGAGTGCTCGCATGACCCATTTCCTCTCGAAGACACCTGCACTATGAAAAACTATGAAAAGGCCACAGTTTTATACTAAAAAAAAAAGAAAGGAAAGAGAGAGAAAGAGAGAAAGAGAGAAAGAGAGAAAGAGAGAAAGAGAGAAAGAGAGAGAAAGAGAGAAAGAGAGAAAGAAAGAAAGAAAGAAAGAAAGAGAGAAAGAAAGAAAGAAAGAAAGAAAGAAAGAAAGAAAGAAAGAAAGAAAGAAAGAAAGAAAGAGAAAGAAAGAAACCATTTTCTAGAAATGGTCTAATCAGTTTCTTCAGTGCCTGCTGGAATAATCATGATGAACTCTGTCAGTGTTAATGGGGGTGTTACAAGTATCTGTGTAGGACTGCCTCTGTAATTCAGCATTAATTAGCTGAATCATTATTTTAGAGTGTTACTGAATTATCTTATAATTACCACCTAACTTGGTGCTTGTAAATGAGGCAACAGAAGGAAATGGCAATTCTTTTAAATGTACTTAAAATTAAGAAGGCATAATAAACACTCCATTCTGTCCTTTTTAGAAGGTTTTTTATCTTCTGTGAGATGTAAGGCTAGTACAACTGCTTTCATCTATGCCTTGTAGATTTATTACAATCATTATAACAAATGGAAATGAATATTATTCGGGTTTATTACCCCATAGTATATCTTTATGAGCATGCAGGAAACCATGTTGCTTTTTTATCCACTGCCTAAAAAGAGAAAGAAAAAATCCTGCCTGGGAAAACAGAGCATTGCAATTGAAAAAGTATCATTTGATTCTCCTAATATAACTGTTTTGCTAATAACTTATCTGCTCTGATTCCCAACACAATCAGACCTAATTGTTGCTCCCTAAGAAGCCTCATTACAGCTCGACTGGGAAGGTAGTTAGCAAATACCGTGTATGTTTTTTTGTCACTGATTCTGCTTTGCAAGTGCTAAATCTGTGGTACAAAGTCTATTGCATCACATCCCCCCCTGGCTGAAACATGCAGAAGAAAGGGGGAAGAAAGGGATTATGTGTGTCACTGGGCAAATTGGGAAAGCTTGTAAGACCTGGCTGGTTTGGGTTCAGGTGTCTGGGCTCAGCTTTGAACGCTGTGGACAAGACACTTTACTCAGTCATATATTCCCAAGAGACTACTATTCACTATAATTTTTTGCAGGATTTTCTGACAGTACAGACTCATGTTCATAAAATTGTAAAGAAGTGTGCTAAGCAAATCTCTCCTTATTCTCAGCTTTTTACTGAAAAGCACTTTTTGTATCAACTTCACTCAGACTAAAAGAGATTGTCCAGGTCAACAGATCTGAGGTCTGCGAGACCAAAGGGGAGTCAGTGTTGTGCAACCAGTTGTACCAGCAACCAGACATTTCTTGCATGCTTTAGTTTTTCAGGGTGTATTCGGAGATTTGCAGCAGGTAGTTAACAGTCTGCATTCTCTTACCATACACTCCTTATGTGGGAGTCACAACATACCTGTAGCCTTCATTTTGTTAGTATTTTGCTAGCAGAGCTGAGGGCACGTTAGTACTTGACTTCTTTCGCAGTTAAATGATTCTAAAATGAAAGAAAAATCAATGCATACACTTATATATGAGGAATAGAGATATTTGAAAAACCTTTGTTGTGAACAGATATTCAGCCTGACTTTTCTCAAATACATTGCTTCCTCAACACTAAATATTATATGCAATTTGAAATAATGTAATAGTTTATTGTGGGTGATTTCTGGTAGGATGTTACTGACAACAATGAAGGTGTGGAACATTAAATCACACTTTTACTTTTACATCTATGAAAAAAAGGATGATTTTCATACCCTGACATGCTTATAGCTTCGAGAACGAGTCTGTTATTTATGAAGGTTCACTCTGTAGTTCTTGGAAACAGCAGAATATTACTATTGTGATTGCTCTTCTTGCTAGAATCATGATGGCATTCACCCTTCATGCAGAACAGTTTAAAGCATGGGAAGAAGTCACAGCACAGTTAAACAATTTGGTGGCAAACGTAGCCCACAAATAACTACAACTTACACACAGCACAGTTTTACAGGTGACAGAAGAATGTTTTTCTTTCCTTAAGTTTCTCAACCCTCTTAGCCAAGGTCAGTCGATTAAAAATGTATGATGTAGCTGGCTTTTAAAAGCAACTTTCTACCAGGCAGTAGTGGTTTGTTACTAGGAATTAAAACGGTCCTGAAACCTAGAAGATAAAACACTTGGAAGCTTATATGGTGAAAATGTGAGTGACAGAAAAATTTTGTTTGGAAGGGACTTCGGGAGCTGATCTAGTCCAACCTCCTTCTCAAAGTGGGATGAACTTCGAAGTTTTGTCAGGCACCTCAAGATCTCATGCAAGCAAATTTTACTTACTTCCCAGACTTTCCAAAGCTCCAAATGACAAAATGCAGTTCTTTGTTCAGCTTATATGCAAAACACCCTTAGTTTTAGTTCAATTAGATTTCTGACCCCTACCTGCACTGCTCATATCAGCACAGGCAGCAGTTTTATATATATGAGCAAGGCTGCCAATCACCTTGAAGAGCCCACTTCCAATTGTACATAACATTTCCAAACACTACAAAACATTTCCACACTGAGTGAACTATTTTATTTACTCTTGTCTTAAAATATGAATTTCAGTTGAATTAGCTCAGGTGTTTCTAAAGAACAGGCTCAGGAACAAGCTTTGTGCTGAAAAACGTGGTGCACTCCAATAACTTTGGAGCAAGGACAAGAAGCTGTGTCAAAGAACAGCTTCTCTGCGCAGTTTCTATGCAGCTCCACCCGTATTTGGTTAAAGGATGAGCCCTTAAAAATTATGATTGAGTCTGCTCAGTGTGGACTTGATGGCCTTTAACAGATACTGTCTGTGAAAATACCAACCCCATGGAGCATGTCTGAACCACTCTCCACTTTTTTGCAGAGCAGACTCCAGCTGTGTGCCAGGGTGGGGACGAAAGCCTGGTCACAAGGAGGCAGGAGGTTGCTGTCACACGCAATGCGTTTGCTGCAGGACATGGACACCAAGTGGAGGGTGACACCATGTACCAGCGATGGAAAGGGGGTGGGGAGTGGCTATGGCACAGGAAGGATGTAGTCTAGGACAGGCGCCCAGGGACCTGTGCTGGAGGCCAGAAAGAGCAGGCTAGGGTCTGGGAGCCTGGAGAGGGGAAATAGAAAGCGCTAAGCAAGGAGCCAGTGCTGGGGAACAGGACCTTGGCATTGAGCCCTGAACTGGCCAAGCTGGGAGAACACGAGGGGCCAATGTTGAGAAAGGGAACATGAAGACAGGATCAAGTTAGAAAATACAAGAGAAGGAGAGTAATTTGCTCATAAACTTCTACATGGTGCTCATCACTACCAGTCCTGAGTCCTTTACAAACATCAATGATTTCATTTTCACAGCATGCTGCTAATTGAGGTGATACTATTAGCAACACTTTAAAATTACAACCTGAAACCTGGAGAGATGTAGGGCCAAAGTTTCTACTAATCTTGGTGTGTATTCTGACTCATGTATTTGCTTTTCTCACAGCATTTACCACTACAAAACATTTCAGGAATTCAAAGTTCTTTAGAGATGCAGCTGTTCATATGTATGAAAACCAGAAGACATGGTCAAGTGCCCAGAAAATCAGGAATACCTGATTAAGAAAAACCTGTGAAAAAAATGGTTTAAGTCACTACCCAACAGGATATATGATTATTAAAATGTTGATAAAAATGCTTAATTTCCCTTGCTGCTACATCATCTCACTCTTTGGGCTGACTGGTGCCTCTAACTCCCTCCAGGACAGGCATGACCCAGAGAGCTCATAGTGACATCTTGCCAGCTCCCATAAGCACAGACATTCAGCCTTCCAGAATAAACCTCCCGGGAGGTGTTTTTCTTCTCTAGCCCACAATTAAATGACTTCTTCTTTACTGCCTTTTCCTGTTTATGCATTCCTCCTCCCTGGTGATTGGGCTCAGTGGCTGAAGCGTCATGTATTTCTTCATGGGATGGCATCCTTCCTTCCCCTCCTCCTTAAAGTTACTCACTTAACTTTTCTTCTGTGTATCTTAATTAGCACGCCGCCAGCTTTAGGTATCAGGACACTTTCTCCAGCTTAAAGCCTAAAATAGAATCACAGAATCATAGAGTGACAGAATGGTTTGGGTTGGAAGGGACCTTTTCAAGCCATCTAGTTCAACACCCCTGCAGTAAGCAGGGACATCTTCAACTAGATTAAGTTGCTCAGAGACCCATCCAACCTGACCCAAATGCGAACTTCCAATACCCTGCTGCATTCAGTCTCCATGTACGTAGGCAATTGAACAAGTGGTTTAAATATGAAATAGTTCAGACTATGCAGTTGGCATCTCAATTTGTTAGATTAGGGAAAGGGCCTTGAACCTGCCCTGATTTTAGCAGTAAGAGGTCAAGTCCAGTTTCGAGGCATTAGCCTGAATGTAAATAAAACATGTTTACTCAGTTAGGTTTGAACATGCGTTGCCTCTGTTGCCTGATAGCCTACATGATATCATGACATTTATAATTGTGTTGATTCTCACTGCAGGGTTAAATCTTAATACTATAACTTTTGAGGTATTTTTTTGTGTGTAAATGTAAAGAAAATAAAAAAGGAAAAATATGCATGAGTACAATATGTTGGAGTTCTTATGTTCATCCTGAACTCAGTTAAAATGATCTTATTTACTCTAGGGTTTCTTATTAAGAAACTTGTTTAAGGGAACATTTTACATCTATTTCACACTCTTTCAGGCATGAAATAATTTGCCTGTGAGCTGGTGCTATGCCCACAAAATCTTTAATTTCTCATTTCTGATGATAATTTTTGTTGTGATTTGCTGACATCAGCCATCGCCCATCCCAGCACCCCAGCCCTTTGTAACCGACCGCAAGGAGGCTCACAAAACAAGCTGTGCCCACTATTCACCATACCCAAGTAGAAAAACTCGAAGGATGGCTCTACTAAAAACGTTTGTCTGACAGATCTGCATACGTCATTTCTTGGCATCTATCTGTCAAATTATTTGGCAGTTCTCTCCATACAAATTGTAGCAGTTTAGCTGCAACAATTTCCAGATCAAAGCTGTCAATCACTAGGCAATTCCCACAAGGACATGCAAAAGGACCTGACAGGGAAATTATCTAAAGCTGCAATAATCTAGAAGACATGATAAAGAGAAAACGCAAGATTTCCCAAATTAGATGGACTGAAATTCAATTACTGTTCTCCTGCATACAATTTAAGACAGTGAGCTACCAGAGCCACTAGATCTGGAGGCAAAAATCTAGAAAGTGAATTGCAATTCATCTATTTCTTGGCATTCCCCCCCTTTCCAATTAAATATGCTTTTCTTTTCTTCTCCATTATTCTGAGGAGGCAGTAAACCTCAGTCTAAATGAGCATTTACATGAAAATCAAAGCTCTCCGAGGCATCCACTGAAACTCCTTTAATACAATATTTGCTTTAATTTGATTTTCTTTCTTGCCCGTGGGATAGTTTCAATCACATTTAGTATGATTTACAATTGTATGCCCCCTCCTCCTGCAGAGGTCATTCCCTTTCCTAAAAATGCATCATTTGACTAGAAAGAATTCCTTTTACAAGTAAACAGCACAGCAATCAATGTCCACAGATAATAGTGAGCACAGTTCAATTTTTAATAAGGTCTCTCAAATGTCAAAATCCCTCATTTTAATCGCAAGGAAATATAATCTTCTTACATCGCATGCAGCCTCTTGGTTGTCTCCTTCAGAAAGACTGCTTTCTTGGGCTGACAAAATAATCTCTTCTACCTTATCTTATGAAGAATCCAGTTTCATCATACATATTTCAAGCAATCTGAACACACACGAATCAGGCAATCATATTCTATGCTTCTCATTTATTTATCTCCCCACTTCAAAATATAAAATCACATAGAAAGAGTTAGGATGTGAGCATCTTCTTAAAGATACTTAATCCTGCTTTCATGATATCTATCTCACTTTGTTTTATTAAAATAGCCTGCCACATGTTATTGAAACTGTATCTCAAAGAAACAAATATTTCTTTTAAAGAGGCTTCGTTGAGGAGATGTGTTGCTTAAAGCATTAAAAAGTAGAATTTAGAATTGTGTTTATACAAATATACTAAGCCTTTACCAAACATAGAGCGATGTACAACAAAATTAAAATCTAAAGTCAGTAGCAGAAAAGCAAAACTCTAATAATAATCTAATAATAATCAAAAAACCTGGGTTTTTTACTGCTAATCTATGCTACAACATTCAAAGGCACTATAACACCTGATGACATACTAGCCCCAAAGTAAAAAATTTTGTTTATCTAAAACACATTGACATCTAGATGGAGATCCGTGACAAGTGGTGTCCCTCAGGGGTCCAAACTGAGACCTGCCTTGCTTAATATTTTGATCAATGATACAGACAGTGAGATCGAGTGCACGCTCAGCAAGTTCACAGATGGCACCAAGCAGAGTGGTGCAGTTGTCATACCTGAAGGACAGGTTGTCATCCAGAGAGACCTGGACAAGATGGAGAAGTGGGCCTTGTTGAACCTCATAAGGAACCTCATAAGGTTCAACAAGGCCAAATGCGAAGTCCTACAACTGGGTTGGGGCAATCCACAGTTTCAATATAGGATGAGAGATGATGTGATTGAGAGCAGCCTTGCAGAGAAGGACTTGGGGGTGCTGACTGATAAGAAGCTCAACGTGAGCTGGCAATATGCACTTGCAGCCCAGAAGGCTAACCGTATCCTGGGCTGCATCAAAAGAAGCATGGCCAGCTGGTCAGGGGAGGTGATTCTGCCCCTCTTCTCTGCTCTCATGAGACACCACCTGCAGTACTTTGTCCAGTTATGGAACCCCAGAAGGATATGGAACTGTTGGTGTGGATCCAGAGGAGAGCCACAAAGATGATCAGAGGAATGGAGCACCTCTGCTGTGAGGACAGGCTGAGAGAGTTGAGGTTGTTCAGCCTGGAGAAGAGGACACTCCACAGAAACCTTATAGTAGGCTTCCAGTACCTGAAGGGGCTTACAGGAAAGCTGGAGCGGGACTTTTTACAAGGGCATGGAGTGATAGGTCAGAGGGGAATGGCTTTACATTGGAAGAGGGAAGATTTAGATTAGACATTAGGAAGAAATTTAACCATGATGAGGGTTGGTGAGGCACTGGCACAAACTGCCCAGGGAAACTGTAGATGCCCCCTCTCTGGAGGTGTTCAAGATCATGTTGGATAGAGCCTTGAGCAGCCTGGTCTAGTGGGAAGTGTCCTTGCCCATAACAGGAAGGTTGATAGTGGATGATCTTTAAGGTCCTTTCCAGCCCAAAACGTTCTATGATTCTATGAAAACACAAACAGTGGGTCTGATTTTCTGTCCTCACATTTATCTCCACATTTTGTTGCAACTCTGTCTATGTAAAAATGTAATGAATTCACATATATATACAGGATCTAGCCACATCTGCATGTGTATCTTGCGCTTAGCTATATCTGTGTGGGTTTGTGCCTACTGATCAGGCATACAACCAAGAGAAAAAATAGGGTCCATATCTTTCCACCAGTACATATCTGCAGGATTTTGGCATTTGAATTTTGTGAAATTCTGCGTTCTTTGAGTTTGAATCTCTTAACAAGTCATTATTTACCTCTTAAGCTGACTGATTTGTCCTATTGACCTGTCTCAGCTTCGAGACTTAGAGCTGTGGGAAAACACAGGTGATAGCTGTATAGTTCTTTGGCTTCTTTCAGGGAACTTTGGGCTTTATTTTAGAAACAGTGCACATTACCCAGACTCAGGTCAGCTATTCCATCTGTGTTACTGGTTAGCTTAAAAACATTCCCTTCCCGACACTGGAAATCAACGCAGTCTTCCCAATTTTTTTTTTTCTTCTTGCTCTTAATAGAGCATCTTTACAAGAAAGGTAAGAAATTTCACGTGTGTGTTGCATGATAAAAAGCAGTGCAGAGACAGCAAACCTGTCTCCAGAAACTAGGTGAGGGACCAAAAGTGTGGCACCTCCCAAGTTAACGTACTCTGTAAAATAAATCAAAACGCATTTCTGCAATGTATGTACTCTAACTTGTTTTACTTGCTTTTATAGCAACTAGTCCAGGTGTGCACAAAGAATATAGATATTTGCACACGGCTTTCAAGAGCCACGTTGTTTCAGTTGACCGTGTTGTTGAAGACAAAGCAGCAAACCACAAAGAAAGCCTGCCAAGCACTGAGACGGGGTAAGAGTTGTAGACTTTCAGGCTTGAGAAACTCACATGAGGTGACACTCCCCAAGAAGATGCAAGCACATCATCAGCTGAAGATTTTCCTATACAGAAATCCCCTGCACTGCTCAGGATATCCTACTGGTCTGCAGCAAAATGCCCAAAGGTATTGGCAACCTGAAGGGGTGAGCGAAACCACTGCATGCTGGACCAGAGACGCTATCTTACTGCATGATACTTGGGGAAAGGCTAGAACTGCTGTCGTCCCCTTGCTGGGTCTATGGCTTTTGGCAGAACCACTCTAGCTGATGGGACTTCATAGTCACATTACTGATCAGTAAACCACGTGTTGGTCTCTGCACGTAAACAGTGAGGGAATCTAGAATACATTATCCCTAAATAAAAGCTGAGTATCAACAACACCACTATCCATAAGCCACTCAGAAATGCTCACAGCAGATAGTGTCAACTGATTTACACTGATATTGACAGGAAAAGTCAGAGAACTAGTGTTTCCTAATATTCTGGGCCACCCATTTGTCTGGTCACTGCTTGTCCTCACAACGCACCACAAAAAAGCTATTTCCACCAGAGTGCTGGGATTTACCCTAAAACTTTAAACTGAAACCTTATCAGTCTGTTCAGTATCACACTTCCAAAATCTTCCTTCATTTTTCCCCTTCTAAGAATGTGGAGCTCGTTTCCAGATGTGTCTGCTTCCCTGGAAGCAGGAGGCACCCTAACTGGATCGATACACAAACTTTGTTGCTCTATGAATATGCATTGCTGCCTCTCAGTAACTTCTGTCGTGTCTTTGTTTGCCTTTATCAATGCCTTGGTGGTAGTAAGCTTTTCTTGTGGTGAGCAACATTTTGAACAGTGCTCATTTCAATCTGTAGGCATAAGTTGTGGGACAAATCACCTGTTTTTTCTTATGTAAAACCCACTGTCCCTGAAACAACGTCCATTCCCTTTAACCAAGGCTATGTCAGAATGTTATTAACTTTAAAACCAACAAGTAAAAATAGCAGGGATACAAAGCAATAACTGGAATAATATTTAATATTACATTCTAGCAAGGCCCAGAGCAACATAATTATGTAGCCACTGCTGCACCAAACAAGGAACAACCATTGAACGCACTTGAAGGCATACCTCTAGGGATAAGATTTGTAACATGTAAGTCTACAGCCTCCGTTCTTCCTTTCAGCTGCTACAGAGGTGCAGGGAGTTGGGAAGCTGAAGTAAAGGAGGATGAGGAAGAGCCATTTCTCTGGTTTTGACAGACTCTCTTCTCTGTTACCTCAAACTAAGGTTTCTGTGAACTGCTCTCCCTACTGCCCCATAACAAGAGTGGAGCACCATGTCTTATTCCTTACAAAGGTCAATAGGACATAGTGTTTGAAAGTCTCATACATTGGCTGTGAAGGAACCTTGTAAGAAACACCTTTCTCACTTTACATGAACCATATAACATTACCTTTCTACCTGAAGATCAATACATATCCGCCAGTGCTTTCCCACCTTCATGGAAATAAACTTTCAGTATGAGAGTTGTGGATGATTGTCCTTCTGTTGCAATCCCTAAGATGATATTAAAAAATTCCTGCCAGTCTCTTAACACCAAACCATACCTCCAAAGCCCTGGATGCAGATTGAGCAAACAGAAAATTATCAAAGGGATGCTTCAAATGAAGCACACATCTGCTGCCTCCTTTCTCCAGTTTCACTTCTATTATTTTTTGACCACTACTGTTCTGGCTTTCCATCTCCCTCAGGGCGGCGGTCCTGGCTGGAGACTGCAGAGATTCCCCTGCTCTCCCAGTCAGAATACAGAGCCCTCAATATCAATGCTGACACTGATCCTCTTTCAGTTCAGTGCCCTGTAAAAACGGAGTCTCTCCCCCTTGAAGGAGCACTCCAAGCCCCCCATTTTGTTGGTCAGATTTCCCAAAGACTTGTGGTACCTCCCCGAGTATCACTACGTATCTTTAGTAGATACCATTACTAAAACCTCCGCAAAGACCCAGATGAAAAGAGAAAATGACAAGTTTTTGTTGGTGTGCTACAAGTCTTTGATATGGCTAGGATGGGTGGTTGGATGGATGCACTGACGGATGAGTTTTCCTCTGTGCTGCACCACCATTAATGAGGATATATCACTGTCCTCTGTGTCCACATTCATTGCCATCTTCATTTTGCCTTTGCGGCCTAAATTGTAGTCATCTTATAATGTCATTACTGGTATGAAAACCATCCTGCCAGTTTTTCTGAACTCTATATAAAGATCATAGATACCCATATAATATATAGCCACACTAAAATATCCCACATTTGCCTTTTGTACTGAATTGCCAAAATACTTCCCACAATTTATATAAGTTTTCTGGGTTATAGGACACGATGTTATAGGACTTCACTGCCTGTCAAAAGGAAATGCCTTCTTTATACTGCCCTGACTATTTGAAGTTCTCATATCAACCTGGATTACCCGCAATCCTTCCCTCTCACAGTTCAGATTATGAAAGTAGATGGGGCAATTTTGAACTCAGTATCATTTTCACATATAAGGCAGGAGTTTGCAACATTTCCTTTATGAAGTATTCCAGTAGTCTCTGGATTCAGAAATTCCTTGCCCATGTCAATTTGTCTCTTTGACTAGTTTTCTTTTTTATTTTAATCAAAACTGGCATAGGGAAGTACCTCAGGCTGTTTTGACCCATTATACCTTCCATCCAAGAAATCACCTTTTTGGCACATTTGACTAAAATGGATCAATTAAAGGGAACACTTTACCATTCTTTGAAATAAACCTCTCACTTTTAGTCCCATCTCCTATTTTAATTCCCAAGAGCCACGGCACTATAAGAAGATTTCTTTTTTTATTTTTTTTTTCTGTAATCAAACTGTGATAATTCTTTTTATAATGGTGCAATTATCTACTCTCTTCTGGTTTCACCTTAGCAAGCTCAGTGAGTCATAGACCTTTACATCTACTGCATCTACGCCCACTAACAATCAACAAGGAGCGACAGTCCCCAGAACTCCTTTGCTCTCCACAATGGGTTTACAAGGAAGCACCTGCTTAGAACTAGACACCTTTCAGTATAAGCTCTGAAATAAAAATGTACACATGGAGTGTACTGCTGAGTTTATTTAGTCATTTGTTTATGATTCCCAGACAAATAAGGTCTGATTCTTTCTCTGCTGACAGTGTAAAACATGTTACAATCACTTGTGTTACAATTATGTAAAAATCGCATAAATAGTGCAAATCTAGCTCAACATCTCTAATTCCTTAAACAATCCTGGTTTTGCTTTCACTACTCTTATACATTCCTCTTGTAGAAGACAGTATTGCTCAGGACTTGAAAACTGAAGCTCATCCACAGGATTATCATCCCACTGACTGTTGCCTTTTCCCTGGAACAGAATCAAATGAAGCAGATGAAAAAGATCAGTCCCCATCTTACATTTAGGAGTAGTCATATCTTCTGTGCAGCTGTTGAACACAAAAGATTTCTGATAAGCTTATTTTTTCAATTTCAAGTCACACACAGAAGATATAATTGAACCACATTGGGAGAAATTCTTATTTGCTAAACTCTGTGTCATTCCTGCTCTGGACTAACTTTGACCCTTAAAAAACAAAATTTCCTTTGAGTCTCAGCTAATCTTCCTTTAGAAATCTTGAGAAGGATGTATGATTTCTACTTTGTGATGGTCTAGTTACAGCTGAGAATGGAATGAGAAAGAAAAGAAAAGAAAAGAAAAGAAAAGAAAAGAAAAGAAAAGAAAAGAAAAGAAAAGAAGGAAGGAAGGAAGGAAGGAAGGAAGGAAGGAAGGAAGGAAGGAAGGAAGGAAGGAAGGAAGGAAGGAAGGAAGAGAGAAAGAAAGAGAGAAAGAGAGAAAGAGAGAAAGAGAGAAAGAGAGAAAGAGAGAAAGAAAGAGAGGAAGAAAGAAAGGAAGAAAGAAAGGAAGAAAGAAAGGAAGAAAGGAAGAAAGGAAGGAAGAAAGGAAGAAAGGAAGAAAGGAAGGAAGAAAGAAAGAAAGGAAGAAAGGAAGGAAGAAAGGAAGGAAGAAAGAAAGAAAGAAAGAAAGAAAGAAAGAAAGAAAGAAAGAAAGAAAGAAAGAAAGAAAGAGATTTCATTTGGCCATGTTCCTGCCTCTTCTGTGTTTGCTTTCCATGTATATATGAAAGAATGAATTTTGTTGTCAGAATTACTCATGAAAAGCAGAGTTCAAAGTGGTGAGTGCATGGACAGCATGCACAGAAGCCAAAATGTAAATGTGCATGTGCAAGAATTCATGCCAGAAATTCTTGCACGTTCATGGAATGTGACTCTTCTGACCAGGCTTAAACAGGCAAGGTAACTCCAATCTTCAGCGGCTGCTGCTAATCCACACAGTAAAAAGCCCTGACAATGAGGATTTTCTAAATTCATTTAAATAATGAATACATCCAAACAGACCACGGTGCGTTTTCCTTCCCCAGACAACAACCATATGTCTTTTAACTATACGTCATTCATGCTCACGCAGCAATCTTAGGAAGGCAACAGCTGAAAAGGAAATCTGGCCCTGTGATGAAAGGCAGTGAGCTGGGATTTGGGAAAGACCAAGCATTGTCATAACCTTCTTAGGGGACCTGAGATAAATCCTGCAATCTCTTTGTTCCTCCACTCTCTGTCTATAAAATGGCAATAACGCTCCCCTTCTTTCCTGAGCTCAGAAGAAATATGTCTGCATAGTACTTGAGTGCTGCAGGCACTAAGATTGTGGAAGCACCAATACACTGACAGCACAGCTTTTGGAAACCAAGCTGGGCGACTGTCACTTATGCTCATACCAAAATAGAATAAACTACAGTCAGGCAACTGGGTTGGTAAAGTTATCTACTCTCACCTGTGAATCACTGTTTATTTGCATATGTTTGAGGCCATTAGGGACAAACTCATCTGATATACAAACATTTCTGTCACTACTGGCTTGTGAGCCAAGTATTTGTGAGCACAATGGGAAAATTTTGGAATTTATGACCTTTGGTTACCAGATATTCATCCCAGTCTAGACAAATTCTGGTGTGACCTTCATCTTCAAAGCTGGATACTTTCTCAGAACATCATCTTATGGTTCCTTGTGGTAAATATATTCCTTTCTTAACCAAATCTGTGTAAATCGATGTATTCAACAAGGACCAACTAGCGCTCTGTATCGTGCACAATCAACTGCCCAGCTTGGATCCAGTTGGCACCTTGAATGAGCTTCTCGAGTTGGATGGTAGTCTACATAGGCAATGGGTATTTAATACAAGAAAAATATCGACTACATATATTTAGGTAAGTAATAGTACTTCCACCAAAATCAATAGATTTTTTTTTCCCTTTTTCTGTCTCGGCACGTGTTAAATTAACACTTTTCTTGAGCAGTCTCTTAACTCAGCTTCATGGCATTGCTCTCTTTAGTCTCTTCTTTACTGTACACTGTGGGCTGAGCCCACCCAAAACGTCTCATTTCCAGGAAATAAAGATTTAAAAAAATTTAGAAAACAAAAGTCTTTCAAGTCTCAAAATGAACGTGATCATGTAGCTAATACCAAACTGCCTCTCATTGCATAATATCAGAGAGCAAGTAATTTCAGGATTATAGAAGAATCTGGAAAATTACACAAGATTTCTCCTTTTGCTGTGGGAGCTTTAAAGCTGCACCTTCATTCAATCAGAAAGGTAATTCCCTCTTTATAGCAAGCTTCAAATTCTACTTATGACCTTGGTGTCATGACAGTTTCGGTACTAACTTGTTCCATGCTAAGTGTTGCTACTAGAACTGTGAATAATCATCAAAATTAACTAGCCTATAGAGTGATTAAATAATTTCCTCCAATTTGAATTTGATACCTTTATTAAGTGCTGGAGGCGTTCTTTTCTCTCTTATTTTTACTGCTGTTAAAAGCTATGTCTGTATTTTTGGCATAGGTGTGGTACTATTACGGTTGCTACAAAATTTTAATCAGATCATGGTATGAGTTACCATTTGACACTGTAAAAATGCCAGTAGGTAGTAGATAAATATTAAGATACAATTAGCTGCCATTACCTTTTTATTGCTTGTAATTCATTAATACTGATATAAGTTTGCATTCTGTGGCAATAACAATTTTTTTACTGTTTGTTTTTTTAAAAATTACATTTTCTTACAAGTAGTAGTGCAAGTTGTAAACAGGAGAGAAGTTCACTACAAACAACATAAATAGATATGGCAACATTAAAGCTAGAAAAAATAGAAAGTACTGCCTGTGCATTATTCCTTGTGCTTTGCTTGCCCAAACATTGTCACCAAGGCCTATTACTCACAACGAGTAATTCTTTGCAAGACATTTTTATTTCGAACAGGATGAAACTATTGGTGCTAATCGTCAATAGAAACTATGATTTTAAAAGTATTGGAAATCTGTGTTTTCAAATGCATCTCTTGGCCCTTTACACAAGCAAGCGGTTGCTAATGCCAATATGCATTAGAAACGCAATTGTACTATACTTAGATGTGGTCCAACCACAGTTATAGCATGAGCCATTAAGGAACATTAAAAGAAGAAGAAAAAAAAGACGGAAAAGCAAGAATCCAGGTTAAAAGGGAACATGTTCTGTTGCTCAGCTAAAAGATGTATCTATTATTAGAAAACAAAAATTGTTCAAAATTAGACTAAACAGATAAAATATTGATATCTGAGAAAACAGCAGTGCATCATATAGAGAACATGCCTACTTACGTCTTCCCAGGGCTTGTAAAGAATTCTACAGACTTTCAGCACAGCTCAGGAAATGAGCTTTAACACAATTAACTGGTGAGTCAGAGAAGACTATGGACTCCTCTTGTACCTGTGGGACAGGGAAAGTAAACTCTCATCTCTCATCCCCAAAGTTTTTGCAGTATCTTCCTGACATGTAACTTCTCCCGATCCGCTATTAATCTGAAATAATTAAAACCACATGAGCTAAAAATGGCATAAAAATTAAATCAGTGAATAATATTGGGTAAAGGAATAACATGTGTGACCATGGGATCACCTGCTTTCCTGGGCTGGAGCTGGAGAGAAGTGGGAAATGCCCAGCTGCCTTAGTTGGAACCAACTCAAAACTTCATCCGCTTTGGTTCAGTTCTCAAAATAGGGCACATGACCTCTAAGTAAGACGGTACAGTAGGCTGCTTTTACACTACATTGCTGCTCCTACAGCCCCTGATACCAATTTGCTCGCTCTACAAAGCATAGGAGGAGGTAAAATTTGACACTTGCCGAGTTTCAGCGTTATCTTGTTTTGTAATGCATTATCCATAGCAAATTTACCACTATCTTTAGGAACTGAGATGACATCTGCTACAGAGTGGCTTACACTTGTCTGTCTGCTGCTTTCAGTGTCATGTGTCTGACATGAATTAACCTCTTATAAAATCCAATGTGAGGGAAGAGAATCGCTCATAGGAGGTGAACGTGCTGCTTCTCTTGACCTACTTGGAAAACTACTACTCAACTCATCGGTTTCCCCCATTGCAACACAGCTGCAGAAAGCAGTAATGGGACCACTTTTAACGGAATTTGAAATGTGCTGTATATACGTTTGTATTTAATAGCATTATTTCCAAATCTTGCAAAGCCCATTTGTTATTTTATCAAGCCTGCTATAGGTTCATTTTTTTTTTCATGGAATTGGCACAATGAGAAAAGATGGCCTTTTCTCTTCACAGATAAAGATCCAAATTGCATTTTATAATCTGATAATTACATAGTTTGATTTTTTAAATAAAACAGATAATCTCCCTTCCCCGTTCAAGATGAGATCTTAGTTGTTAGTGACAGCTGTTAAAATGCTGCTAAAAATAGATATAGTGTCAACCACTAAAAAGCTAAGTGCTCCTGTGAACCACAAGCACAAAACAAATGAGATTTCTACTGAATTTGTGAAAAATCTGTGACGATCTTGCATGTACTGGGAACAGTTCTTTAGTCTTCCAGCAGCCATCTCTGTATGTAACACAAAGACGGGGGGAATCAAACATTTGGTTTTAAGACAGAGGATAGATATATTCACTCATCTCTATTTTCACTCTCCTTTCTGTTCTTGAAAAAAAAAAAATATATAAAAAGAAGATGACGCAACAGAAGGACTGAGGCTACCTCCAGGCATTTCAGATGCCTTTTTAATTTACACCTTTGCCCTGAAAAAAAAAAAAAGAAAAAAGAATAGCAGGAAGAGTAAAACAAAAGAAGCACAACCAATCAGCCAAATACACCGTTACTATAAATTAACATAAAATAATTGTGCTCAGTACAGCAGTTATTGGTAGACTAGCCAATGTGCTTGAGTGCTTTTTACATGACTGTGATTTTCCGGGTTACTTGCAGAGTTGTGTGGAACTTTCCTCTGCCTTGGAATTGCAGCCTCCAACCCACTCGCAGCAGCTCTGTTCGATTAATAAATCAGCTGTATTCCAAACCAGATGCATGACACGAAATGAGTAAAAAGAAAGAGAACAGAATTGTTCTTATTTGATGTTACAATACATCTCAGTAGGTTCCTCCTTTTTAGCTACATTATGGCTAAAAATAGAGCACTAGTGTAGGCACAGTGAAATATGATTTGCTTCCAATAATATAGCAAACTAATTGTGAAATTAAGCTATTGAATGTGCCGTTATCTCCAAGTCTGGCCTTACCAGCACTTCATGCTTCCCTGTTTAACATTTATCAAGTTACCCACAAACTTTGATGGATGCAAACAACAGCTGATAAAACAGTTGCCCTCTCCAAGGCCCTCATTCTACAGAAGCTTCGGCACAGGTATAATTCCCTCTCTGTGAGAAGCTCTTTTAGATGTCTAAAGACTTAATTGAGGGTATTAAAATAGCTCCAACTTTTTCCTCCCTCCACTGCTTGATTTTTTTTCCTTAAGATGTTTAAATGAAGAGACATTTAATGCCCTGAACTTAAAAATAATCAGCTTTAAAAGATCTTAGCCACAAGTGAAATATTAATTTAAAACCAGTATCGATGCTAGCACCGACTTTTTTTTTCTTTTTAATGTCTGAGATGAGGATGGGTTTTGCTCCACCGCAGCCGCACGAGTGCCACGGGGATGCGCTCCCTCCCTGTAATCATCCCGAGACAGTGAGGGGAGCAGAGAGGGGGACAGAGGGGGGTAAGGATGGGGGGCAGAGAGAAGGGGCAAAGAGGGGACAGAGACGGGGGAGGAGAGGGGGCAGAGAGAGGGAAGAGAAGGGAAAAGAAAGGGGGGAAGAGAAGGCGGAAGGGAGGGGGATGAGACAGGGGCAGAGAGGGATAGAAAGGGGGGCAGAGAGGGAGCCAGAGAGGGGAGCAGAGAGGGGGAAAAAGAGGGGGACAGAGAACGGGCAGAGAGGGGACGAGGGGGGAAGAGAGGGAGGAAGAGAACGGGGAAGGGGGAAGAGAGGGGGGCAGAGAGGGGAGGAAGAGAAGGGGGAAGGGGGGACAAAGAGGGGACAGAGGAAGGGAAGAGAAAGGAGTAAGAGAAGGTGGAAGAGAAGGGACAGAGAGGGAGGAAAAGAAGGGGATACGGGGAAGAGGGCAGAGAGGGGGGCAGAAAGGAGGGCAGAGATGGGACGGGGGGGCGGGAGGGAGCAGAGAACTGGCGAAGAGAAGGAGGGAAGAGAAGGGGGGAAGAGAGGGGGCAGAGAGGGGACACAGAGGGGGGCAGAGAGGGGTCAGAGCGGGGGGCGAAGGAAGGCGCGGAGCTGTCGGGAAGGGGACGCAGCCTCCTCCCGCACTCCCATCCCGGTGCCCGCGCTCGGAGGCGGGGGGCTCCGCCAGCGCCGGGAGAGACGCTCCGCCTGGGGAAGGGCGCGGGGAGACACTCCTCCCCCGCCGCCCGCCCTGCCTCCCTGCTGCCCGCCCTCCTTCCCTTCCTCCGGCGGCTCCGCGAACCAGGAACCGCGGCGGCAGGGGGCTCCGGCCGCGAGAAACCCCGCGGCGCCGCCGGGAGCCGCCGGGGCGGGCGCTGCGAGGGGCCGGGGCGGCACCGGGTGAGGTGGGGAGGGGGGGGATAGGAAAAAGTTTACACCCTCGCCACTCTCCTCCCTCCTCTTCCTTGGTGGCGCAGATGGGAGTTTTACCTGGAATGACATAAGTTTGGGGTTCGGTTCTTTTTTATTTTTTCTTCGTTTTTTTTTTCTTTTTAATTTTTTTGGGGGGGGGAGGGTGTCTCCCTCCTTTACCCGCTCCCCCCACCTTTTTTTTTTTTCCCCAAATCCTCCTGTGCTGTGGATCCACCCCCCCCCCCCCTCGCTCCCCTCCGCCGGCAGGCGAGGGTGTGACCCTTGGGAACACCCACCCACCTTAGGCGTCCATGGTGGGAGCTGTCAGCCCCGCCGCGGGTCCCCGCCGACCCCTCTCGACGCCCCCTCCGCATACTTTCTTGTTTTCCCCCTTTTTTTCTTTTAATTATTATTATTTTTTGGTGGCGGTGCGTGCTCTCGGATGGTTTGCAGGCAGTAGCCGGGGGCTGCGCCTCCTCCTCCTCCGCCACCATGTCGTAGGGAAGGTGAGTGCGCGGAGACTTGCGCGGAGAAGGCAAAAGGGAGGCAAAAGGGAACGGGAGGGTGGGTGTCCGCCACACCAGCCCAGCGTATCCAGGTCACGGACAGTCCCGTCCCCATCATCAGTGAAAGAAAAAAACCCCAACTTCTCGGGAAGGACACGTCCGGGGCTCGGCAGCGCCCGCGGGGAAGCGCGGCTGCTGCTGCTCGGGGTCGCGCCGCCTCGGGTCGATGTTTAGCAGAATACGGGGGAAAAAATATATATATAATGAAGAGAGAGGTGCGGCACGTGATACCCCGAATCCTGGGGCTGTTTGCTGCGCCTGTCGAACGCTGTGAAAGCCCCACTCCGCGGACCACACCGCGGATCCTTGTGCGGTCGCGGTGCGTGCGTGCGCGCAGAGATTGGGGGGGGGGACACGATACACGGGAGGCGATTTTCGGGCGAAGGCGCGCTCCTTTCCCAGCACGATGCACGGAGGGGGACACCGCTGTCACTGTCCCCACCTGGGGGTCGTTTGGGACCGTGCGTCGAGGGCGTTATTTACGGAGGGAGTTGGGAGCGCATCGCCTGAAAGTTTGCTCGGCGTCTTGGTTTTGGTTTTGTTGGGTTTTTTGGTGTTTGTGGGTTTTTTTCTTTTTTTGCTTCCCTGGGAAAAGGGTATTCCAGCAGCCGGGACGCGGGGAGGGCGGCAGCATCCGGGTGGTCCCTGTCGCTGCTCCTGCGCCGGGGCGCAGGGCGGGATGCGCGGCTGCCGACGGGGAGCGCAGGACGAGTCCTTGAACCCTTCCGCGCTCCGCTTTTTTTTTTCTTTTTTCCTCCCTTTCATTTTGTTTCATTTTTTTTTTATTTCATTTTTACAGTTAAATCCCCGCCGCATAGGTACAGCCTGTATTCCTAAAGACGAAAATTCCGGGGCTGGTGGAGAGGGCGATGCGATGCCCGGCCCCTGGCGCGGGTGGCCGCACCCCGCGCATCTCACCTGCCCGCGGGGGGAGACACACCGGCCTGCCACCCTCTGACCCATCCCCGGTGTCACCTCCAGAGGGGAGGGTTCAGGAAAAGGGGGTAAGGAAGGGGATGTCCCATCTGCAGGGCTGAGAGATGCGCGGGGTTTGCGCGGTCGCGGCGGCCGCTGCGGCTTTAAGGAGATGCGTTTCGCAGCCCTGTGTCGCAGCAACTTTGTATCAGTCATGTCGCCCGGCGGGTGAGTGACGGCGGGATGCAGCCAATGGGGCGGCAGCCTGGCTGCAGCCGCTCCGCGCTCCCCGTCCCTCCCGCCAATGGGGCGGGCGGCACGCGGGACGTAAACTCGAACTTTATGTGGGCATGTGACATGTTTTTAAAAGGACTTGGCACCTTTTCCCGTCCCCTCCCGGGTGCCGCTCCGTGTCACCGGGCGGCGCGGCGCAGCGGGGGGAAGGAGGCGGGGGGGGAGCGACGCCCGCACCGCGCCGCCGTCCGCGCCCGCGGGGGTTCGGGCACCGCAACAGGTACCGCGGGGGCGGGGAGGGGGGGGGATGGGGTCCCCCGGGGGTCGCGGTGACAGCCCAGACCCCGTCCGCCCTGGAGGGGTGGGGGGCGGCGTGTGCGCAGAAAAGAAAAAAGGCTCCTTTTTGCCCAGCTCGGGAGGTTCGAAAGCGGGTTTGGGCTCTCGGGATCTTCTGCCTGCGAGAGAGGGAAATAAGCGAGCTCAGTCGCTCCCAGGCGCCTCTGGGATCCCCCACGCGTGACGATCCGGATTGTATCTGCGGTG
Organism: Cuculus canorus; assembly: GCF_017976375.1. Classification (NCBI taxonomy): domain Eukaryota; kingdom Metazoa; phylum Chordata; class Aves; order Cuculiformes; family Cuculidae; genus Cuculus; species Cuculus canorus. The sequence continues at coordinate 63,868,309 of NC_071404.1, forward strand.
TGATGGGGCTGGTAGGGTTGCAAAGCGGTGCCTTCTTCCCGGGGGATGCGGTGATGCTCTACAGGGATCAGGCAGGCGGGGAAATAAGCGAGCTCGTTCGCTCCCAGGCACCGCTGGGATCCCCCACGCGTGAGGATCCGGATTGTATCCGCGGTGGGGGGAGGGCTGGTACGGGTGCAAAGCGTTGCCTTCTTCCCGGGGGGTGCGGCGATGCTCCACGGAGCATCACGCAGACGGGGGAATAAGCGAGCTCCCAGGCACCGCCGGATTCCCCACGCGTGACGATCCGGATTGTATCTGCGTGAAGACAGGAGGTGGGGCATTCAGGGGTGCAAATCGGTGCCTTTTCCCGCGGGGGGGATGCGGTGATGCTCCGCAGAGCGTAGGGCGGATGGGGGCAATAAGCGTGCGCGCTGCCTGCGCGGTTGTCAGTGCGTGCGGGGACGGAGGGAGCAGCCCCGGGGTCCGGGACCCGCCGGTGCCCTGGAGAAAGCAGGGAAACCCCAGTCCATCCCTCGCCGTGAAACTCGGGTTCGCCGGGCAGGTGTTTTTTTTTTTGTCAGGGAGGCAATGAAACTTAAAGAAAATTCCGTTTACAAACACCGGGAATTAAGAAGTGGGTGGTCACTTGAGCCATGGGTTTAGTTTTTATGAAGCTGGATTTAATTCAGGTTTTCCATATCTGGGTGACCTTTTGGTTGCAGGGATACCAGGTACCACTTGATTTTTTATTTGACTGTTGCTGCGAAACTGGTTTCATGCCTGATTGATCGGAAACTCGTACCACAGAAGGCTGTGTTTGTTGATATGTTTAGGGATGAAATACAGATCTTGGAGTGTCCGAGTTCTTGGCGAGGGGGGGACAGGGACTCTGGGGAAACTGCTGTGCTCGTAATATAAGCTTTCTTCTGCAATATAACAGATGTAGATGGTCTCGGTTTAATACAAAACCCGACTCAGCTTCTGTTGTTGTCTATGGATGTTTTAGCCCACAGTCAAACTGAGTAAAAAGGCATGTCTGTGCAGTAGGTGAAGTATGGATACCATGGATAAACATGCTAGTCAAGTTGTAATAAGTTCTGCTTAGAAGAACAAAACCAGACCCTTACGTTATCAGCAACCTGTGAGATGATTATTCAGTTCTGGTATCCACTGAGCGGCTCAGAGGTGACAGAAACCAACAGTCCCAAAAAATCTCTTTGCTGCTGCATTCTTACGATTTTTTACCTCACATTTTAAACCAAACTTGTATCAGACCATCAGTAATTTCTCTGCAGTTTTTTGTTCCTCTCGAATGTTTTTACCAGGCACTGCCTCTCTCTGGAAGTGCAGGACCAGGGCATTTTCATTTATTTTTTTTCTTTTGTGTGACCCAGATTTTTATTTGCTGAAGTTTTAAAGCATGCTTGCCTACTGATTATGCATGAAGTTTGAAATTTACTGCTGTGGGAGAGGTCGCTACAAAGCTCATGCACCAGTATAACGTTAGGCCTGTAACTGAGATTTCCTGGTACTGGGTGATTCTGCTGGTGGTTCTGAGGGTTAAAATCCACTTACATCCTAATTTTAAGTCTTAACTAAATTCCTGGTTTTCAGAAATTCTGGTCACTCACAGCTGCAATTGATTTCTCTAGGAATTAGGCTTGCTCAGCGCTTAAATCAGGGCTAGGTGATTATCTGGGGGTGACTTTATATGAAAGTAGGTGCTTCTGTCTGAAAATTTTAGTCTATAGGAATGTGATTTGTTCTAATAGAGTCTATGCTTGAGGGGGAATGTAGGCATAGGGCCGTAGTTCTGTGTAAGGCAAAGAAATACTTGAGTCATTCATTTTAAGTTTCTTTGGTTTGTCTTTATAATTTTGCATAAAATAACATTTTTAAGTAGTATTAAGTAAAGGGATTAAGCACTAAATTGAATATTAAAAATTATAACATTCTAATAGAAAAAAATGCTTAATATTGATATTGCAGCTATTGCCATTTGAGTTTCTACAGTTCTAATGATATTGCGAGCCAGTTCCTTAAAAGCAACATTTTTTTTTTTAGCTTGTACGTGATTTTCAGGATAATGGAGGCTTGGTTGCGCATTTTTCTCTCTGTCTCGAGAGGGTAGCATGCAGGATAGGAAGGTTTTTTTAGGATCTGTGCTTCCCCCCCATACTCTGATACCTTTCCTCTGTGGGCAGAATAGTTTTCCATTCAACTTGCGCATTCTTTTTCTCCCATCTCAGCTCATCCTTCATGTCTTCTCAGGTGGCTTTACAGGTGGCTGTTTGTATAGCTCTGAAGGGACAAGTCAGCACCCAGCTCCTCAGAGTGGCCGCTTCCTTCTAGAGCATCCTATGTTATGATGGATGATGAAAATAAACCATCTTAGTTCACCAGCTTCCCTTGCTTTGCCGTCCCTGTAGTGTGGCAGTGGAAGGTCTTCAGAGGAGCAGACTTGTCCCTGGAGGAGCAGAGCTGTGATACAAGCCATTTGCACAGGATTTATGTCCTGCCTAACACAGATATGTCCTCCTTTTGGGAACTCTCTGGTTCCCCTCCTTCTTTGCTGCGCCTTTCCTTTTTACCTCCAAGGTCCCTGGGTGAGGGACAGCCCATGGTGTTGCTGGCACCGTCCACAGGGCAGCGGCCGGCGAGAGTGGGTGGTTGTTCTGACATTGCCAAGTCATTCCTTTTGGGGCAGGGCGGGGAGCTAGAATTTAGGTCTTTTCTAACTGCGGAATGCGTTTCTCTCAAAACCCATAGGACTGTCATATCCGTGAGACCTTTTCCCTCGGTTTGATTGAAATTGGACAAATGTTTGAGAGATGATGGATGAGGCAGAGTAATGGGATTGGCAGGCAGACAGAGAGGAGGATAGACAGAGTGAGCGGATACTCCTTGTTTCCTTAGGAAATTAGGAAATTTCCTTAGGAAGTCGCACTGTCCTGTCATTTATTAATTTTACTTTTTTGTATATGTCTTTGCTAGTTATGGAGACAAAAGGATACCACAGCTACCCAGAAGGCTTAGATATGGAGAGACGGTGGGGTCAAGTTTCTCAGTCTGTGGAGTATTCTTCTGTAGGTGCTGGAGAGCAGACTGATGACAGTAACTATATGGAGATTGTAAATGTAAGCTGCGCTCCTGGCCCTTTTGCCAACAGTGGTGCTCAAGGAAACAACAAAGAAAAACCTGAGCTACTCTCCTGCCTGCAGCAAGACAGCAGTCAGCCTGGTCTTTTGCCCTCTGACATCAAGACCGAAACAGAGTCGAAGGAGCTGTCGGCAACAGTGGCTGAATCCATGGGTTTATATATGGATTCAATACGAGATGCCGATTACCCCTACGATCAGCAGAACCAGGGGAGCCCAGGAAAGATCTACCAGAATGTGGAGCAGCTGGTGAAGCTCTACAAGGAGAATGGCCATTGCTCTTCTCCCCTTCACAGCACCAGCAGGCCCTTGAGGTCTTTGATGTCGGACTCTGGGAGCACTGTCAACGGTGGTGCCATGCACGCTATTGTCAAAAGCCCTATCATGTGTCAAGAGAAAAGCCCTTCAGGCTGCAGCCCTCAAAACATGGCTTCCTCAGTGTGTAGTCCTGCTGGAGTTAACTCTGTGTCCTCAACTACTGCTAACTTTGGGAACTTTGCTGTGCACAGCCCCATTGGCCAGGGAACCCCTTTGTCGCACTCGCCAAATGTTGAGAACCGGGGGTCAATGTCACACAGTCCTGCGCATGTTAGCAACGTGGGGTCTCCGCTTTCTAGCCCTATAAGCAGCATGAAGTCACCGATTTCCAGTCCTCCCAGTCACTGCAGTGTGAAATCTCCTGTCTCAAGTCCCAGTAATATCACTATGCGATCTTCCGTCTCCAGTCCTGCAAACATGAACTCAAGGAGCTCCATTGCCAGCCCTTCCAATGCCAATAATAGATCCACTCGTTCTAGTCCAGCGGTTAGCACTGTGGGATCATCCATCTGTAGCCCTGTAAACAACTCCCTAGGATTCCTGGCTTCCGGCACGCCGGTGGGACCTAGCAGAAGCCAAGATACCGTTCCCAGTCCAGAAACAAAGGACAAGGGTGCTCAAGGACTCACATTTCCTAAGATGGAGGAAATGGAGAACGCCATCTCCAACAACAGTCAGATGAACCTTGTTCAGTTCATAAAACCTGAGCCAGATGGTTCGTTCGGCAGCGCGTGCATCGGTGACAGCAGCAAAATAAACTCTGATTCCCCCTTTTCAGTACCAGTGAAGCAAGAGTCAGCCAAGCATCCTTGTTCTGGTGCCTCTTTTAAAGGGAATCAAACAGTAAATCCTTTCCCATTTACCGATGGCTCGTATTTTTCTTTTATGGATGACAAAGACTATTACTCTCTTTCTGGGATTTTAGGACCACCTGTTTCTTCGTTTGATGGAAGTTGTGAAGGTAGCGGGTTTCCAAATTCAGGCCTACCTGTGGGAATTAAGCAGGAGCCTGACGATGGCAGCTATTACCAAGAAAACAGTATACCATCCTCTGCCATTGTGGGTGTAAATTCAGGTGGACAGTCGTTTCACTACAGGATCGGCGCCCAAGGCACAATATCTTTGTCACGACCGGTTGCTCGAGAGCAGGCATTTCAGCACTTGAGCTCGTTCCCTCCAGTCAGCACGTTAGTGGAGACCTGGAAGTCGCATTCGGAGTTGGCATCCAGAAGAAGTGATGGGTATCCAGTTCTAGAGTACATTCCAGAAAACGTGTCCAGGTGAGCAAGTAAATTACTGCTGTAATTTCTTTACCTTCTTCCCTCCCTCCTCCCCCCCTTCTCCTGCATTAAACAAACAAAATGTGAATTAAAATGGGGACCAGAGTGGTATTTCTCAAGCTGATGCATAATTCTTTGTTTGTTTTTCAGTTCTTATCATTAGATTTGCTGGTTTCTTGCTTTATTTTATTCTGCCTTTAATAAAAATAAAGTGCTGGCTTTAATATTTAAAAAGAACATATTATATTCTATTGTTATTAGATTTGAAAGTGTAGCTTTGTATGTTTATGAGCTCTTACTACTATAAATGTTGTTTTTCCCATAATGAGAGCTTAGTAAAATTGCTCTTGTGTGTCCTATAATGGTTATTCTTTCTTAGTTGGTGCTTGAATGTGTTGTACCTCAGATGAAATGTTGAGATGAGGATAAGAGAACGATACTGGTAGAAATCTGTTTTTCTTACGGTTATAAATTTGCACCAGGCTTTAACTGGTTAACTTTTAAAACTAAACCTTGCAAGCCTGTGGCAACATATTATTTCTGTATTTTAACTGTAGGAACATTTGGTTTGTATATATAGAAAAATGCCTCCAGAAGGAGGAGGGCTGTTAGAACTTGATGCGTTTGAAAGGGATAAATGGATAAACTGATCTCCTCACTCTTGGTAGAAGAGAAATATGCAAGTGCCGTTTGAATTTGTATTTTGTGGCAGCATGTATTTTTTCATAAACAAGTGTTCGTGTATCTCGTAAAGGACACTTACTTTCCTAAACTTCTAGTTTCATAGTCAATATTACAAGTTATTAAGCGCAACTGACATTGTGACTGAGTTACAATAGTTCCATAGCCTCTTCATGTATCATACAGGCTTACCAAAGGTTTGTGCCAAAGCTCAGCGACATAACCGGTGACAGAATTTGCATTCAACTTTCTCAAGTCTTTTTTTTCTTGTGATGAGATACACAACTGCTCTCAGTGAACGAAACATCTGCCTTATTCTTGAAGTGAGGTGAAGAAGATGCATAGTGTTTCCATGTTTGTGTGGTGCTGTGTATTGCTGAAAAAAATAGTCCTGTGTTGAAAAACAATGTCTGAAATGTGATGGTTTTGAGGAGAGAAAACAGCCTATATACCCGAGAGGGAAAAAAACCCAAGTTCAGATATTTCCATTTTATTCTCAGACATGCCCAGCACCTCTACAATCTCCTTGTCGTTTTGCAAGCCATACTTCATTTTTTATTTAGCTATTTCAATTATGGTATCTAAAGAATGCACTTTTAAATATGACTTTCTCAGCTTGAAAATGCTGTATCCCCTGTTCATACTGAACTTTGCACCTAGCTGGATATTTGTTGTTACTCAGGCTTGGCTTAAACTTACTTTCTTGGATCAAGAAAAATGAACTTGCTGTTTGCTAGTTATTTCACCTGCTAAAATTTTCATAAATTGCATTATTTATATAGTGAGAAAAGTTCACCAGAAGACTGATGATATGCCTGAAAGTAAAGACCCAATATTTTACTGACTTTGTAGTTGAGCACTGTTACTTGGGCAAGTAACTCCTGCACAGCTCTTGCATGAGTAAGTGCTGCCTGTGCAAGGTCATAATCCATTGCGGGGACAGGCACAATAAACAGGGAAATGCTGGTCGGAGCATGTTTGTCATCAATAGTTGCGTTTTGAATGACGGTTTCTCATAAGACTTTTGAAGGAGTTGTCTGATCTGATGTAGGTCCACAGTAGCTCTTCTCGTCTATTTATCTCTAGACCAGTAAATGGATAATCTGTGTCATCAGGCTCGATGATCTAGTCTTGATATGCTTTTCTGTTCTTGTTCTCTATGCTGGTATCTCAGTAGGATAGGCAGGTGAGCGTAGCTGTTACTCTGCAGGATAGAAATCCTGAAATTTTTAGTGCTCAGAGCTATTACTGCATATGTGGAATTCTCTTCAGGTGATGGAGATCTGCAGGGTTGCAACACTTCAGGCATCCTGATCTTCAGTTCAGATGGGGACACGTTTCATCATTTCAAATCTTTTCCCTCAGCCCCATTATTTAACTAAATATTGCTCTTAATCTGCTTGGCAATGGTTTTATGCTAACAGGTACAGCTGGGGACCTTTGCAAAACCCTTACAAGTTTCAGGGTAAATTCACGTAGAGGTCATCGTAGCAGTACAGATTTGAATGTCAAGGGACCTGCTCAGATGTTCGTCTGCTGACGAGGGGAGTCATAAAGGTTCAACATAGGATGTCACACATGTAAATGCTCCCTCTTGCTAATGAACCTTGAGTCGATCTTTACCTTTCTCTTTATTTCTGTGTCACATTCCAGCTAAACCAGAGGAAATCACATGCAAGTTTGCTCATGCTCCAAAGTGTTGTAATAAACCACGCATAGTTAAAAACCATGTCAGACCCAACATCCCAAGGCGAGTTTCAGCTGTCCCGTGTCAGCACAGTGTGGGAATTGGAGAGTCTTTCTTCCTTCATGTCATCAGAACAGCAGCGTCGTACCTCTGCGCTCTGCATCCAAACCAGATCCTTATTACTTCCAGTCAGGTTTTTTTCTTGATGTGTCAGCCATATCAGGCATCATACATTTTGCAAACAGCATGTGATTAACCCTTCAAAATCCGCTATATTTTTAAAGTTTCTGGTATGCTAAGTCTTCATCTTTTTTTCAGGTATACTTATCCTGCAATATCCGTTGCCATAAGCAAGATTTAAGGTAAATGGAAGAAATAGGCTACATGGTTCTCTAAAGTCAATAGATGACCAGCATTGAATATATCGTGTTTTGGCAGCGTTATTTTCTGAACCTTGATATTGTACCCTTTTTAGACTGACTTTTTCCTGACTTGCAGCTTAGATGGTGAAAAGGAGTGGGTGAATAGGAAAGAAGGAGGCTTTTCACATTGAGAACGAATCTTTAGAACATCACTGTAAAAATTAGGGGGTTTTCTGTATTAGAATATCACCTTTCTTGAGTTGGTTATATTTGCTGTTAGTGTCTGATAAGCATAGTTTAGGCATTTAAAATGCCATGCTACCTTACTGACTGTGGCAAGTAGCCACTGTCAACTAGAACATTTCTTTTTTCTCCTTTAGTTACTTTTATTAAGCGTCCACAATAATGGTTCTTTTCAAGATAGCTGGTGGTAGCCTTCCTTATAATAAACTTGTATTTGGGGAATGAGAGCCTCTTAAGCAAAACCAGGTTCCTTTATTCCCTTTAAAATGTTTTTCTTCTGCTAATATGCATGCAGAGCATGTCTTTGAAGAGTTTTTAGCTGTTTAGTTTTTAGTAGAGGGTGGATCTGCGTGTATAGATCCCCTGCCTCCACACCCCCTGAATGACATTTCTAAGAAATAATGGTTTCTAAACTAAATAATAGCAAAGTGGGCTTGAAAAATAAGGTACGTGTGATGCCATTGATGGAAACCTATACTAAAAATCCAGATAAGATTTCACTTTAAAGTAATTGCTCATCTGAACGAGGGTACCAGCCTAAGCCTCATGATCATGCCAATTATGCATTTTCAAAATGGCATAGTGAAATATCATGGCTGCTTGAAACAACAGTAAACATTGAGAAGGATGACCTTTCTGCTGCTTTAGCTCTTACCTACAGCTTCTCCTGCAAATGTGCCTCTTCCCTCTAATTTCCATATTAACTCATGTATGTACACATACATACTTGTTTGTCTCAGCAGTTGCAGTGAAAAAGAGCTGATATTTCTACTGAAGTTTCTTCCAGCAGTTTCACTGATGGGATGCAGTGTGGGATGAATTCACAGATTGAATATATGCTTTTATATAAAAAGTTTATCGTTTTAGCATAAGTTACATATGTTTATCAATAATTATGTTTCAGTTGTTGTCATTCAGACAAGGAGATTTCAGTCATTGTTTCATTCTGTTTGAGAATCTAACTTATGGCTGTTACGAGCAGTTGATTGAAAGACTACCACTGACTTCTTAAGAGTTTAAGGTCGAATCTTTGATAGTCATTGACAGTGTTTTAGGGACTTCTTATACCTGTTCTGTTCCTGAGCCATTCACGTGGATCAGCATTTTTTTTCATAGATCCTGCTCGTAGCAGCCCCCCAAGCCCTCTCCCAACCCAAAACAAAAACCCAGTCCAACAACATGGTCTTCATTTATGTGCAACCTTCACTGATTGAATGGATAATTCTGGTTAAAATCTGATTTCAGGCTACTGCAAGTATTTTTGTAAATAAACTTTTATGTTAAATATTATCTAGAATAGTCACTAATCAGAATTATACCTGCCAGAGAGATAAAGGTCTGGTAAATATTATTTTTAAAATTTATGAATAGCCTTGACCTCTGTTTGTTTGCTGATGGACTTTATGGGAAAAAGACCAAGCCGTTAAAATATTCTCCATGCTTGGTAGGACTATTGTCCCCTTCAGCTTCTGTCAAATGTAGTATGCAGACTTTTTGCACCGATAATTCTCTCATATTCTTGACTATAGTTTAAATCTGTAGTTATTTTTTTGAATTTGAAAAGTGATACTTGTTTTTGTAGGTTCTTGTATAATTTTGTGTCATTTTTAACTGCTCTGGGTATAATCTTGATACAACAGGGACCTTTACACATCTATGTCTCTATTTCTAAATAAAGAAGTTAGGGGTCTGTATCAATATGTCAGACCAGGAGGTTTCCTTTAGTGTACCAGCACGTGTTTATCAGACTTGTACTTTCTGCAGCTTTCTTTGTTGTTATTTTGTTGAGGGTGCTCTTTTTTTTTTTGTTGTTTTGCTCTTTATACCGAGGAGTTCAAAATCTATATGAAGTCTCTTTTGAAAATGTGATTGCTAATGATGCCTTATTTTCTCTTAAAATTATGCACATCGGTGGACTCTTACGCCGTGGCAGGGAGAAGTCCACATTGCTGGAAAATTGTGCTCCGTAAATGGGTGGATCTTCCAAATCTGGTGAAATAACAGCTCTGTTGTCAACCTATATGCCAGTATCTCCGGGTTGTTTGTTTCTTTGTGTGTGTGTGTGAGTTAAGGTTTTACTAAAACATTTCTGTTGCCAGCTTATACCACTGAACTTTGCAATGCTTGTCTTGCTGGAAATGAGTTTGCTGTAGTTTATTCTGATAGTAGTTAATAATTGTTTACTAGCTTTTTTATCAGTTTTGGTTATGCAGAATCTGACTATGATACATTCTGTTGACCATTTTCTGAAAAAGAGGAAGGCGGTATTACCTTTGTGTACAGATTTTAGCAATCAGAAGAAGTTTTGGTTGTCGGTATTATGACAGTATGGATCAGTCAATTTTAATAAGGACTGGAAGGCATTGAAGTCTGAAATATATACTGTATAAAAGATGTTCCCATCCTGTTTTATGTCTTGCGTTAGGCAGGTAAGAGTGCATAGGGGTTGCTTCAGTGGTATCAATACTAGTGCAGTGCTCATATTGTCTGCAGAGGGAGTAAATTGTTAAGTTGTGATTCAATAACCTGTCCTTACTCAACCAACACTTAGCATTAAAGGAACTTAAACCTGCTGCGGAGTGCTCTGCCCAGTTGAATCAGATTTCTGGATATGTATCGGTGCTTTCCTAAACCAAGGCTTGAGTAGCCCTTGGTTGTCATTTGTACCTGAACGATGTATTGTTTGCAGTGGTGAGATATACTGCTGGGCCATGCCTTGTCTGGTCTGACTTTGGTTTTGCCCTTTTTTTGGGGTGCGTTGTATTTGAGAGGCAGGTTGGGTTCCTGATCCAGTTCACTTTGAGGCTCTAAAAACCAACAGCTCAACGCAACTTGGTGAGTAGCATGGTGTGACATGGGCACGAGAACAAACTGAAGGGGCGGAAAGGGAAAGGAGCCTATGAAATACCCTACGTGCACATTTCTTACTAAAAGAAAACGTGTTGTCAAGCCCTTAAAGGCAGTTTCTATTTTTTAACTGTGTGTATTGTGTCTTCAAATGAAATTGTAGGAGCTGGAATTAATAATAGACTGATTGCAACAAAAACTTCTTGGAGAACAGTGGAGTGCTGTGATTTCAGATTTAAGCTCTCAGAGATCATAAAATACCAGAGTTTAGGGTGAATATAGAGACATAACTTGTTCTCTGGCAGAAGTGTTTTACAATATGTCTGTATAACAGTGATAAAAATGGTCCAACGAGGAAACGAAAAAGACTGTGTGAAAAACAGGTATTAAATATGTCTAAGTTTAGTACTTTTATCAGTTTTCACATGCAGCTGGTTGCTACCCAGTGCTCGGTGCTCAGCATATGAATTACTTTACTTCAGCTGCAGTCTCCTCTGCTTGAGAGATCTGTGCAGAAAAAAACGAGGAGTATTTCCATTGTGTGCGATTGTCCAAAGCCTCACAGCATTATTGGGCACGTTTGAATGCACCCTAAATAGGCCATGGCGTGGTTCGGCTGCTTGCTGCCCTGGTAGTGCAAATTGCAGGGGAAGGTCACCAACTGTTGAGTCCTCATAGAAGCCCTCTCCTGCTGGAGCCGCGTAGGTGTTGCTGCTGGAGGAGACAGGCTGACCTTGGAGGAAGGCATATTTTTTTTTTTATTTACGACAGGGGAAAGGATCAAAGGTCAGGAAGGCCCTGTTTATCCATGCCAGTAGTTCCCAAGATAGTCTGCTGTTGTACCACTACTGTCGAGAGCCCTGGCAGCAGCTCTCGACTCTGTGCACATGCTCAGGAGGAGGCACTCCCTCCTCACTCTTGGAAACAGGGTGCCTGTGCATCCTTTGTAATATGTATCCTTCTGTTTGGGAACCCTGGAGTTCTACAAAACCTTGAGAGTGCATTTCCTTTCAGGACAAAAAATATCAAATAAGCTGTCTTTTTAAATGGGAAGCTTTGGCCTTGCTTTGGTTTTTGTTTGGGGGTTTTTGTGTTGTTTTTCTTTCTCATATTGGTGGGGTTTTTTTGTTTGTTTGTTGGTTTGGTTTTTTGCAGCTGAGGTTTATTTACATGCTTTACCTGAGCTTAACCGTGTGTTTTCTGAAAGCATGTGATCTTGTCTTTCTCTGCTTTACTGAAGTCAGTGCTGAAAGATTTAAAAAAAAACCAAACCCCAAACATCCTTGCCCCGTGAAGACTGCCCAAACCAAAACAAAACCCTAAACCCAGAAAACCAAAACCATGCTGTTGATGATTTTGGATTCTTCAAACATTGTGACATTGATTGTACCTATTCAGTAGATGAACAAGTGTTTTGCAAGACACTGTTTCTTTACTGAATTGTGTCGTAGCAGAGGTTCCCAGATTCTTGGTGGGTCACAAGAGAATAACTTGAAGTGGTATTTTATTTCTTTATCTTAAACTTTGAATTAAGCTTCTGCAGTTACATTAGAATGTGTTGCTAGCTGGTTGCTAAATTATATTTCTATAAAGCTGCAATCTGTAAGCAGCATATATGCATTGTGAAAAAAATTGATAGCTTGAATTTCTTATTTGGAGATGAGGTAACTTAGGGTTAATATATACTAAGGCTTTTCTTTAAAAAGACAAAAAAAACCCCTTTGGTTGGAACATCTGAGCAGAAACAGAATCCAGGATTTGTGGATAATATGTAAAATGGCTTATAGGAATTTGTATGCTCTCCTAAGATGTATGGGTATGCTGCTGATTGTGGTTAGTGATAATTAATAGTAGATCAAAGAATTACAGCCCTGAGGTTAGAAAGCAAATTTCAGACTAATTGCTGAATGTTTCTGACAATTTTTATATCACTTCACTCATTTCCATTCTGTCTTCTAAACAATACTTTCTACTTATGTCTGGAGGTGAAATAACTTTTTGAATGGGCTTTCAGGCTAAGATTTGGACTAGACACAAGAATATGTTGATTTTTTTTTTTATGTGTTTGCTTTTGAGAGGTGCTGTCCCAAGTTTCTAGAAGTGATGGCTTTATAAACCAATTCTCTATCAATTAGGTTTATGAAAAGAGATGAAAAAATTCTGCCATCTCTAATAATGTTTACCGGTTCTTTTTGATTTGGGAGAGTATCTTACTTCTGTTTATGAGTATGACCGTTTCGGGTCCATATTCAGTCTCACGTCTACAAAAGTAGCGTGCATTTTAGAGGTTTATTTTGGACATTGTAATCTATCAGTGGTCTGAGAGATTTTAATCGCAGGTCAGAATTGGATAGTAAATGGCTGCATTTGTCCTGCCTGGGGTTTTGGCTCTCCCAGCTGCTGAACTATGCGATCTTGCTAGCAGTCTTGGCAGTAGTTTGCTGAATACCATGTTTCATCAATACATCATAGTGTAGCCCCAGAAACCCCATCGCTACAGTACTTAATTTCTTTCGTGTGCTGCCTCTTCTTGTGTTCCTGCCTCAGGGGTCAGGGCGGAGGGTGCATGGAAGCTGTCCCAGTCTTGCCTTAGGAGTCTCCGAAGGAGATTGGAGCATTTCTCTAGGCAAAGCAGTGCTCAGTGAATATTGAAGTCATGCCTTGCTTCTTGATGGCATATTCAGGCCATGTAGGAGAAGGGGCGGCTGCTGAGTTTTGCTGGTACGTGAACAGAGTGAGGTGCTTGTGTCATCAGAGCGCCTTGTCCTGCGTGGTGGGCAGCTGCCTGTGCCCGTGCATCCCCGCGAGCTTGCGCAAGGCAGCCGTGGCTGTGTACTCGTGTGAATACGTCACCCAGCGTGTCCTTACCAAGACCTGTGCTCTCTGAGCCCTTGGGAAACCTGGTTTCACAACCAGTGAGCACTGGTTTACTCTGGCAACGTCTCACCTTGAAAAATCAATCATGTTTGTGTCTTTAGCTCTGCATTAGTACTGCTGCAGGTAAGGAAGTGGGGAGGGGGCTCTTTTGCAGGCCATTTGCCGTATTCACTGTTCAAACATGGACTGAAGCAAGGCTGGAGGTGAGACCTGGCCTTCTAGATAACGCTCATGTTATTGCCCTCAAACTAGGAGCAGAAAAAGGATGGCTTCTGGAAGCACACCTTAAGGTCAGGGCATCAAGACAGCGATCTTTATTTTCCTGCAGGAGCCTTGAGTTCAAATATGAGCCACTCCAAAAGGTTGGAGATCTCACTTTTAGCATTTCTGAAGGCTTGTCTCTAGAAAACTGTCATGCACTTCAGCATTTTTGAAGACTGGAGTGCCAGGGACCTCGCAAATGAAGGTGGGTGGGAAATTTGCACTGTTTCCAGGCAGACTATCTGAGCTGTCAGCGTCATTATTTTAAACTAAATTAAATTTGTGCTAGAGAGTGCAGTATGTTAGAGCAGTTAGGAGCTCTTTCTCTAGTGGTGCCTTCAGATCTACTTCGCTAGATCTAACTTTATTAACTTGCAAACTTGTTTAGATAAATTAAAAAAAAAAAAAAAGCAGCTCCAAACAACAGAAACCTTGCACAGGTGTTGATCCTGGGATACGCAAAGACTTTCTGGAAAAATTAGTGTCTCATTTGAAGACAATATAGTATTGTGTTGGCCATATCTAAGCATCAAGGTCCATTTGTTTTTATTATTATTTAGTGGAAAACAAACATACGTCATCAGTTCTGGCCCATCGGTCAGGGAATGCACACTTTTGGGCCACTGCAGGTGTCACTTTCTATAACTGACAGGAGGTGTTCCAGAGGTGGGCACAATCCTTTGTTACGTGCGTGTCTGTGTCCATACATTTGGGCAGTAAACCTGCTCTCTGAAGCTGTGTGCAGTGGGGGCTCCTGCAGTGCTTCTGACCCTGACTGGAAGGTGATGGGATGCTCTGGTGGGATGCTGCAGCACAGGTCCTCTTCCCCCATTTCTTGGGGGTTTCCCCCCAGCTGGTAGCTTGGTTGCTTGGATGTAGGGTTTAGAATGTTTTGATTTTGTTGCTTTCGTTTTAAATTTGCTTGCTTTAGAGCACTAAGGCTTTCTTAAGTTAATGATTAAAAACAAATATTGGCCAATAAACGTTCCTTAAGGATTAGAAAAAGTTACTGAATGTGACTGGCTTGTCAAAATTACACATTGGACCTTTGTCATGGACTGCCTCACTGTATAACGCATCCACATTGCTGCTGGATTAGCTCTATAAAACCCTGTATGGCTTTGCCATACTTTTGCTTGAGATACATTGTGGTAAACGAAAATAATTCCAATTTATTCGATTAGAATTTTTAAATTGTTATTTTAATCAGAATCGGTGTGAACTAGCTGGAAGATTAATAAAGTGATGGTGAGGGTAGAAGTGGCAGGTTCTACTCCCTGTATGGAAGTAAATATTGGAAGTGGTCCAGGGCTTTATGGCTGCTGCCATAAGATAATGTTGCATAAGATATGTCACTGCATGACATAAGATAATGTTGCAGTGAAACAATGCACTTGATTGGTGCTTGTTTCCCAACTAACCTTTCTGATTCTTGAGACTGCTTGGAATTGATGTTTTTGAAGAACTGAGAGTAAAAAGGAGATTAGGCATTGAAAACCGTGACTGATTAAATATGTGGTAATGTCAACTTCAAACTGCACATGCAGATAATGAGATAAAGGACTGTTACTGAGACCATATTAAACTCATTTGGTGGAAGAAGAAAGGAGGATGAGCGTTTTGGATGGACATGTTATTTTAAAAAGGAAAAAAATCATAGAAGCTAATTTTTATAGAAATATATGTGAAAAGAGTGAGTTGCTGATTTACTTTTTTCTTCCTGGGACCAAAATTGCAGCCATCGTGCAAATTGTACTGCATTTCTTTCCCTACAAGAGTTAACTGTGTCCAGAAGGCTACTAACAAACTTGTTCTGTTTTTGTTAGCACTTTTTTTGGACTAGAAATGTGCTTTTGAAGTGATTCTTCCAGTTGCCCACATCTGTTTTGCAGTTCACATCACAGGGCAGCTGAGGAGTGAAAAAATAGATACTTTTTAGCCTGCAGTGAATGAAAAAAGTACTCCAGGAACCCCCTAAAACCCTCCAGCCCCTAGTGTCTTCTGTCCATGGGACCTCACTGGAGCTGACCTGAGGCATAATCCTTGCAACACCTATAAAACGGGTAGTGGACCCTCAGGATCTCCTTCTGTTGCAGTCACGCTGCCTGTAAACTAGATACTGCCTATGTGTTAATTGCATCTTTACCTTTTAACTCAAGCATTCGTAATTGAAAAAAGATTCAGGGTTACAGGCAGAGGAAATTATTCCACAGTAAAATTAGAGGCACTATTTTCAGTATATGTGTTTGTTTGTAAGTTGTGTCCAGAACGAGCAGAGTACCTAGTTACTCTTCCCTCTCAGCACTCTAGAATCTTAAAAACAGAATTAAATCCTGAAAGTAGGAAATGAAACTGAAGTGACAAATAGGCTGTTTCCTGTTTTTTTTTTCATTAATGAACTTGACTTCTTTTCAACTATTTGAAAGATTTAGATACGATTTACAGATGCTCTTATTTATTAAGATATTAACCTGCAAAGGAAAACAGCATTGTTTTGATTATACGCAGCTATGTTAAATGTCTACAAGCTGCTGTAACTTAGGGAAACAAATTTAACAACTTAGAATTGTAGTTTCAGGGAAACAACCTACTTTGTGGATCAATAATCTTTTTGTAAAGTAAACCTATTGATTTGCAGCTAATTATATATTGTGGATGTCTGATAAATTAATTTTAATATGAGGCTGAGTTGAAAAGATGGTGTATTAGTGGCTTGGAAACTACTTAAAGCCATTAAGTCTGTATATAAGATAGATGCAGTCATAAACTTATCTTAATTTCTAATGAATCACCACTGTAATTCCAGGGTCCAGATGAGTTTTGAACTCATTCACTAACTTCTTAAGAGGAGCTTCATGTTTTTCTTATTTTCATACCCTACATACTGTGATGAACAAAACACTCCATGTCCTCCACCGTTGCTCCATGTCCTTCCACCTGTATTGGCCCTTCCCATGATCTCAAGGTGCTTCAGGTTCTGCTTGCTTCAGCACAAACACTTGATATTGTGCTTATTAAAAGAAAGTCTTACTAAGGTTACAGCAAGGTCCATGAAGCTGACTCTGGTGCAGCGTAGAAGCCGGGTCCTCCATCTGCCAAGCTCATGTGCAAGGTTGGCATGCTTCAAGGTGTGAGGAGATGGCAGCCCCAGCAGTGCTTCTGGATGGTAGCAGTGGTGGGGGTCAGCAGGGATCCCTGGAGACTAGTTTACAACAACGCCAGCAGCGTGGACCTTTATAGTTCTTCCCAAATTCTGCTCAAGGTACCTGAGGCTTTGAGCTTGTGCTGCATCTCAGTCCATAAGAAGAGTTACTGCTGGATTATTATTAGAATCATAGAATCACTAGGTTGGAAGGGACCCACTGGGTTATCGAGTCCAACCATTCCTAACACTCCCTAAATCCCTGTTAGGATATATATTGACTTTATTCCATCATGTGGTGTACCCTGGAGTCAGAGGTGATATTGATGTTAGCGTGACTTCAATCAGTAAGTCAATAGAAATTAGTGTAATTTTCATACCGATCAGAAAAAAAACATTCAGGACCAAATAGGAATGATAGAGATAATGGATGCAGAAGATTAAGTAATATGATGTAATGAAAAAGAGAGAAGGATTATAGGAGCAAGGAAAACAGCAGGTATTGGCACATGAGGATGCAAGTTTAATGTAGTGCACCAGGTCCTAGCAAAACTTGTTGCATGTTCTCAATTTTTAGTCATCTTAGGTTACAAGAAGTAGCTTTGACTAATAATGTTTATAGATCTATTTCACGGGATTAGTTTGAAAGACAGCAGTAAATACACAAATGTTTCCCATTTACTGTTTTTTTGATACAGTGTATCCCTTGTCTGATCTATTACATCAGCAGATTAAGGTACTCTCTACTAGGCTTGGAATTTGTTAAATTATCCCCGTTCAGATGACAGAAATGTGAAAATCTTCTGCCATTTGTAGAAGGCTTTGCATTAATGTTGTGGCTTTTTGTTTGTTTGTTTGTTTGTTTTTTAATTAAGTATACACAAAACCAAGCAGAAGAGCAGAACTTTTTGTTTATCTCTGTTAATTTGTCTGCATTGCCTGCAGTGTCCAAAGCATTAGTACCCGTGCTGTCACAGAGCCAGCAAATGCAAGGTAACTACATATCCAGCTCTTAGTTATATTTCTATATTACATCAGGTCTGTGGATTAGGAAAGTGAGATGTCAAGAGTAAATTTAGGTTGGGGCTTCTCCGCCAAATTCTCAATGCTTTAACCAGTAGCTTAGTATGAATTAGTCTGTTTCTTTAAAGGCTTGAAGTAAATATCGAGTAGAATTTCGTAGCAGCATTTGTAAGGTTAAGTAAAAATCAAATTTGCCAGGTATTGCTTCCAGAGCACACCAATCTTTCCATTTCAAAATATATACTTTTGATACCTTATCTGCAGTATGGAATACTCAGCAGAATCTGATAGTATTGTAAATAAATAATTTTAGAGTCACGTGTGCAAGAACAAGGTAGCTGATATTTTGTTCTTATTTGGGATGCAGTTTTTCTTCTGCTGTGTTTTTTGCACTGTGCCTAAACCAATGGGACTAACCTCACTTGACTTCTGCAAGTATTAGCTTATGTATACGTGTGTGTGTGCATATGTGTGTTTAAAAAATACAACAAGAATAAAGCCGGTAGGTGTCCTCTACCATTTAAGCCTCTCAAAGGAAGTTCTTACTTATTGTTGCTTTTGTTAAAGTAAACTAAGAAATTATGTGCATGTCCAAACTGGTCTCTTGAGTTAGCAGAGGTCTGAGATACAGATAGTAGAATCTTTTACAGAAATCTTGATTTTATTTTCTTCTGCAACTTTGACTTGTAGTGACAAGGAGAAGATCAGCATGAATACTTCCTAGAGAGACATAGAAGCATAGGATTCTTTCTTTTATCCTGTTCAGTAAATTGCATGTAAGGGTCTCCCCACGTGCTTTGGATGTGTAAGAGGTGTGTGTGCCTATGGTAGACCTATTCTGGGCAGGGTAGTTCTGCCCTGAGAAACAGAGAAGGTGGAATTTAGGTTAGCCTAGGACAGATAGATAGATAACAAAGGGGAGTAAGGAGTGGAAAAATTCGGTTGGCTGCTTCTAGTTCTAAGTTTTGAGTCTATAAATAGAGTCTATCAGAATATTTCTAGTTAGTTCTGGGGAAAGTCAGCTGCTGTGCTGGGGATTGGCTGTGCTCCCAGAATGAGGAGGGGAAGGAAAAAAAAAGTATGATAGGAGGCCTATTGAAAATCTACCAACTGACACCAGTGAAATCAAGAAATTGGAAGATCCTGTATTTGGGCTTCAGTTTTGGTGTTTTTCTGCAGCCTGTGTCAGTGCTGGATATTCTGCAGAGCGACTCTCCCTGTAGACTAGTACAAGCTTCCAAGTTAACCGGACATAGGAGGTAGGTCTACATGCAGCACCCGGCGGGGTTCATAGTTCAAAAGCCAAGACTGAAGCCTGATATAAAGACTGAGTACAGAAGTAGAAAGAAGTAGCATATTATCTTCATTTTGTGCTGTTGTGGCTAGCCTGGATAGCCTGCCCCTTCTCTGTGTTGGATGCATTATATAAAGGGAAATAGAGAAATGGAAATAAAAGCTGAATTTTGAGCTGATAAAATGAAGTTCTTGTTTAAGTTGTGACTTTTTAAATAAAAAAGAGAAAGATCTTGCTGGTAATTTAGTATATTATACTAGAAGTAGAAATTTAAGGTTATCATGATGTGCTTTGCAAGCAAGATGCTTTCTAGGAAATATAAGATAGATATTTAAAAATATTCTGAATTGGTATTTAAACGTTATGTACAACTACAGTATAAAAAACTAGCAAGTTTAAAATTTGTAGTCTTTTTTAAAAAGTTCTTATAGTTACAGTAAAAGAGAACTGTTCAGCGAAACTCTCTCTCCCCAATGTATCCGCAGAAGCATGATCCTTCATACTGTAAGTGGAAAAAGTAGCTTTGGTCAGATGAAGAGCTTTCCACGTGTAAGCTGAACCGGTCTACTCAGATGAGCATTTTTTCATGTCAGAGTTCATAAAAGCTGAAATTATTTGAATAGTAAATGGGCTTTTTCAGCACTGAACTAATCCTGGAAAAGTCTCTGCTCACATTGAAAATAAAAGCTTTCATGACAATGTTTTGTTGCTCAGGCTTTGCTGGCAACTCGTATTTTTTTGTTTACTATTATCATAGTGGGAAAAGTGGTTATATTTAATGTTAGAGGCAGAAGGCAAAGGAATAGAGCAGAGTTAATGCTTCTAAGAGCTGCATGATGCCTTTTGATATCCATCGGTGTTGTGTACCAGTAAGATGCTTACTTACTGCTTCTAGATTTCCATAAGCAATAGCGGAAAGGTCGCACTAGTGTTTATCTTTGTTTTGGGGTTGTTTTTAGGGGGGTGAGGGTGTTTGAAATGTAATAACTAGTGTCCATCTTTGTGTCTGTAATAAATCATGAAACATACATGACATTTTTAACTCTTGCATCAGTAGGTACTCAAGTTTCTCTGTGTTAGCCGGAATAAAATAGTGCACTAACTGATATCCTAGGCTGTCTTATTAAACTTTTTTATTATTTTATTATTTAAATATTGGTAAATAACAATTTTAGGCATTTTTGAGTGATTTTTAAATGGGCGAGTGTAAGTAATTTTCTTCAGATGCTTGGCAGAAGGCAGGCATTTAATTTTTGAGGAAATGATGTCAATAAAAACTTTGTTATTGTCAGTTTTCAAAAAAAAATGAGATAAAATGATGAAGAACTGATATTTTGTCTCATTAAAACATGGGAAAACAGCTCCGTAAAAAAGAAACTTGTTACCATTTGAATTAAGAAGGAGAAAAATCTGTCAAGGGGATGAAATATGCCCTCATGAGAATCGATGACCATTCCCACTTGCTTTCCATAGAGCTAGTATTTTGCTCAGCATTCCACCACAGGATGGCTGTAGAAATTAAAACTCTAATTCGTTGGGACTGCGTGTATTGCCTTGAGGAAATGCTGAGGAATAGCTCATCAGTGAAGGAAGGAGGGGAAAATCAACTTGTGTATGACCAATGTAGATGTAACTTTGAATAATGAACTAAGTTTGAAAAAAACCCTACTAATATCAGCTATCTGTGTTGGAAAGGCTCCAGGAATATTTCAGCTTACAATTCCACTTGTCAAAACCTGAGAAATTGTAAAGAGAAGAGAAACAACTTATTAATATTTTGTTTCTTATTCAGATAATTTTCTGTCGTTTATTTGGAAACTGTAGTGAAATACTGGTCTCATTTGAGGAAGCAGCTCAAAATTCATGTTAACTATCCGTTGTGCCACTTGTTAATTTACTTTATGCAAACCAATGTCAGAAACTGATCGTGAATGAGATCAGAATAGAGTTCTAAGATGATTCTTTCAAATAGGTGTGGTGACAGCAGCCCCCACAAAAACCTGAAATCAGCTCTGGATATAACAGTGGTTTATAATCCCCATTTTCTGAAATAGCATCTGCTCCAAGTTTTAGAAGCAGACCAGGTTGTGTTTGTAGATGGAGGATTTGATCTCACTTCAGTTAGTCCTGACGGCTTCTCCTGACACGCTGCTTGATGCATGGTCTGGCAGCAAGGCTCTTACATGGAGCTTTTTATTTGCACTAGTGGCCCCATTAAAATCAGTGGGACTGGCCGTCTACAAAGGCTTTGCTTAAGCTGCTGCAGGTTGAAAGTTTCCGATGTTTCTAACTTATATCAACTGTTTTATATTATGCTTTTTTCCCCTGAGTTGTTCTGGCAGTTTGATTCTTGTCATGCACAGCGTGCATCTTTTCACACTCCCAATCCCTGACTGTGATGACTTGAATCCTTCATTATTTTGTGATTAATTGTAGAGATACAAACATTATCAAATCAAAATCCCCGAAAGGCCTCTTTTAAAGGATCTGCGTAGCTTTTTGATTTAGCTGCCCCACAAATTACTTCTCTGGTGGCTGTGTGGTTTTTAACATCCTGCTAAATTTGGAACAAGTCCATGAAATACTTTCTGCAATATCTGGGGAATAGAAAAGCTTGATAAGTTATTTAGTCCGTTGGTTGGGTCAAGCCTTTCAAGAGACAGCAGTGCTGAGTTTGGATCCGTTAACTGCGAATCGGTGGGTGTGCGGGATTATGTTGTCAGTCACTGTATTCGGATGTTCAGTGCAAATTTTCAAGTGTTAGAAGTCCAATTTTTTGTCTTTTGGATATGTGTAAGCTTGTAAACTACAATTGTAGCTTTATAGAAGAAAATTGTGATGCAGGTGAGAAATAGCATGGCAAGGAAAATGCTTTGCATTAGCCCTTATATGTGTTGCTACCAGTGGTGTTTTTTTAAAACAGATTTTATCCCTTGGGATCTAATAAAAGGCTAGAGAGTTATTTGCTTTATAAACCTGTGTGGTGTATTATTTAGATATTCAGGGGGAAAAGGTCAAAGAATGTCTCCTGTGTTATCAGTTTCTCAATGGGAACCTATATTAAAAACTAGAAAATACAATACTATGTAATTTAGAAACAATATATAAAGTGGGTTGAGAGACAATTACTGTGGTTTATTTCTCTGTATTTTCCATTTTGCTGAATGCATTTCAGCAACAATTGGGTTTTGGCTGTAATGCTATTTGTAGCAGTTTCATGAAGCTACACAGCCAATTACTGTGGTGTACCAGATAAAATCAACTCCGCACTTCATTCGTGAAAGTCAGATTATGAAAAACTCTTGCTGCTGGCTTATGTAGGTAACAATGGGTTTTGTCCATGCTTATGCAGTCTTGTGAACTCTCCATGAAATTTTTTAAAGCAGTTTTAAGATGGACATGTTTTACGTATCTTGTCTTTAATTTTTCAGAGTTTATTAATTTGAAACCATCTAATTTAATTAAGGCACAGATACAAAGAACTTGTGTGTTTCTCACGAAATCCTGTTCCCTGGGATGCAAGTATTGAAGGAACTGGTCTTATGTATCTTAAGTCTTTAGCAGCTAAGCCTGACAAGAAATTAGAAGTATATTGGTTGTGTTCAACAACAGAACTAGGTCTTCTGTCAGTGGCCTTCTTGTCATTAGCGTTGCTATGTACCTAAGTTGGTAAGTATTTTCCTGATTCTGATGACTAGCTTTGTAGAGCTAAATGACCACGCTGACATAGGAGAAAATTCTGGCAAACTGAGTTAAAAAAGGACGTTTGTGTTACTGTTAGGTGGTGATTTATTGCAGGAGCTTGGGATAGCATCCTTAGCATGTGTCCCACAGATCTAATGTACCACTTACATGTGGTTTGTGACAAAACAGATTGCAGAAGAGGGGCTAAGAGATGGTGTTAAGATTGAATGTTGCTAGGAAGGACCAAAGTTGACTTCAAAAAAGTCAAGTGGATCCATTTGGAGAAGGAATGTCTTAAAGGCATATCATAGTGGATGGGAGTTTTCTGCCTCCATTTTCATCTGGCTACTGCTTAACACTGTTGCAGAAAAATTTAGAAGTAAACTATGTTTCCTTACTAGAAAGTTCATGCTGGGCATTGCCAGTGAGGTGAGGAAGGTATTTGTGTAGCAATTGCCACCAGCCCTCCTCATCCTTGGCATCCATGACGCTGTGAGCCTTCCTGAAGGGCTTGGAGCAGAGTCTGCCATTGGGCACTACTAACTTCTGGATACATGTGAGAAGGGGGTCTGCACTTTGAGAGCTGTTTAGAAACTTCTAGAAAGGCTGGAGGTATTATTGGTGCTCCCTTCTGGGATAGGCAGAAGTTTTAGAAACAAAGAGCTTGTTGGGGAGGTGGGATCCAGTTTTGGTATGCAAGACATTGTTTATATCTGGGCAAAAGCCCCCTGATTCTTTCTGATGATGGACTCAAGCATGTTTTGACTGAAATGGGTAAACCAGGTTTAGGAAGTTGCCAATAACTGCAAATAACTCAGGATAAAGTGCCGAAACGCAGTCTGTATTTCTTCTGTGATCTGTATCCCAGAAATGTACCTTTCATTCCTGTCTATGTTTGTGGCTTTCACTCTTTCTCCCTCTCCCTATTCGCTGGTGACTGAGGGTTGCCCTGAACTACTATCCTCCACCATGTGAAGGAGGAATATAAAGTGCCTCTTGGCCAAATATGACCTTTGCGAGTGGTGTCCCTTTGTTGTTGTTTTCGGTTAAGACTGTGTATGTTCCCACATGTGTTCCTTCAGGTTTCACTACTGGATCAATGTTCTGATGGCCTTTTAATTAGACTAACAAGGAACAGGTCTATCCAGATTTTCTGGTCTCGTCAGGAAGGCTTTAAAAGACTTTCTCTGCAGCAAAAGCAAGCATATGTGCTCTTACTCACCTTAACAGCAGCAAGGGCAGAGTGCACTGATCCATCTGTACAGTCTCCTCTGGTCATTTGCTGGATTTTCAGTCTACTCTGCATTTTCAAGGTGTCCTATCTACTATCACCCTTCAGAAGGGAGGGTGAGAAGCGATTAAGTGGTTTTGGCGTGATCTAGCTATCAGTATTTTCCACATCTGCTAGGTCTGAAACACACTGCAGGAGTGTGTTCTCTATGGGTAAAGCAAAACACGTGCACAGAAATCTCCCACTAGCCTTTGGTCTGAAGTTTCTCTGTAGTCAACAGGAAGTTCTGGATAAAAAAAAAATGTGATTATTTACAGAGAGATTCTACATTAAGATGTGTGTATTTATTTAAGAGTTATTCCTCTCTGTCTTCCTGACAAGAGTGGGATGGGGACACAGTCCTTCTGTGCTCTGTTCTGCACAAGAGCTTCCAGACAGTGCTCCCCCTTTCTGCCACTTTGCTTTTCCAAGCTCAGCAAATGAAGTTTTAAGGCGGGTACTATACAACTTATTTTTCATAAAATAAAAATTTATCTGTTCTTGGAAATTAGTTTTAATTTAGAATGGGTTAAGGCTGGTTTTGTTGCCACATTTATTTATATGAAACACAGGTAGTAATTCTTGTAAATCATTATCCCCGTTATCTGAACAGTTTGCTTTCCTGGTTATACTGACTATGCAGTGTCATTAAACCAAGCCTGAGTGGTAGACAAAGTTTTTTACTGTGCCATACGTTTCAATTTGTGCTGCTCAAAGCATATTTTTCACTCTCGCCTTAGGAGTCTTATAGAGCAGTGTTGTCTTACTTTTAGGAGGTGATGGGTTTAATTAAGCCAAGCTAATACTTTTCGCAAGAGTTAGATAGTTTGGCTATTTAATATATGGAAATACATGCTCATTTTGATTTTTTTTTTAAATTCAGGTTACTGTATGTACCATGAAATTCAAAGTACCTTAAAATTAATATGTATTTTTAATACATAGCCTTTTCTCTGTTTTCTCCATTCTCTTTCTCCTCCATAAAGGCAGTCCTTTTTCAATTTTTATAAATCTTGGCGTTGTGGGTGACACGGTTTCATTTGTAAGTGAAGTTCAGGAAGTGGGTATATTTTTGCAAGAAGGAGGAAAAAGGGAAAAAAATGGTTAACATCAATTTTCCTGACTTTTTTTTTTTGTTCTACCAAAATGATTTTTTATATAAAACACACATTAAACCATTTCAGATCTGTTGTTCTCTTCTGGTTTATTCCCTTTCTTTCCTCTTTCACCGTTTCGGTACAATACACTTACATGTTTTCACTAATGAAATTTTAAATGGGGAACCTATCTCAAGTTGTTGACCGCAAAATAGTAAATGGGCTTCTCCTCTCTTCCCTCAAAAAACTATTCTAGCTAATTTCCCTTGTGTTTTATTGTGAATCCCCAGCAGGGCATAAATGTGTATGACCACACTGAAGGATAAATTAAAATCTGCAGATAATACCTATCTAAGCCTGCCCTGCTCTTACAGCTCCTTATTTCTCCAGTAAACCTTGAGAAAGATTTTATTTACTTGCTAGAAAATTCAGGAAGTGTAATTAAATGACAATTAAAGCATAGAAGTTATTTCACAGTGTGATCGCCTTGTTTGAACTCAGTGAGTTTCTTTAAGAAAATACTGTGCTCGAGTGAGCTGCTACTGCAAATGAGACAGGAATAAAAATTACTCTGGCTGGCCAAGGAAGGGATGCAGTTCGTTGAAAACTTGTGTGGTGTTGAAGGAATACTGGAGCAGATGAATGCGGACACTCAAGATATTGTTATTGGAGAGATGGTGTGTAGAGTCCCAGGTTGAAGCTATTGTGAACAGAATTAAAAATAGCAACTATGACAGATCCATTCGTTTGTGAACATAATTTGTGTTTTGGAAAATAAAACCAAAAGCTAAAGTTTAAATGAGGTTTGTCCTTGAATTGGTAACAGCATTCAAATGGAAATCTTAGCAATGCGAGGTTGCTCTATGGAGCATAAGAGGAGCTCCAATGAATAATTAAACAAGTGATATCTAATAAAATATACAGCACATTGCTTCAAACCTAGAAATTGTAACTCTGCCTAAGGGATGAATGTTTTTCATTACTTTTTAATTGTTGCCAGTGTTGACCTTCAAGGTCTTTTTCTGGCAGATAATTTGTTATGGTAAGGATGAGATCATTAAGTATTTTAGCACAAGCCGCATGATGCAAATAGTTTCCTAATATTATAGAATGCTGATGTGGTAAGGGTTTGTTTTCTTAGGAATTTGTTCTCCATATTTAGTGATTTTCAGATCATATCTCAAAAGAGCAATTCTACTGTAATCCTGCAGGACGGTGGTTGTAGGTAGTACAGTAGCAAATGTCAGCAGTTTCTGCTTGGATATTTTTTGTGACAGATTTTGAGTTGTAATAAAAAGGTATTACTGTGAAGCCCCAGCATGATTTTTTTGGCTCCTAATAATATTTGTATATAAGAAGATCAAATAACGACTTTTCTCTTTTGCTCGGTTCGTAAAAACGTCAGTGTAGGAGCCTGAAGGTTTTCCTCACGCTGAAGAGAACCTCTGTGGCGTCTAGGGCTCCGGGGCCTGTATGCAAGGAATTAAGTGTTACTAAATTTTGCTAGTTTTATACTGTAACTCTGTTTTTACTATTTTAGTGTTTGCATAGGTAGGCACTAAAATATGTATTGGGTAAACACCAAATGCTCTCAGGATTTATGTTTACAAATCTTAGTTCAAATTCTCTGCAAGTAAATGTTTCAGTATTCAACTTTCTTGTCAGTGAGTAGAGAAGCCTGCTCAGAGAGAAATGGCAGTGGGAAGGACCAAGCCAGTATATAATCTCTTTTATTTAACTTTTCTTGCCATTGTTACTTTTCTAGCCTAAGCTGTTTGGACAAACTGAATCAGTTATTTGCTCAAAACAGTTATTGCTTGCTTGGTTGCTGATGAAAGATCGACAGTGATATTGTCTTGTGTTCATTTGTTCCATGGATGATCACTTGCATGAAGTCTATCAATAATTTCCAGGGTAAAATTTACATTGCTGCTGCTTATAATCTGAAGACAAGAGTCTGCTGGTGCATGGGGTCGGGGCAGAGAGCTTCAGCTTGCTGGTTTACCAGCAGGCATCGGGCCTGGGGGTCAACGGCTGGCTTCAGTGGGACAGAGTCTGAGCTGCCACTAAGCCCAATCTGGCCAAGCAGAGAGGTCCCTAAGAAGGGGAGCGGGGTTGGTCTGAGCTGCTAGGGCAGAAAGAGGGATGAGTTGCAGAAATGGAGCCTGCTGTCCCTCAGCCCTCTCAGTGCCCTCACTGTGCCAGGGCTCCCTGGCAGTCTTAGAACAGTTCGGGTTGGAAGGGACCTTGAAGATCATCCAGTATCAAACCTCTTGTCATGGACAGGGACACCTTCCTCTCGACCAGGCTGCTCAAGGCCCCATGCAACCTGGTCTTGGACACCTCCAAGTAGGGAGCATCCATAACTTCCCTGGGCAACCTGTGCCAGTGCATCACCACCCTCATTGTGGTTAAAGTTCTCCCTAATGTCTAATCTAAATCTTCTTCCTTCCAATGTAAAGCCATTCCCCCTCGTCCTATCACTACATGACCTTGTAAAAAATCCCTCCCGAGCTTTCTTGAAGGCCCTGTTCAGCTACTGGAAGGCTGCTGTAAGGTTTCTGTGGAGCCTCCTCTTCTTCAGGCTGAACAACCCCAACTCTCTCAGCCTGTCCTCACAGCAGAGGTGCTCCATTCCTCTGATTGTCTTTGTAGCCCTCCTCTGGATCCGTTCCAAAAGTTCCATATCCTTCTTATGTTGGGGATTCCATAACTGGACACAGTACTGCAGGTGGTGTCTCACGAGAGCAGAGAAAAGGGAGAGAATCACCTCCGTCGACCCGTTGGCCACACTTCTTTTGGTGCAGCCCAGGATACGGTTGGCCTTCTGGGCTGCAGCAGCACAATACCAACTCATCTTGAGCTTCTCATCAATCAACACCTCCAAGTCCTTCTCTGCAGGGCTGCTCTCAATCACATTGTCTCACATCCTGTATTGAAACCATGGATTGCCTCAACCCAGGTGTAGGACTTGGCACTTGGCCTTGTTGAACCTCATGAGGTTTGCACAGGCCCACTTCTCCAGCATGCTTGACTCTCCTCTTCACCAGACACACGGGGAAGAGGGGTAATGGCTGTGTGCTCTGATGGAAGCTTAGTATGTTGCAGTTGCAGCCCCGTGTCATTCCAGCCTCACGCATAATGACCTTGGGTTTTCCTGCAGAAAATGCACCACTGTGCTTTAATGTGTTTTTCTCTTGGTGAGCCTTCTCCTGAGCCTTCATTAGGGTTTGGGTCTTTGTAAGTCAGGGAGGAATCCCAGTAGGGAGCACAGCAGATTGGCCTGGCTCATCCCAATTTCTGTTTCTTCTGGTGTTCCTTCTTATTGAGCTGCATGAATAGCTGTTTTGTAGAAATTATTTGGGTTTTTTAAATCTGCCACATCCTGTAGATGAAAAAAAAAAAAGTCATTGCTGTGAAATACATTCATTTGTCCTTTGCTAATCTGCAGACTCCATAATTTTCACATAAAAATATTTGTCCTCTGCTGTTCTATGACTGAAAATCCTGCATGTCATTTTCTGTCTTCTTGTGAAGATATACCAGATCAGATCTGTCACTCATGCTCGTGAGTAAGCCTCACGCTGTTTGGGGAGCTCCCTGTTCCCAAATCAATAAAGTTGGAATGCTTTTTCTCAAATACTAATACAGGAAAATATTCCGGTTAACGTAAGTGGAAACGTAAGCCTTTCGATGGTAACAACCAAATATGTTTTAGCATTATTGTTCCAAAGATTAATGAGCTAACTAAAGCATCTGAGGTGGCTAAGAGAGTGATGAAACTGTAACGGTGCGGTGGTCCTGGGGCAGTTATCACTGTGGCTGTGATGTGCGCAAATGTGTATAACTTGCATTGAGCACTGTGAACATGAAGTGAAGCACCCAAACTGGCCAGTGATATCCCCAGCAGTTGGGACCTCTTTGCTCACCTGAGGTTTGATGTAGCAACTCCTAGTCTTGCCCTTGTTTTTTTTTTTCCTTTTCGTATCCCAGGGGTGAAAGATATGTTGGTGGGTGTAGAGAATATAGAGCACATAAAATGGAAGATGGAGTTTTCCAGTGCTCAGAGATGAACAGCAGTGGAGTAAGTTGAGTTGAACATGTCAGTTGTGTTGTTTAGTTACTTTTGAGTTACTTTGAGTGATTTCCTGCTTACACGTGTCTGAGAAAGGTTAAACAGATATTTATCTAACTTCTTTATGGTTAGAAGGAAGACTAGAATCTATAGGATCATCAAAGTTACAGACAACGTTGGAAGAGGGGGTAGTGCTGATCAAAATGAGCCCAGTTAATTACAGAGCTCTGTGATGAAGGAGGAATGAACACTTGCAAGAGTATCAATATGTAGTATCTGTTGAGAAGGGAAGGCAATTTAGTCATGAAAATACATTATGTATAGCGGAGGTCATACAGTCTCCCATCTCACCGCAGGCTAGAGGTAGGACAAGCTGGGTGAGGAAAGTGCCTCTGGAGTCCGGCCCCTCTCCCTACAGGTTGGTTGGAGAGGAAGCCAACCCAGTGGGTTGAGTTGGAGTCTACTGCCTGGTCCCACTGGACCTTTTCTAGTGCCATCAGCAGGGTTGAATCGGTGAAAAAGCAGAGGTGCAAAGCCATGATGAAATAGAGTTAATAGCTGGCTTTGGCTTGGGACTGCAGGGATCATTCGTCTGCTCTCATGCATTTTTGACTTAGCAAGTGGCTACAACAGAGGACAAGAGTAAGAACTGGAAAGAGAGTAACAAGCTTCCTCTGAAGACTTAAGTTGCTGTTTGTCTACGTACCTTACTTGTCATACCATCCGAGGGCTTTGGTTTTGTTGTTGTTTGTCTTCAGCAGGTTTGCGTTCATGATATAAATGTGATGTGCATCGTTAAATTCAAACAAGGATGACTGAGTGTATCAGAAAATGTTCTTTTTGGAACATTCACCTCAAAAGAAGCCAAATGCTGACTTTAAAGAAACTTGATATTTTGAGCCAAAATTAATCAAGTATTTGAATAACAGATTCTGAAAAAATACTTTCTCAAGCAACTAGGGAAGTTACTCCATGGTGAAGCATGCATAATTGCAGTGAACCAAAGGAGGTATCAGGAATGCAGTCTCAGAGCATGAGCAAAATTATGTATTGTTTAACCATGTTATACGCCCTGCAAAAGAGTAGATGAAAAGTAATGATAATTATTATCAAAGCTATCATTGATATAAAAATAGTAATAACTCCTTAAGAGGAAGCACTGTTAATCAACTTGTACTAGAATGGGGAATTAAAAAACACTGGCAGGTATTTTATTTTAGTACTTGCGGGAAATACACTACTGCAAAAATCCAGAAGTGTAAAAACAATGATTTGATATAAATTCTTACGTGACAAAAGATTTAGATGCCTCTATTTGTTGTTTGTAGCACACTTCATAGCAATGAAATTCCGTGTTGTTGCTGAATCTATTCAGAGGCGAATCTAAAAAGCACTTCAAAAAATCAAACCCAAAATACCATGTCACATGAGATCTGAGACACTTTCAGAAAACAGTCGGCAGTTGTAAAAGTGTCTCATTGAAATGTAAAATATCCCCTTTACTTGTGAAATTGTTCAGTTATCCCATTGATGTTCCCTTACCTTTTTGCATTTATTTCTCAAAACACTGCAAAGAACTAAATCAGAACTGTGATTTAGCACACTACAATTAATTTGCACTAGGGTACTCATATAAAGGGAAGGAATTGGTCAATTGTGTATTTACTGGGCCTGTTAAACACTATCTGTTTTACTAAATACAATTTTATCTGGCTGAGACGTTGTAAGTGAGTTGTTCTCTATATTTGTACTGTGATCTTGGTGCCCCCCTGTCCCAAACATTCTTTTAGTGATGGACCAACTTAATTTGTAGCTGCAGTCTAATGAGAGAGTAGAAATGTGTTAGGGGATGTAACGATCTTTTTTTACCTGTTTTTGAAAACAGTTAATTATTTGTGCTTAAAAAGTAAATGAACTGCACTAGTATTTACTTACATGCATATATATCTGTACCTATTTTTCCAGTGTCTCTGTATGGATGTTTACTGTAGCATTTAGAATTTTTTTGAATAGGTAGAACTACATGCATTTGTTCCCTGTTTGTGTAATCCAATAGCGCGTTCTAATAAATCACAGATAAAATGCTGCATGGCAGAGGGAGGGAACTGCTGCCTCTTTGGAGTGCGTAGTGCATGTGCTTAAATTCCTTCAGCATCGGGGTAGACTGTACAGCAAAGTCTTCGCGATGTCCCCAGTTCCCAACCAAAGCGATTTCTTGCATTCCCTTTAGTTTGAGCCTTGGGTGTTTGCACAAGATGAATGCTTTTCTCTTCCTGCCTGTGTTTGTATCTGTGATGTGAGTGTAGGGAGAGCAAATGCCTGAAGTATCAGGAACTGAAATGGGATGTCTCAAGGCTGGCCTAAGGCCAAGATGAAATACATCTCTCTTGGCAACAGGGGTGCTTGAGACAGCCCTGTGATACTGGATAACTTATTTTTTTAATCGGTTAGACTCATCCCTACCTCGGCTGACCTCCTTTGTTGGGCAGCAGGCAGGTCTGTGTGCAGCTGCTGGGGCCTCGCAAACACCTCCTGGTGTTAGGGCAGGAGCAGAGGAGGCACACAGGGGAGGGGTGTTCCTGGCATGGTGTTGTGTCTGTCTTTGTTCAGATTGCCCGTGGTACCCCGGCAGGAGCCAGCCAGCACTTACCCCAGGGAAGCTAAGGACAGAGCAAAACCTGCTGTCACTCCCCACCTTGGCTGGAAATGGTGCCTGCTGGATTTGTGGTGCCTGCCCCAGCCAGCATCCCGGAGGAGGTGTTCCCCCATGCCACCATGCTCCCTCTCCCCCCACACCCCCGCTGAGCATCTCTGTGCCGTGTGCCCAGCTCGGGTGTTTCAGTGTCACTGACAGGCAGCAGCTGTCAGACTGTCTCACCCCTCCTTAGGACGAATGTCTGCTCTACTCGGTCGGGAATGCATTTATAACATGTTTTACTTTCCGTGCCAGAGACAATCAGTGAGGAATATGGTTCGGGTCAGTATTTTCTTGGGGGCCTTTCCAGAGAAATGCAGCATATGGCTGCTGGCCCAGGGGAGCTGTGCAGCCCGTGTGAGCCGTGGAGCTGCAGGGAGCCGTCTTGGGCACAGGAAGACATTTCTCTGAAAAGTTTGATGAGACAGAAAGGAGAAGCAAGGATTAGTGTTAATAAGTGGCTGCAAACATTTCTCTATGATATTTTTTCCCCCCAGCAATAGAGCTGAATGTGGCCTGTGGGCTTGGCACCCTTTCTCTCCAGGCTGTGGAAATCTTGCTGGAAGTCGATGCTTCCACTGCTGCTTTCCTCTTTTTCCTTTTTCTTTTTTTTTTTTTTTTTCGTTTTCCCTCTTCCCTGTTTTCTAGTTCTGCTTTTGGAAGCTGGCAGGAACTGAGCGTCAGGTGAGAGCAGAAAAGTAGTGCAGAAAGATTGCTCACTGAGCCATCTTTCCTAGAGAGAGAAAAGCTGCAGCGAGCTGGGGTGCATGGGGACGCAGCAGCATCCTGGTCTGCAGCGAATCCAAAGGTTCTTGCAGCTGCTTGCTGCTGTGCTCATTGCTTGCTGGCAGGGGTGTTATCATCCAGACTGTAATTACTATGCAAGTTTCACCTTTCAGTTGTGAAGGGACAACTTAATTTATGGTTTTAAAGGAAGAAAGATGTGGGTCAATCAAGTTATTAATCACCTATTGTATAAAAATGTTGATGACTTACTGATTTTTAAATGAGTTTTTAAATATTTCAGTGTAGTTGCTGCAGGTACTGTGCAACAGTCGTGCACGTGATAGAACAAATTAGGGAGAGAACATAGTGAGTATATTTAACTAAAAATGTGATCATTTTTGCTTAGAGCAGTTCATTGCCTAGGATGAAATCTATGGTATTTCATAACCTATCTTATGAACTGAAATAATTAGTAACATAGTTAGAAGCTTCATTATTTTTAAAAACTATTCTCAGTTTTATAATGGTATATATAGAATAATACTACCGCTATTGTATAATAGCAAAATATGTAAATATAATATGTATTGTATAAGTGTATAATATAATAATAAGATCCATCACTATTTAAATATTTCCAGCTCCTGTCTTTTAACTATAGAATTTCTAACTTTACAAAATTCTGCAAAGATTACCAGATTGGGACAACTTCTTTTATTTTTTTTTTTTTCTGTAAAGTTAAGGCAAATGAGTACAAAGAAAATATTTTGCATTTCAGACACAGTATAGGTGGAAAGTTTTTAAGAAGTAGAAGCTTGCTTTCATAGGGAACACTGAGTGCTTGAAATCTGAGGGAACAAAACCATTCGGGTGTTTCATAGTTTAAAGTAATGTTTCACTTTTATTTAATTGACAAAATGCTCAGGTGAAAGAGAGGGGCTTAACCTGGTGCAGGATAATGAAAGATCAAGTGTATTTTGTAGGTCATTTGTATGTATAAATAGGTATATGTTGTTACAGCTGATGGCATTATAAAGAATCTTAAACCTCGAAGAGACCAACAGGAGTTAAAAAAAGCCTTGATTTTTGTGCATTTCCATGGATTAACATACAGTTCTGTTCTTGAAGCTACCCAGGACAGGTCTGGCAGCCTGATGGGAGGCATGCTGAAGTTAGCTGGAAGCACTTTGTTAACTTCTAGTATGTCTTGGATCAGAGCTCCAGTGGATTCCTTTCTTCCTTGGAGGAGACACTTCAACTGTATGTCAGAATAATTTGGGAAAAAAAAAAATCATCTTTATGAGATTTATTTTATTTTTTTTATTTAGGCAGTGAGGGAAATTTGTAATTGGACATGGTTATCAAAATATGTAAAAATGATGCCTAGAAATATGTTCTTATCTTGTGTAATTGCTTTATAATTGTTGGGGAGGGGAATCAGATTAGGGAGGATAAATATTTCCAATGCTGAAGTTAATATACTTTTCAGATAGCGACTATAAGTCTGCATTCCTTGAAGTTGGTGGGAGTTTTGGGGCTTTGCAGAATTGGAACCAGTATTTGCAAACTTTCAGCTTTATGTAAGGAAGTTCGTGGGTCTTTTTAAGGAATAATCAAAACTTTTAATAAAAGCTTTCATTTATGTATTTTTTTGTAAGTAGGAATTGTTGATCTTGAAAGTACACTTTTTTTTTACTTCTTTTTCTCTCCTACTCTTCTTTATTTCATTTGAAAATAAAATACAAGAACGCTTCCATGAAGCATAAAAATTGTTGACTTCTTCAAGCATACATTGAAAACAAATTTATGCCTTTTTTTTGTCAATTACTACTTTTAAACTAAAATCTTGTACATATAATGTGACTGTTTTGATGTCAATAACTTCTTTGGGGGGAATAAATCATTCTTTAATGCCAGTTACTTTCCTAAACTCTTCCAAAGATAAATAGCGTGTAAACACGTCAAAACTTGTGCTGTAGGTTATGGTGTACATAAAGATGAGAAAGGTAAAAAATGACCTTCTGTGGAAGTTGTGCTTCACAGACATTATGGAACAGGCCCAAAATATTCTTATTACACGCTACTTCCAGCAAACATTATTTCTATGAATTTGGTATAAGAGCAAGCATTTTTGCTGCTGTGAAAGCTGATTTAGTTGCTTCTTGCTAAGCAGATTTGCAGGTCACTTGATGGTGTATCTGGTCCTTGTCTATTGCTTTGCTACTGAGTAGCTGCAGCAGTTATAAAATATGTGTGATAGATACTGTGTTTGCGAAAGCAATACCAGCCCTAGAAGCAAAAGAGCAATGCTCGGTTCCTATAAAGTCTGCTTTAAAAGTCCATGCAAGGTCTTGAGCAATGGGAACTTCAGCTCCTAGTTCTGTGGATGCAGAAGTGCAGGCACGGAGAAGTGATTTTCTTAAAACCACCCTGGGGTGACCTGCAGATTAGGGGCAGAAGCTAAATCATCGACCTGTGTACGCTAACGAGAGTTAGGGATTGCTTGTTTGGGAGTATTTCTGTGTTTTTATTGTCCACTTTTGCAGAACTGGCCATGTGATACACAGAATTTCTGCTCTGTATCAAAGCAATTTTACTGCTAGCGTCTTATAGCGTCTTAGATGTTTGATGTGAAAAGAAAGCTGACTTATCCTGTACATAAGGCTTACCAAAATCAGATAGTTGGTAAAGCAAGGTGCGTGTTAGATGGTGATTTCCATATCTCTACAACACTTAACAGGTAACTTTCAAAACTGGGATTTAACATGAAACAGTAAGATGTAAAGGTCATTTAAATAAGGCAGTTGCTGACTTGCAGGAGTTACTCTGGGCAATTTTAGTTCCAGGGAGGGGAAAGAAAATAGGACTGTCAAGAACTTGAAAATCAATGTTTCCAGCCCTTCCAGGATTGGAAGCAAAGCTGTCTGTTTGCTGGAGAGCTAGGAATTCCTCTGTTCTCTTCTGTGTACGTTGAAAACTCATTTTTAGATTTGAGAGACTGCAAGATAGCAACGTTTAAAGATTGAATACTATTAAATGCAGAGTTAAAAAAAAAATTAATGTTTAGAAATAGGGCACGGAAGTCAAAGAATCAGGTAGAGACACTGCAGTTCGGATAAAAGAAAATAACTCTGTTCTGAAAATAGGATTTTTTTAGCAAAACATCATGAAGTGTCTGGAGATAGTTAGAATTACTGCAGGCATAAAATGAGCAAGGTAAGAGTGAAATAGAAGTTCACAGAAAGTTTCAAGGCAACATAATAAAAGAAAGGCACATCTCATGGATGTTCACTTCATGTAGATGAGATCAGCATTCCTTGTATTTTTCTACTTAATAGTGAAAGGAGCACTCAGGTTGTACTTATTTAAAATCATTGACCCTTAACTCTCATCCATATTCTCTGTATTTACGCACATGTTCTCTCCCCTAATGGAGCATAGCTATTTTCTTTGTCCTTTAATGACTTGTTTCCTCTTCAGTCAGCTTTCATTCACTTCCTTTTGGCTTTTTCTATTCATTTACCCTACTCCAATTCCCTCTCCTTGCTGCTTTTTACCTTGTCTTTCCTTTTCTCTGTGGCCCTTAGTTCCTTCCATCTTTCTGTCTTTCCTTCTTTCCTGCCTCTGGGTCAGATGGTTTTGAGCGACCAAGATGTGGGATTTTTACATGACACATGTAGAATGGTGGAATAGAGTGCACTGAGAAATTCATCTTCAGAAGTCAGTACTAATTTCACATTTCCTCATTGCTGGCAAACAGCTGTCTTTATAGACTAGGAAGCCTTAGGAATAAGCTATCGGAAGACAGGGTTCTCTGTGGCATAGTCCTGTTGAAGGCCTCCTGTAGAAGGCGGTGCTGGCATCTCTACAGCTTTAGAGGGCATGAAGCAGTATGGAATATGTGCACTTGTGTCGTACGGAAATAGAAAAATGAACCAAACTGCTTAACCCAGCACCTTATATTTCTGCTGCAGTAACTTGATTTAATAAGTTAAAATGTCAGCGCTGTGACTCTAACGCTTCCATTTCATTTCTCTGCTTTCTTTACAATGATACTCCAGGGTTTTTAAAAACATCCACCAAAAGAAGGAAAGATCACGAAAAACATGCTTTTAATTGCGTGCTGTTTTTAATATTCCTAGGATCTGTTTTGAAGGGTACATTTGACAGAGAGAAACCCAGCAGCACCACACTGAATCCTTTGTCCTTCCTGCGGGGTGAAACAGTAGATAGCTTACTGTAAGTGTGGCTGCCTGCCAAATCGTGGCGCAGATTCTTTTTTTAATACTGTAAACTGGCTAGAAATCAAGAATTGCTGTTCTTCCTTTTATTTACTTTCCCTTCTATATTAAAGAGCTCAGTAAATAGAGAGAAAGTTAAATGTTGAGTGAAGGTTTCACACCGATTAATCATTGAATAGCAAAGAGTTATCGGTTTAGGGTTTTTTTTCCTCCTCTTTTTTCCATTTCGTTTTGGTTGGAGCTGGAAATATCAGTTGCTTCATCTGGAATAGATTATCGCAGGGAAAAGTCTGTGCAGAGTTTGAAATGAGGACAGAGCAGAATGCATCCCTCATGCATAGTTTACAATAATCTGCAAGACCACTTCTGATTTGATCCTTAGATGTACTTCCTCCCCATTTTCTTCCAAACTTGTGTTAATAATGAGTACTCTGTCTCTAGAAAAGACTTTTTTTGTAGAGTGTATCCCTAGCCTCTGCTTGTAAGTATTTTCTTGTTTGTACAACTAAGCTTCCTGAAATAGCTGCTGAGTTTCTTGTTTTGCTGTTATATATAAAAGTGGTAGAGGGGTGTGGAGTTCCTTCTGCTGCTTCTCAAATCCACGGCATGCCTTGCAAGCTACTTTGCTTTTGCGCTAGAACAGGAGCTGGCATTATTGCTTTTCTGATGATTGTATTGCTAAATTATTAGCAAAGTTATCCCCAAGGAAAATAATTATGTTGATATTAATATCATGCTCGTTTTAATGATTTATATGGAGAGAAATACGTTTCCACATGAATGATACAGAAGGTCAAATTAAATTTAAAAATTACTGTTGCTGTTACATACAAGCTTAATGTGAAAAATTAGCCCACAATAGATTGTTTTAGACCCCAAAGCGTATTGTCGCTCATTCAGAGGTCTGTTTGTCTTATTTAAAACATATTAAACACTTAGCACTATCAGTGTATGTCTGTTGCTGACTGCATAAACCTACCATATAGGCGACATATGCACAGCTCTATCAAGAATACAGATTCATGTTTTATTTTTTTATACCTCTTGGCTAATTGGAGGTTAAGGTTTCTGGAAATTATAGAGAATATTTTTGTTTTTAAAGCAGTGGACTGTGACTGAAGAAATCTGGACTTGATCTGCCAGATTTCTTGAAATAACTCGGTCAAGTCATCATTATTTTTTTTCTGAGTTCCTCATCCGTAAAATGGAGATAATTCTGTTCCCTTACCAGACAGCAGTATGGTAAAGATAAATTCATGAATGTTTGTGTGACAGTGCAGTAGTTCTTAATGGGTTCAGCATAAGTATTCATATTAATGATTCATGTTAACGAATGTTTGAAAAGCTGCATTAACTTGAAAGTTTGCAGTATGTTCTTCCAGAAGCAGAGGGTGTTTGAGGTTTAGTTTCCAATCTGCAGTGCCCAAAGGAGGGACACAAGAAATATTTATGCAGGAAATTTAGTAGTTTACAAGTTTCCTTCCTTTGGTTACTTCCTTCCTTTAGTGAGAAAAAAAAGTTTTTTCAGACTCTGCCGATGAGTCTGGATTTCTGAAGTAAGTTAGTTTCAAATATAAAATGAAAAGGCATGTTTTTGTGGATATTTGTGTAGGTGATTTGGAACAACAATTAATGAGTAAATAAACTATTTAAAGATTATTAAATTTGAGAGATGATCCAAAGAACTGAGAGCAACTTTTCTAGGCAATAATTTAAAAAAGAAACAAATGACCTGTCCTGCAGAAGCGTGGACCAGACAATTCCGTGGTCTCAATGATAGTCATTAGAAATCTCCTCGTTCTCCCTTTTCTTTTGTGTTTAAACTGTATCTTGAGCTCTTTCAACATTATGTAGGGAAGATTTATTGAAAAATGACAGGTAAAAGTATCACAAACTTGTTACCATTTTAAGGGTGTTGAATAAGATGTATAATTATCTTGCAAACAATTTTCGGTTTTGCTGCCTTTTCAGTATAGCACACCACAGGGAAAACTCGAATTATTTTTTCAAGCACCTCTGATCTTAGAAGGAGAAATAAGTAGGTAACAACACTGTTTGCAATGGTGTTTTACAGTCTTTATTTTTGGTAAACACAGTTTTTTGTTTTAAGGGTAAGTGGCATTGTTTTTATCTCTGTTTTCAGAGATACTGGAAAATAAAGAAATACATTTTCATTACAGGAAAATAAAGAAATATCTGCACAGAATTTGAGTTACGGTGTGTGACTTTAGATTACTAATAGTATTTCTCCTTTGATGCTGTGAGCAGATTATCTTGACTAGCTAGCAGATTTCAGTATGTATTTTTAAAATGCAGGAACAAGTGCTTGACATAAATATTGCAGTGACTTCGTTTAACAAAGGACAGTGTATTGCAGTAGCATTTTAGAATGACTCCTGCCACGTCAGGTAGTTCTGTCTATCTCAAAAGCTAGATTTTTGTGCTCCTTTAAACACATACTTGGAAGAAACTGAAAATGGTTTTATCACTTGCTTCTTACTGACATCCTCAGTTCTTACAGCAACAATTTTCCTTGGCTGTTGCAGCGTGTGCCAGGAGATTGCAGATGCTAGATCTGTACGTAGACCTAATACCTCAGAAGCCGTCTTTTATCCGATATACCGGTGAGGCAATTATCATGAGTCAGATGAACCCTCCACCCTAGGTTCCTTGTTATAGGTCAGGTCAGAGCAAGACCTTTTCTGGTCAGGAAGCCAGTCTGTGAATTAATGTCAGTGGGCATTATGGGTAAAATCCCCAGCCGTGGCTGGTGTCCAAAATCGGTAGCAAGGCTGGTGATTTATATGTTTGCCCCTCCCAGACAGAAACAAGCTGCTTGTATCTTTTTTTCTGTCATCGTATCAAGGATCATTTCTGATTTGTCCAGGTAAAACCAAGCAAATAAGTTGAAGGAAGAGGGAAAAGCATTGTCTTCCTCCTTCCCTTTAGTAAAGTCGTGTTTGTCTGCAGCAGTATGTCTTCCACTTCTGTTCCCCAGCTTCTTAAATCAGAGGAGAGATGTCCTACTGACCGTCTCTCAGCAGGTCACGGCATAAGCTGCTGCCTGTTTTATCCCCTGTTGAGGCCACATACCGCTTACTGCATTCACTCTTTCTCTTCCTTTGCCAGGTCATGTCTGATTTTCTCCTCTCAGACAGGGCATAGACCAACCACTGTCCTGGCCAGCTCCTTACCCGCTTTCCAGAGCCAGGGGCTGTCAGACAGAGCGACGCTTATGGCCCCAGGAGCTCCCTCACCTCTCTGGCCTCCTCTCTACACTGGCACCCAGAACAGCATCAACCACAAAGGGATTTTCTTTATTGCATTAAGCATATGAGAGAAGATTTAGTAGGCGTGTCACTGTGCCATTAGCCTCCCATGACCAGGTGTCTCAGCAAATCCTTTCGCGGCTGTGAAGAATTTGTTTGGGTTTGAAAAAGTCGCCTTGAAGTATTAGAGCCATATCGGGGAAAACTGTTTCCTCTAACCATAGAGCTATCTTCTTAATTCGGGGTGGCTGGACCTCCTGGTGGTATTTGAATCATTATGCCAGTCTTGAGTAACATCCCATCTGGCAATGAGAAATTTAAAATTACAATTAATTAAGTTTCTTTAAATCATATGGTGGTGATATCTTTTCTAACAAACTTCTACACAGAAACAGGAATTTTATGTTTGTGGTAATAACGTTCCTAAAAGATGTTCTGGTGTACCTAGTGCAAAGTAACATTTCAGCTTTTGGAGAACAATCACTAAATCTATTTAGAAACAAAAAATAGTGTTGCTAGATACATAAATAAAACAGTTCTGATAGAGTTTGATGTTTGTTTGTGGTGCCAACCAGTTAACTAATTCTTTCCTTGCATAAATGAGCAGCATCTCATTGCAACAGCTTGAAAATGTTAAATAACTCTCTTCTGTGGTATGAAGTTTACTTTGTGATACCTAGGTGATAGGAATGTTAGTTAATTATTATCTTTATTACAGGTGTGGTCTTGTTTAAGTATCTGCAAAAATATTGCACCTGTGGCAATTTGATGCTGCTTGAGCACATGTATCAGTTGTACATGAGCCGCCTCCAGATCAGGTGTGCTCATAATGGAGAACAGAGAGTGTACCGTCCTCCAGATGCTGAATGGAGCTCTGCTGAAATGTCATTGGAAAAGATTGAGGATACCGAGCCTAGCTTGGGAAAAAAGTAAACAAACAGGATTTCTGTGTGGAATTCAGTTAGGATTTGACCGCGCAATTACAAAACTCAGATCTAAACCAGCAGAGTAGCCTCCTGCCAAATTCCATGTGACACAATGTCTAGAAGTGCCTTGGTCTGTGGGCTTTTTGGCAGATGAATCTTTCTTTCCTCTATCACTGCAGAGATTTTTTCCTGGGAGTTGCTCAGTCATCATGCCCATAGGGTTGGATTCCACACAACTGTACAGGAAAGGCTTCTAGTTTCTTTGGAAAAATCATTGGAAGAAGGGATATCAGCGTATCTGTTAGATGTATACACCACGGTAGCATCTGTTGCCCAGTATTTGGGGTCTGAGGTCCAGTTACTGCCTTTGCTTCAGAATGTTCAAACATTTTTTTCATAGGTGAGCATCCAGAGGATAAAATCAATCCCAAAGCAAGTGCATGCTCACCCCACCTGACTGAAAATAGTTCTTTTTTGACCCAGTAAGTCTTCGTTTATCTCAAGTGGAGACAGAGACTTGCTCTGGCCACATGATCAGCAAGGTGACTCATGCATTTCAGTTCCTATTCCAAAGACCTTTCATAGATGACTTGCATTAGCTGTTGGATAAAATCTGGACTATGAGTGGATGTACTCCTAAGATGAACTTTCATTGCCAGATATGAGAAGGATTTAAGACATGTTCACGGCATTTTTTTCTGCTAGCAAATGTAAAAATCTTTCCATTTAGCATGATAATGTTGGGGGATCTTACTCTGAAGTTTTCGTTCTTCTTGAAGAATAAGCATATAACTTTTGGCTATGGATGATTATTGATGAAATTTAATGTTGTTTAATTATGATAATCAAAGGGTCAAATAATTCTTTTAATTGCTAGGTATTGTTTCATCCGCAGTACAGTGAATATGGTCCCTGGGGTTGAAGAACAGTGGTTGTTACACTTCTTTTACCATCTGGCACTGAGACAAGAATATCCTATCTGTGTTGCTCTAGCGTGATGAAAAAATAGATAAATAAATGGGATTTATGAGTTTTCTTTTCAAGGCTTTTCCACAGGGCAATTGATTTTATTTTAGTCTGTATAAGACAGACCAAGATAAGAAAAAAAAAAAAATCTTATTTCTCTCTCACTTCCCCAGATCCACTGTAAATGAAAGAAGGCTGATATATGCTTACAGATCTTTAAAATACCCTAACCGGTTTTGTTTAGCTGTTTGATGAGAAGACTCTGGTCCTGTATTGTTAGTTAGTTCTGCAGGAGAAAACAGAGGGTTTTGCAATAATTTGGAATGCTCTTGGGCCCTCTTCTACAGAACTTCATAATACTTTACACGAAGCACCCTGCTCAAGGCTTTTTGGGATAGGAACCTTTCTTTTTAATTGGGTTGCAGGTAAAGCAAAGGTTGAGCTCTGTCACATTAATCTATTGGAAGTTTCTGCAGTGACTTTTCTCATCAATTGTATATTCTCTGTCAGGGTCGAAAGTATTGCTGTTCTTCAAAAATGAACACATGACCTTTTGTTTGAGGAAGTAGTAGTCAGCTTTGGAAGAGACATACAAAAGATTATATTGGTAGTATGAGGAATTCAGTATAAATCAAAAGGCTTTTTATACATGTGAAAAGATCTATTTAATACTCAGCTGAGGTTTGCCACATTGCATGATTAGACAAATGCAAAATTAAGTAACAGCAGTCAGGATCAAATGCATTTTGACATTTTGAGATTTTTTTTGTTTATTTTTAAAGTGTGTTGTTTTTCTAGGAGAATATGCTTTGGATAAATACCAGATCTGGCTGTAAACTGCAAAATTGATATAATTTTATTTAAATGGTACCTTCATATTAAGGGGACTATAATATCATTAAAATAGTGTTTGCCATGAAGAAAAATGCAGTATAATACTATATTTAACTACTTTGTAGGAGCCAAGCTGTTGTGATGAGAAAAATTTCAATAAAGTTTCTAATATAAAAATACGTTTTGCAAGTATGTAACTTTCTTCAACATCTCTCTCTTGGAATTATGTACTGGTTGTCTTCTTGGGAGGAGGCTTAGATGTCTTAAATAATTTTCAAAATGTGAATAGAATTATAGCTTTTTCATTATAAGAAAGGTGCCAGTTACATTTTTTAGTGTCTAGATGGCTAAAAGCTGGTATCATTATGTGAGTCATTGCAGATCAGCATTGGTGGTTTTTTGTGAGGTGAAATAGCTATTTGCTGTATTAAACAAATTAAATTTTTAAAACTGCTTAAAATAGTGTGCAGTAAAAAATTTCCTTATGCCTATAGCTTCATGTTTAAAGATGTAATTATATAGTTGTACCCGGCAAGCATGAAGTAGAGTGTGATGTAACCAGGAAGGTGCTATAGGACTGACCCTGCAGCAAGACCGGGCTCAGCCATGGTCACCACTTGGAATATGGCACGTTCTGAGGGGCGTATGCTGGATTAAGAAGACCAGTCAAATTCTTAGGGCAAGCAATGTTTTGTTGGGCACAGGTATATCTGCATGAATGCTGATGTGTACTTCTGAAGCAAGTCCGCTCATTGTCCCTGCTTCCTGCAGACGTGCGCACATTGTGAAATGGGCTCAGAGCACACAGATGGGTTTCTTTTTGGGTGCTGCTGAGCCAAAAGATGTTTTCAACTTGCTAATACCCATTCAGCCAGTGGGATCAGACTGGGTCTATCTGAAAGTGAAACCATCTGAGAGAAATGCAGGCAGTGGGTCCTTGACATCATATGTTTTGCCCTCTAGATTGACTCCAATGGAGTTGTGCTACTGGCGGTTGTCGTAGCCTTTCCTGTCCCTGCCAGTGACCGACAACAGATGGCTAGAGAAGACGATAAAAGGCAAGCATGTAGTCATGCTTTCCCAGTATGTTTTCCTAGCTTTCAGGAATCTGCATCTCCCAAACTTCCTGAAACAGAGATGGTATCTTGGGTTTAATAGCCCTGATAGATTTTTCTTCCATTAGTTTGTCTGATTAATGTGCATTAAATGTGCACATAAAAATGTGCATTTTTATCATCTGCAATATCCTATGCAGTGAGTTCTACAATGTATGTGTTAAGAAGTATCTTCTTTTGTTTGGTTTGAATTTGCTACCTGATTATTTCATTTGATGCGCCTTTGTACTTATCTTATAAGAGACAAACGATTGCTTATCCACTGTGTTTATGCTGCTCCGTTTATCACAGATCTCTTTGATACTATCTTGATCGTTTGTCTTCCAGGCTGGAAAATCTATGTCTATTTAGTTGCTTGTACAGAACCCATTTCATACCTTTGATCGTCCTTGTTCTCTCTGCCTTTCCTAGTTCTGTTTTTTCTTTTTGGAGACTGGAGAACTGCATGCAAGCTAGATAATGTACTCATTGTGCAGTGTCTGCCATTTAAATGCTGGCATAATGGTGTGTTCTGTGGTGGTCTGCATTCCTGGTAATTTTTAACAGTGTTTGATTTTTTTGACTGCTGCCGAAACTAAACCATCATTTTGTTAAATATGTCCCTAACGAGCACAAGATTTCTTTCTGTAGTGGTAACAGCTCACTAAGAGCCCA
The DNA here is from genome assembly GCF_017976375.1 of Cuculus canorus. Lineage (NCBI taxonomy): Eukaryota > Metazoa > Chordata > Aves > Cuculiformes > Cuculidae > Cuculus > Cuculus canorus. The sequence goes on from NC_071404.1 coordinate 63,913,016, forward strand.
TATTTTATAACATAGCGCTGGCATTGTTTTCCTCCCCACCCATCCTCCCCACCACTCCCTACAATTCTTTATAGCTATCAACACTGAGTTTTGTCTTCCATTTTACTGTCTAGTCTTTTGCTATGTGAGCTATTTGCAGTTCTCTCAGTCAGCTTTTATTTGTATTGCTACGAGTGACTTAATATCAGTAGGGTACTTTTTGTGCACACCGTTCTACCCCTTTTTCCAATCCCTTTATTCAGCTATGTCCTACAAAACTCCTGTGGAACACTGATACTGACCTATTTTCGTAAAGACAATTGAATGTTTGATACTATCTTTTATTTCCTATCTTTTAACAAGCTGCCTACTTGTTTGGGGATCAAACTAGCTGATAGATCTGATCATGTTTGTCTTCACATACATTGATTCTCTAGCAATGCTAATAGATTTATGAGGCAGTAGTGCAAACGCCATGTAGATTCTTCCCCTACATGCCATGTCTAGCTCTTCGTTTAAAGACTTCTGTTCTTTGTAACAGTTCCTATCAATTTGTTCAATGTGTACGTCAAATGAATTTTTTGTAGTTTTCCAGATCCCCCTGAGTGCCCTGTTAGGAGATTGGCGCTGTTTTTGCCGTGTCACATTTTTCTGGTGCAGAGGTGGGTTTAGGTAAGATCAACGTGAGCAGTAATAGCTCAGCTCTGTGTGTGTGAGTTTCTGCAGAAGTAGAGGAAGCACCATCTCATGCTTGTGATAGGTTACCGTTTATTTTTCCGGTATTTCTCCTTTGACCTTTATCACTGACACTTAAATTTCAGATTGATTCTCAACCTACCAAAAAACCCCTATCCAATCAGAGGATTATCTACCTACTTCTTACGCAGTGAACACAGAAGCAAAAAAATAGGTTTGTTGTTGTTTGGGGTTTTTTGGTTTGGTCATTCTTCTGCTCCAGCCTTTCCTGCTCTGTACAAATTCAGAGGCAGATCCATGCCAGGTATTTTTTCAGATAGAGGCAAATTAGATTATCCAGAGACAGAATAGAGCCAGAGACAGAATGGATAGACTTTTCTCCTTTGGAAGAGTCCGTCAGTTTTTGTTCCCTTTAGCCCCAGGCAGAAAGAGAGGACCAGAGCAGAGCTTGATGAAGTCTGTGAAGGAATTAGAAAAACTTCGGAGTCATGTGGGCTTTTTTGTTGTTTTATTGTTGTTTATTTTGAGTGGGGCTTTTGGAGGGAGGTTGTGTTTGGTGGGTTTTCGGTTTTGCTTTGTTTTGTTTCTTCAATTCACTTTAATATTTCCTTTAAAGACATCTAGGAAACTAAACATGGCAGTTATCTTAGTGCAGCATTAGAATTACACAATTAAAGTCACAATGGCAGGAAATGCAGAAGTTTATGTTTCGGTAGCAATATTAGCTACATATGGACTGTTTTCACTTCCTGCTTTTCATTATCAATTTTTATTTGCATACTTTGTGAACTACATTAATAACGGAGCAACTGGCAAAATATGGTAATTTTTATTGTAACAATGTGCCTGAAAACGTTGAGCGGGGGGAGTCAATTTTTAGGTAAAGAAAGAAAGGAGCAGCAGAGGGTGTATCTGAACTGAAGGGAAATTGGGGTAAATATGCACCCAAACTTGTTACCGAGGCAAAGATGAGTATTGGACACAAGAGGCAAGAATTTGTGCAATGGAAGTGACAGGTCACAGACTTGCTAAGAGGCTATTTGTGCAACGGGCGTGAATGTATTCAACAGACTTGACGAGAGTAGTGCTCGTCCTTCAGGAGATGTTTACAGATCTGCACAGCTATTTGAAGTCTCAGAGACTAATTGAACATTTTAATTTTTGTTTCGTTAATAGGTATTTGTAATTTCTGCACTGTATCAATGTCGGTGGTTAATTACTTGTACATTTCATTAGGAAAGCTAAACGAGACTGTGCCTGTAAGGGCCTTGGCATGATCTGGTTGGTGTTGACTGTTCTGCTGTGCAGCAGTCAATATTGCTTATGATAAAAATAAGATATTAAATGAAGCCAAAGTATGGGATAGTCCTGGCCTTTGAATTGTGCTGACCAGCTCCATGCTACCTTTGCACTCTTCTGTCTTAATGATTGTTACCTCTGTGTTTGGTTCTGTTGTAGCTGGGATATTTGAAGAGCCATGAGATTTATTTTTTTTTCAAGTTGTCCCATATTCACAACTCATCACTGCATAAATGGTCTGTGGAGCCATTCTTTTTCTGTCTTCTGACATTTTCAAGTATTCTCAAGTGTGACTCCTTTATAATATGCATGGTATATCTTTCCAGTTGTGATTTAACAGTTTGGATAGTGGCTAAGATAACGAACTGAAGGACTTCAAGTTGATGATCTCATCTTTCACCCCACCAGCCTGTCTGAAATTCTTAGCTAATCACTGCTCAGACATTTCTTTATACTTCAGATTTTTTCGTATCATACGTGGAGTGAATTTTTGAGCAACGGAGATCAAGCACAGCATTTGCTGAAAAGTAAAGTTTGTTTATAAGCAGAGTTTACACTGATTATGCAGAGCCTCTCGCTGCACTGAAACTGTTGTATGGCATGTTTCGTGAAGTAATATTTTAGTAAAGGAGAATCTTGTGTGACATTATTTTTCATCATTGTTGAGAAACAGTGATGTTTCTCTTTGGATGTGAGCCACAGCGCACAGATTTGTGGAATTAATGTTTATAAACTCAGAATGAGTTTTCAGGTACTTGTGGGGTAGTGGTTTGCGTTCTTGTTTATGTTTCCAGAGTTGACTGAGCTGAATTGATTTAACTCTGCATATAACATACAGATGTTTTGGTAGCTGTATTAAGGGACTGCATTCATCCCACAGATGGATTTTTGGACTAAACTAAGGTATCCAAGTTAGTGGTGCAGCTGCTGTAGTGTCTGCCTGTAACCCATAGAAGCAGAGAGGTACTGCCGAAGGGTAATTTGCAGGTGCCTTTGTTTCTGTCTTCAGTGCACAGATAATGAAGAAGAGAGTGAATCCCTTCCCTTATTTTTTAATTCTGAAGTACTGTCATTTTTCTACCAGTGGGGTTTGGCATCCTACCTCCAGAGAGGTCTGCTCAGTCACAGCCTAGTCTGTGTAGGATGCTCTTCTCATACTGTTGTTTTTCCTTGTTAGAGCTTTGATAGCACGACTGTCAGGTTGGCATCTCGCTCTGTTTTGTATCTATAACCAGCAGATCTTCATTTTTGCATCCCTGTCATGTTCTAATGAACTGAGTCTTGAATTGTGCTGTTGCTCCTTGAAAACTAAGTGCCAAATTTGTTTCCACACAAAGCTCCTTCACTCCAGATGTGAAGTAGATTCAGATGTGCTAGCATATAAGCTTTGCAAAATTTCTCTTTTGCCATTTTCTGGCTAGTGATGATTGCCTTGATTGGAGTCCACTTTCTGGCTGTGTAGTCTTCTTCCATACACAGGTTTATAAGAGAAATCAGGTGACTCTTCATCACCACTGTATATTCTTAGTAACATGTGGCACTTTGAAACTTTAAACGCTAATAAACTTAAGAAAGTTGCCTACATAAAGAAGGATGTTAACTTCCAAATATTTTTGCACTTATATTAGTTCAGAGATAGTATTTCAGGAGCAATGTCTCTACTAATTCTGTGTCATAGATTGCTTTGTTTGCAATGTGCTTTACTAACCTGACCATATGACATTTGTAATGTGACTGGACTTTTGCAATTCTAGAATTGCTGCCCTTTCTAAAATGAACACTGAAAACACATTATCCGAGTCTGCAAATGGCCTTGCTGTTACCAAGTGATAAGTCCAGTGGCAGTCTATGATAAGTATTAGCCTTGTATAATGCTTTTAGAACTAGCTGTGGAGGGGATAACATGGTTTAAGGTAGGTGTCTTGGATGAGTCTCTTACAAGAATTGGACTACAGAGCATGGAAACATTTTTGAGGCTTGGGCAGTTGAAGATCCCCTTCAGGGGCTACATCCGGAATGGAAACCTGCTGCTGAACTTTCTGTATCTAGTAGACTGTGCCTTTTTTTGCTTCTTACACATAGAATATTTATGTTTGTTTTAGCTGAATTCGCGGGTGAATTTAGCCTACCCTGTGTAGTGACCCATTGCTAGACACACTTTCACTTAATCGAGAAATGCAAGTGTAGAGTAATGCTCTCCTTGTGCTGTCTGCGTTATTTATGGTAGCAAACAGCCTCAATGCCCAGGTTTCTATCTTACTAAGTTTCCGTAGTTATTTATAATTCTATCAAAATGAAGTAGTTAGAGAGGGATAGTCTCAGGTAATGTAGTGAGTCCATTGAATAAAGGAACCTACTGTAAAGTAAATTATTCAGCTGTTGGATGGCGGACTGTGGTTTCTCAGAAGATGTCCTAGATCACGGTGCCAGGAGTGGGAATAATTATTGCGTAATAAAAATGCAAACTTTTGCATGTTGGCTTGTAATGGATGAGGTTTTAATGTAGCCCTTTGGTAGGCAGAGGGCCGAAAGGCTTTATAATTTTGAAGATAGAGTTTAATTTATTTTTCTAAAAGGGATGACAGGACAGGGTTACCTGTAGTAGGAGAGAGCTGCATCTGATTACCTGAAAGGTCCTATACCTGGTCTTATGTTTTATGTTCCTGACTAGAAGAGAAAGATGACCTGCCCGTATGAAGGAGGTTCACATTGTCAACAGAGTCAGGTAACTGGGAAGAGCTTGTGAGACGGAGGGCTTTTCTTTGGGGGAAAAAAACCTGATTTTTTTTCACAATTCCCTGTCTTCTCCATATTAATGTACACTTGATATTAGTAAAATGATTTTTCCAAATATATATGAAGGCTATTTTCCATTTATTTATCCAAATATTCTGCCCATGCAAGTTTGTAACTCAAAGTCACAGTAAACGGGCAGTTGAGAAACACTTACCAGTGCAGAGAAGAAGCCCTTTAGGTGACTTAAGAAAGAAATCTGAACTGGGCAATAGCCAGGAGAAATAAAGCTTAACTGCAGTTTTCTTTACATAATTAAGTATGTTTTTATATCTCATTTGTTTTCCAGGGATTTGTATTTGCTTTTGGATTTTGTTCTCCTGAAGATCAGTGAGAAGTGTGGTGCATTTTGAAAGTTTGTTAGAAGTATTGTGGTTTGGTTTGGTTTGCTATACTTCATTCAGATGTAATCTCAATGGAGAAAATGTTGGTTCCACTACTATAGTGCTATTCCCCACAAATGGAAACTGTCTTACTGACCTTAAGGAGCTTTGTTTTTATTCATTAGCTTATTGTCCTTCACACTTCCATTTTTCATATAATTTCCAGGGACCAGTTAGGAGCTGAATTTTGCCTTGAAACCTAGAAAAAAAAATATTTTCAGTGCTCTCAGTGGGAGTTTGTTTGTTTAGAGGTTTTTTTGTATTTTGTGTATCCTTATATATTCATACCTATTTTTATTAGTAATTTTGAGACACAGATGAGACACAAAACCACACATTTGAAATTAGCCGGTAATGCATTTGAGAGTAATGAATAAACAGTCTGTGTTCATCAAGTAAAGGAAGGAATATATGGTGTAATACTATTGTGCATGTAAAAGATATCTTGCTATTTCCACTATTTTGATTTCAGTGGAATGTCAAAGAAATTTTAAAGGAAAAAGTCCATGATATTTACCAAAAAATGGATCTTAATCATGAAATGCATCTGTGCAGTTTGTGATATCCATTCCTTATCCCACTGGATATGATATACTTAATATAAAATACAAATGTGTAAATACAGTGCATAATAAAAATGGTAGGAAGTATTGCTATTGTGGGTAAGCTAAGAAAATATTTGGATTCTACAGTTGCCACCCATCATCTTTTTACCAAAAAGGATGAAAAAAATATTATTTGGGTCAGGGTACCTTAGTTGATAATTTAACATTTTCAGTTAAAATAAAAATATTTAACAGTGCATATAGAACTCCTGTAGTTTTTACCAAGAAAAGGAATGTCACATAATGGTTAATGAGATGATAGATGCTCTTTGTATAATATGACCACTATCGTTGGGTTTTATATGAGTTATTTCAGGGTACATCAGTTTATTTGTAGTTTGGATTTTGCTGTGTAGTTGTTTCTTGTCTCTTCTAAATCATGTTCACTCTTACTAGCTGCGATGAAAACCATAAAAGTTCAGTATTCCTTCACAAGAGAACTTGCTGGCAAAATAGTAGTGATCTTTGGCTGGAATCTGAGTCCCGGCTGTTAAGTCATCCTTTCACTCATCAGGAAAAAAAATGGAGGTCAGTCATCAAAATACGAAAACCCCATATCTTAGCTTCGTAGTTATTCATCTTTTCAAGAAGACATGTATTTTTTGAAGGCTTGGCTTCTTAGGATCTGCTCTTAAAACTTATTTAACAATAGAAAGGCGTAGAAGGACACTTAGCATGTTTTGTTTTATTGCAGTATTAAATACCTAACTCAAAAAACCCGAAAATCATTGAGGTTTTTCACATAACATTTTCGCGTAACATTTTCACGTCATTTGGTCGCCATATCTGTTAGACATACAGATACTGCTGCATTTCTGGTTAGTACATCTAATTTGCTTTTCAAAATGTTAATTTAAATCCTCCTGGATTATTTTCATTTTTCATACTGTTTCCCCCACGGGATACGATGTAGAACCGCTAGTATAGTTTGTTTGTTTTTGTAGGCTTGGCGGGGGGGGGGGGGAGTAGGTGGGGGTAGTTGCATTTCCTCAGGCATTGTTAACTATGTGTTTTAGTGTTGAAACTGGGCCAAGAAATTCCACCTCATAATTACATTTGTGGTTTAGTGGTAGAACATAATACTACTGCCTTTAATAGCGGATATGAGAGAACATACAAAAAAAAAATTTCTAGTAAGTCTGTTTGTAAAGCACAGACCTCAGGGATAAAGACCTGGTTTTGAATATGAAAATCTCATTCCTAAATTTAATTTTGGTGCTTGAGGGAGATAATAAACAAATGGTTGATTATGAAAGTAATTCTGTGAATGATTGTTTGAAATATCTTAATTCTGAGTTACAAAGTAAAGTATTAGATTAATAATGACGAGAAAGATGTTTTGTTACAGTAGGTGAAGTTGTTGACTTTTGGATTAGCTCTTTTCTATTTAGACGAAAAAGTAGCATCATTAGAAATACTGGAATATGTGTGTTCGGAGCAATACTCTTGAAGCACTGATACTGATATTATATATTAAAACAAGGATTATTTTCTCTTTATTTCTTTGTATTTAATTTCTGGAGATTGCAATCCTTTACGTTCTGCATTGCTGGCGTAGCAGCCATAGAGAACACAAAATGGCACGCCATCAAAAGGAGGAGTTTTCTGACGTTTAACATATAAGCAGCTGCCAAGCTGCATTCAGTAGGAAACCCCTGATTCTAAAGTGAAAGGCTGGAGTTTGGGTCTGGCAGCAGCCATCAGAAAGGTGGTGTCCTGGAGGAGGAGCTCCCAGGGATGATGTGATTGGACTCACCTGAGAGGCAGAATTCTTCCCTGGTGTTTTCTGGTGCAGCGAAGATAACACATAATAAATACAGAGAGCTGAACAGGAGCAAGAACTTAATAATCCACTGTGTTATTGGTTGCACAAATCAACTGGTTGTGGATGCTGCAGCTTCTCAGCAGCAGGAAGACGGAATAAGTATCTACGCCGTTCCTAATTCTACAGACCAAAACAAGAGATGCCCTGTCTATAAATAAGAAGGGTCTTTTTGTCCCAGCATGATTAGATACTTTTTAAGTATCAATTAGAAAACAAATTTTGATGTGCCTGTGCTCATGTTGTGTCTATTAACATGTGATTAAACAAGTCATTGTTTGCATAAGTCTTTATCAGATTTAATAAAAAAAGAAAGAATTTAACATTGTATCAAGTTTGTTAAATTTTTTTGCATTATGTTGTTTTGTATTTATCCACCTCAGGCAGGTGTTGATTCTCCCACCTTTGTGTTGATTCAGCAACAGTCTTCATCACTGTCATATCCAAGGGTAAAATCATAGGATCTAGATTTTTAAGATAGCCAGGTACCTGCATATGACAACAGTCTCTTTGTCAATTCTTTTTTAAATATGTAAACAGAACAGATGAACTTGTTAGTGGTCAGGCTTCTAGTCCACTTAGACATTTATTATTCCCTGTTGTGAATTTCAGGGTATTGAAAAAACTTGAAAATCCAGCCCTAGAAGCCTCATAGAAGCATAGTAAACTTTATCACCAATATAGGTTATGTACTCCACTTTCCGTAAGGAGCAGCATCAGTCTTCGTACCTGCCAAACTATTTGGCCTTTTGTTGGGAGATAGGCTGGTTTTCATCCATATGAAAGAGATGTCTTAATATCAACATGAATTTAGTTGGGTAAGCACAAGTCGCTGTTGAACATGAGGCATAGTTTACCCCAGTCTGGAATTAATTCAGCATGTAATGAAGCAGATTTATAACTTTAAGCATATGAATAGTTCTAATTAAATTAATGAGTCTCAGTGTGGTTATGTGATTTTGCCTGCCTGAAAAGGACTATAGGATTAGGACCTAAATTTAAACATTGTGCTTTTTAGAATGCCTGAGTTCATCTCTGATCTTATGAGAAACTTTAACCTACGGTGACATCTTAGAATTAATAAATATTCATGCTATAGAAAAATAAAAATGACAGTTTGTTTTAGCTTTTTTGAAGACTTCTACGTATTTCTTTATACATAGGCTTAGGAAAACAGCACTGAAGAGTAATAATGAATGTTTTCTTGTGTTTTCCAGTCTGCTACATCAGTATTCTCTAAATGAATTTGCTTTGCAGTAAACACTGCATATTATAGACTTTTTCTGAGGCAGTATTTAAATGCACTTTCCTGGCAGCACAGAAAGATAAATAAACATGTGGCATTAACTTTTAGTATTATTAATCTGAGTGAACTTCAAAAGTAGCTTAAAAAAACTGTAGTTATATTTGTTGCATTTCAGAGTAGATATGCTGTACAGATACCAATATTTTATCAGTCATACAACACAAATAAAGGTAGAAACGGCATTTGCAAAAAGCCTTGTAGAGTTTTGTATTGATGTGCTAATCCATTCAAATTTAATTGTAAACATCTGTACTGAGTGATTGGAAGACTTAATACATCAGGGGCCCTTGAGACAAGTATTCTTTACATTTTTGTAAATTAATTTGATAAATAAATTTTAGAATGTAGGGAATTGGGCAGTTAATGCATTTAAAAAAATAAAATATTATTAAATGTGAGAAGGTGCTAGTTATTATTAAGATAATGTTCCATATAAGCATTGCCATATTGTTTAGCTAGAGGTTCTGCATTTGTTAAATGATAATCATACAAGTAAATAGCAAGCAAGAGTACATTATAAATTAATTAGCTGAGTATGACCTTCCTCCATTTCAACCAGCTGCATAAGTTTGCTGTTGACACCCACAAAGGCTGTGTCTTTGCTTCCGATACAGTTTTCCTGGTGCGTCAGGGAGTTTGTGGCAAACTGTTTTAGTGGAATTTCCCTACACATGGTGGCAGTGTGCAAAATCTCATTACACAGAAACAATACTTGCTCTATTTGCTTTTTGTTTGATAAGGCACAGTATAAAGAAGTGACCTTTTTTTTGTTGATGCTTTGGGATTGGAGTTTTCTTGTGTTCATGCTGGTAGATGAATAAGGTGACTGTTGTCTCTGTGTATTTGTAGCAAGCAAATATAACTCTACTGTCACACTTAATAGAGGTTGTTTATATGTCATTGTGATGCTTCTTGTTAGCAGTGTCACCTGACCAAGTAAGTTAGGCTTAAAGTGATGAACTCTGTAAACATTTCAAATGTTTGTGTGTGTGTTTTAATGACAAGTGTATGCAATCCTGGGGTCTCTGTAGAAATTACACAGTAGTGAAAATCACGAACACTGGGTAGAACACAGCATTTCTACACTGTTGTTTTGCAGATATGGCATTGGGTTAATGACATTTGCAGTGCATTTAAAAAAAAAGTGCATAACTGAGTGAAATTAGTTGTAAAAGCTGTCAAAACTGTTCTTTCCACAGAGACTAAATAGTTTCCTTTCATTCTGCACTGCTGCTGAGTGTCGCAAAGACCTACCTTACTGACATTTTAAAATAAAGCAGAAGCATCCCACTAGTGGACAGTATGGTAATTTACGCTACATATGCTTTATATGGAGAAGGGCATCCCTTTCATAAGGTTGCGTTTACCAAAATCCTTAAGACCCCAAGATGTCTTTGTGTTGCTGGCCAGGGCGGGGGTACCCCAGGAGGGGGCTGTGCAGCTTTGGCGCACCTTGTGTCTGGGAATGCACCACATCAGGCAGTGATGAGACAAGGGGACCTGCATGCCCATCAGTCTCCCAGCCAGTAAAGTCATCAGCCAATAAAGCTGCGGCTGGCCAGGAATAATTGCGTATAACACAGCAACAAGTAATCCAAAACCTAGATGGCTTTCATAAACAGTTCTAACAGTTACAGTGGTGTCTGGATTTTATTTCTTTCTTGTATCATTAAAAGTCTAGCAGTTAATAGATATTTACAAAATAAGCTCTTTAAAGAGAAAATTACCATGGCAAGATTAAAACCCTAAAGACACATACTGGGATATAAGCTCAGCTTTCTGATTTCAGCTGACTCCTCCCTATAACAGATGTATTCTAACAAGACCTATCCAGCCAAGAAATATTGTGGGGTTTGCAGTGTGACTAGTTTATTTTTTTTAAACAGAGAAAGGAATCTATCTGTGCGTGTTTTTGTATAAAGCGCACGTGCATGTGCCTTCTTTCAGAAGTCTTGATTGTGGCATTGTGAGAGGGCTGTCTGCATCACAATACAGAAATAAAATGTCTTAAGAGTGCTGTAGAGTTTGGTTTCAGTGAGAACATCCACAGGGTAATTGTGTTTGCTGTCTACACTGTATTTCCTGTGGACTTGTGTTGTTAAATTATGACCTCTGTCACGTCATTTAGAAGTACTAATTGGTTTCATATGGTAATACGGAAAAGAATAATTGTTAAATAAAATGCTTCTTTGGCACTTACTTTTGGAAATACATGATTGTGTAATTCCTAGGGAAGTTTGAGATATGTTTTTAGGTATTTAGTTTTTCTCCTTTTCTGCAACTTTTCTGCACTCCTTTTCCCCTTCTGCTCTCACATCTTGGTAATTTACTGCTCTCACATCTTCCTTTTCAGCCCAGTAAAGCTGCAGATCATTCTTCATTCTGCACACCCTCGTATTTCAGGCTGACTATTGTGCAAATGTTTTTACTTGCCATTCTCTTAAGAGAGTCTTTCAGGCAGAAGCTGGGACAGAAGAGCCCCAGTTTCTAGAGAAACACAGGGAACCTGGCCATTTCTGCCTTACCCCCCAGCAGATCTGAGAACTGGGCTCACGATAAGGTTGAGAAGGGGCTTGATGATCTGAAGTTTTTTTCCCTTGCTTTGTTAAAAGTACACCTTTTTTACTTCTTGACTTCTCTGAGATCTGTGCTAACTGACTGTATAGCGCTGGTAGTTATCTTCTTGAAGACCGAGCATCCTGAAAGTAGGGCATACCTTGCTTCTGGACAGAACGCTTCATGCAAGTCAAAGAAGAGTATAATTAAATCCTGCTCTGAGTTCACTGTTGAAAATTAGTGAAGTAGCCAGTATCAATGTTGAGAATGTGTTTGTCCCCTAGAATTTTTCACTGTAGATGTTCATCATCTTACTGGTCTTGTTTACTGGTGTCTTTTTGAAATCATTAGCTCCAAGATCCAACATCTTTATTGCACCGTGGAAATTGATTCTGTAAGCATCTGATTACTCTCTTCAGAGAGACTGCATACTTTTTCCATGGTTTACCAGATACAAATAATGTTTCAGATACTTAGTTGCCTAAAAACTTACAGATGGTTTAATAAACTACCAAAAATTCAACAGCAAAATAAATAACTGGAAACATTACACTTTGGTGCACCTGTTTTGAGCACGAAGTTACTGTTTTGAAGAGTTTATGTCTGTGATTTAAATTGCAATATGTAAAACTGTTCTCCATTAAAAACAGTACATTCTCCCAAATTGGGCATGTTACACCAGAACTTTGAATAAGCCATAATTCACAGCTATCATAAAAAACTGTGTCATAAGAAGTAGTAAAAAGTATCGTACTAAAGTTTCGTTTGGCAAGCAGAAATAGCTCAGCTACATTAAAATTTATTCCTAAGTTGGTGTGTGTGTATGCTTGTGTGTTTGTAGCATATGTTGTAGCCTGACTGTATTTTTAATAGCCACGTAACTGTTTTTCTCTGTACTTTGCCAGATGAATTCTTTTCAGTTTGAAAACTGTTACGCTTGCATTCATCCCAAGAAAGGAATTATTTTGGGAAGGTTGAGAAAAAATGTGTTTAAGCATTCTGTGAAAAAAATAATCACTTTGAGATCTTAATGGTGAAATGCAGAGTTTCAGGGAAAAAAAAGACTGAAGTCTCTGTCCCTCCTGGGATGGGAGGACACAGATAGAAGCACAGCTATGTGTGTGGCAGAGCTTCACTACAGGGTAAGTGAGGCTTTCTGGATGCCTTTCTAGGATAGTCCCTCACCATAGTAATCTTGATTTCTGGTCTTTAGAACAGGTCAGGATTGGAAATAGCATCTGGTTTAGCATGGACTTAAAATTAATTTAATCCACCTTCCTTTGGGCCGAAGGTTATGAGGAGACCCCCTCCTCACCACAAGTTTGTTTTTTTTTTTTTTTTTTGTGCTGCCATACAAGGATGTAGGAAAAACTTTCAGGAATCCCAGGAAAATCTCAGAGTTTGATAGTGATAAATAATTAGATCTACAGCTTGCTGAACCATCTTTAGTTTTCTGTATTTCTTGTTTTCAACCTTTTTAGTATATAGTTTTTTAAGGGCCCTCTTCTAAGACCCTCTGCAGTCAGGAAGAGTGACATTAATTTCCATGGGATTTATGCACCTCGTCCCTGAAGGTTCCTCTGAAAGCTGATGTCCTTCCCAGCACCTCCCGGCAGCACTGTTCCCCATCTACTGCCACGAGTGCTGGATGGCATGAGAACACACAGCATGGTTTGGCCAGGGCATTAATTAGGATTAAGCAGAAGAGTCTATGATAAATATATAGATGAAGGGATTGCTTGTGACATCTGATGACTTTGGATCAAATCTTCTGTCAGTCTATTTCTGTTTGATGCTTTCAGTGCACTTTGAGGGGGCGAGGGTAGAAGTGTGGCTAACTGTAAACAGACTGCATAGGGGTGACACTAGATTGCAAGAGTGATTGCTTTCTAAATAAAGAATTTTTCTATCTCTTGAGAGAAATCAGGAAAAGGACCATAAAGTTTCTGTTGGCCAGCAGAAGAGAACCATCTGCTGGAGTTATAAACAATTGGCTGCATTTAACAGCCAGTGGTTGATGGTCTCTGCTCTAAACCAGGAGGAATTAGTTTATTCAATGCAGGTGATTGAAAGTGAAGAGTAACACGACAGAGTTAAGGAAAGGAGAAGAGAAAAGTGGAAAAAAGCTATGTAAAAACAAAGTTATGGTTCCACAAGGGCAGTATTTTTTTCTATTCAGTTCTTTTATCATAAATTTCTCAAATTGTTAAAAGGTGCTTGCACATGGTATATCATGGTGTTCATGAATCTTTAGCTTCATCTGCAGAGAGAAATACAACATTTTGGCACTTCCTTTTCTTTTTCCTTTCTTTCTTTGTGGTTTTCCATTTCTCTTCGGCAAACAGTTAGGATGAACTAAAGCATTCTCTGTTTTCCATTAAGTCTCATTTGCTACAGCTTTCTGCCTTTAAATTACTTCTGAACCACGGAATCTGGCAAGGCTTATTGGAAGGCATTTGAGGACAACTACTTGATCTGGAGTACAGCCATGTACGGTACTTGAAGGCATAGAACAAAGCAGTATAAATTGAGATTATTTTACTAAATGTTTATGGCTCTTCCAGGGCAGCCAGTAGAATTACAGAAAAAAAATCTTAATTAGGGCATAGTACTTAAATACTCACTTTTTATTGCATCAAGGAATGCTTTTGCCTTCGCTGTCTTAAAACAAAGGCTTGTTTAATGGCTTTTCCGTAGGAGTGTCCCTAATCTAACATTTCTTGTTTAATTGTTGGAGATCAAGTACATGTAAAGAATTACTAACACTAGGGGTATTGAATAAATGACTTAAGGAGGACTGGCTAGGTTAGTGGATAATTCATGTTTCTACAACTTTGCAGCCCAGTTCAAACTTCATACTGGAGCCAAATAAATGCAAATTTTAATAATATGTAATAGGAGCCAGCTCCTGCCTGTTCCCCTAGAACGTGTCATCCTTCCCCAGCATTGGACCAGTCAATCATTCCTGGGGGCACAGTGTTTGATGTAATTCTGAATGTGTGGCTGAGAGAGGGAGAAAGAGTGCAGTATACAGTACAGCATAATGAAAAACAACATTCCTCTTAACTCGTTTAGTTATTACGCAAGAGAGAAGTTCAAACCATGTAAACTGTTTCCAAGGTGTTAGGTCCTATTTTTTTTCCTTTTGCCCATTATGGTTTATGTTCTTCCTGCAACAAGCTCTGTGTGTGTTCAAGAACTTTAAATATATAGAAGCATGTTTTCAAAACTTGGCCTATTACTTGAATGCAAATGAGGGTGATCAAGGTCTTTTGTACAGTTCTCCACCAGCAAAAGAGAATGCCCATGCAAATTATGTAGATCAGGTTATTCCTAGGCAGGTTCTAATTCACTTGCATGTTACAGGTTAAAAATTAGGAATACAAATGGAGATTGGCTTGAACTCTTGGGGAACTTTGAGAATTAGGGTGGTGTGTTTTCTCTGTGTGTTATTTCTCACAGTAAGAAGAGCAAATACAAAGTTAAGAACACTTAGCTGGATGAAACATCTTTGGTTTTATTATTAAGATATATCTGTTGCTGGAAACCCTATGTTTGTACTTAAAGCACACTTTTTAGGTCTTAACTGACAGTGCAGTTACTTAGTGTTTCAAATTCATGATATTCTATAGTTTTCTAGCTTCCTTGCCATTAGAAATAATTCAGTAACGAAAATGATATGCAACACTTGAAAGCTTAATGTTAGCAGTTTGATTAAAATACAATGATTGCACCTTAGAGATGGATGCCAGTTGTTTATTTTCTGTGCTTTCTTTGTCGAGTTTACAGTTCTCAAGCTGGAGAAATGCTGGCTTGTGGAGTGTGCCATTAGAACCTGAATGTTCCACGCTTCTAGTTTTGATGTATCTTTCAAGCCCATGGTTTTGTATATTGTATCACATGGCTTTTGCAGATTCTGAATGATTTCTCTCATCTTGACTTTAGTACACACGAAGAAGCACCCAGTGGTCTCCTGGGATCACATCTCAGATGATAAGAGCACGTATTTGGAAAAAGTTTGTCTGTGAAACCATGAAGACACTTCTCATATATCCCTGTAGCAATGTCTTCATTTGAGGAAGGCCATTAATGAGTGTTTTTCTTTTGCTTTCTTTACATCATGAGTTCCTGCCAAAGGCAAATGCTGCCCTGATGGAAAACACAAATGAAAAAACCCACGAAGATGTATTACTGATTTTAATTCATAGCCATGCTTTTCTACTTTAATATTGGCATGTCATGTAACTCCGTTTCTCTTATACATCTTGTTAATGAATAGAATATTCCATGGAGAAGCAGGCTTTAGTTATCTGGTAGCTAATCAGGCAAAAATTACTGTTGTGTCAGTATTATTTGAAATATAGCAAGGGGTCACAGAAAAGGGAATCTGTTTTTACTTTACTATAATCTAGAATGCTGTTTTTCTTATTCTCTGAGAACAGGTTGACATCTTGCATCTCTTACTTCATTGGGCCAAATGTGGAATTTATTTAGATCTCAGTCAGATACAGTAGTAACACATTCACATTCAGCAGTATGAAATTTCCCAGACTACTTTAAGTGGTGCCAATTAAGCTCACAGTTCTATGAGTCACGTAGAATAAAAAGAGAGGAAAGTGACCAAAAAAGCACATAGCCATCGTTGCATGCCAAAGATTTAGGAGGTATGTCTGAGCAGCAGAAATAAGTGGGGTTTTTTTTATAAAATTTATACTCTGAAGTACCAATTAAATATATGCATATGAAAAGCTGCTTGATTTTAAAAGGTTATACATTCTTTAAAAGATACATACCAAATGCAGCTATAGTCTTCCAGTATTAGAGACAGGACACTTACTGTGCTTCAGACTTGTTTTTATGAAAGAGAAGGCAAAACAGCTAAAATGCAAAGTTTTCCAGGGTTGTTCCTTCTTTTGTACATGCTGTCCAAGAGGCTATATGTAAGAGGAATTCATAATAAGTGTAAAAGTTGCCAGAGGAGGTTCAGCTCTTAGCACAAGCACTCTGGAAAAGGCTGTAAGTGTTACATTCTGACCAAATTTAGGATAAAGAAGAAAGGTTTAACAGAAGTACCTCTTCCTTTCTGCTGTGGCTCAAAATTCATCGTCTGTGCCATTGGTACTGACTGTGAGCTTTCCTTCATTCAGCTTCGTGTCTAATTGTCCTCTTCTGCTTAGCATGGCATCTTGGTACTTTACAGACGTTAACTCTTTTTAAGAAAAAAGAAGTGTGAAGGTGATGCCTACAAATCCTTTATATTTTTTTGTAAAGGCAAAGAGTTATGTAAATATCAAGGAAATACTTGGCAATGTACAGTACATTCCTCATTTCAGCTCAGATGCAGAAGAATGAGAGGGAGACTGGACTAATACAGTGCTAATATCAAAAATATTACCGTCCTACCTTGGTAGTGTGATACTGTGTCGGTGTATGACTTGGTGTGGAGGGAATATGATTGAAATTACTGTCTTTGATGTAGTGTACATCCTTGCAAGATGTAGGCGCACATTTATGTATATTGGCAAAATGTGGACATGGGTTGGATGTAACTGTAAAGCTACGAGATGTGCAACGGCTAACTTGCAGGCAAAAAGAGAATGAAATACATTACGAATGGCATAAAGTAGAAATGAAATGCAAAAGTAGAAATGGCCCAAGTATTCCTGTCGTTTTTGGTGATCTCGGTGAGGGCAGGGAAAAAAACACCGTTGTGGAGATAGAAAAAGTCTGTGAGATTTAGGGTTAATTGTAAATGCATACATACGTGCACACAGAAAGCTGAGAACTGAGAAGAATTGGGCTGGAGAAAGGGAATTCCAGACAGATGAGGCAGCCCGCACTGAAGGGCAACCCTAGCGGTGAGGTCACGAGGATGGGACGGGGAGGAATCCATGAGTGGGCAGTAATGGGATGATAGACACAAGATTGGAGAGGCAGGGTGGAGTGGGGCCAAGAAGAGGTTTTGGAAAAAAACAGGATGCTAAATATAAATAGGATTCAGATATTAACTATGTTACAGTGACATAATTATGGCCATTACATTGTTTTAATCTCTGGAAGGACACAACCTCAGTTCTTAAGGTTTTACGTTACAGGGACTGAGGGTCAGAATTAAAACAAACAAATAGTATGAATGGAGGCAGGAAATGACAAAACTGTGAGTGACGATGTAGATGGAGCAGGTTGCTAATGAATTAAGTGAATAAAGCCAGCTCTATTTATTTAGTTAGTTTTAAATTTAGAATAATTTGGAAAAATTCCAAAAGAGATTTTCAAGATTAAAACTGAAGATATTGTTTTTTGTTGGTAGGTGGTTTTAGATCTTCATATTCATTAATGTGTTTTTGATATATCTGCTAATTTAAAATGCGTTATCTCAAAGTCCATTAATTCATTTTCAAAAACTGTCATTCAGATTCTGTGGTGTGAATATGTTTTAAATCCCTGGATAGGTTTATTAGGATAAATGGCTTTTCAAATCTTGGACAAATCATTGTCTTGTATTTATTGGCTGGAAGAAAAAAAAATGGCGTTGAAATAGCAGATTATTGCTGGCTGAAAATTGTACCAATCTAGTTTTCAGGTGATAAAAATGTACACATAATTGAATTTAAACCTAGTTTAGGTGCTTACCAGGTTACTAACTTCTTCATACACACAGAAATTTGTCCAACTCATTAATTCACTTATCTCTGGTATTTCATAATTATGTCCTGCATTCGCAGGTGCCTTACATTCCTCTACACTCCTCTGCTTGCTCTCTGCAGCTGACATGTTTGGTTTTTTTTTTAGTTTGAAACATTTCATTTTAACCGTTTTTTCTGCAGACAATTTTGTAAATCCTAAGTGCTATAAGGTGCTTTTTACTGAAGTGAAGTGCCCTTTCTAGGGGTGGGCTGACTCTGCTGGATGACCCGCTTCAGCTGGGGGGAAGGAGGCTGCAAGGAGGTGAGCGAGATCAGTTACTGGAGCTGTGGGATGGAGACTACTCTTGAGGAGGAGAGGTGATCGCCTGCAGCCTCCGTATGATATAGACTGCAGGATGGAGCAGTGCTGGTGATGTTCCTGAGCTGTGGAGGTGAGGTTAGTAATCTTGCTCTCTGTAGGAAGACTTGGAAATGTGCTTTGGCAGTGGACTGGGTCTCTCTGGGTTACAGCCAGTGTCCATAGAGTGCTCATGATCAAGTAGCGAATGCACCATGGTGTGAGGCTAGTAGACGGGTTGCCTGAATAAGCCTAAAACTAACGTCCTAGCTTTTGGAGTTGTGGGAATTACTAATTTTCTTTGCACTGAGGCTGCAGGTGTGCTTGCATCTCTTGTGGGTGGTCATTATGTGTTACTTACACGCTTCCAACCACTCATTGTCTGTTTTGACGACCTGTCATCCTGTCTGGTGACTGTTGCAGAAAGTCAGGGGGATGGTGGGGTTTTCATCAGCTCATGGTTACATTCAGTAACTCTGTCTCTGTATCAGAAAGCAGCTCCTGAGCTGGGAGAGCAGCCTGGGAGTGATGCCCTCCCTGAGGTGGCAGCCACAGTCATTTTCTACCCTATAAGGCAAAAGATCCCATGAGGGCAGGATCAGAATGAAACTTTCAGTGCAATATTGTCAATTTTCTTTAAGCAATTAAAAATGAGTATATTGATATATTGATTGGCTTGGCAATTGCTGCTGGGAAGCTAAACAGAAGGTGGTAAGGAATTACACCTGGGACTGCATCACTGGCTTGTAATATGAGGATTGTTCTTGGTCTTGCTGTGCAGCTGTGCCGAGCTGTGTTATAATTCTCTTTCTTATGTGAACATTGTATTTTCATTGGAAGCTTAAGACAGAGAATGTGTGAAGTTCTCTTTTTCTTTTTTTAATAAGCTCCTAGATAGAAAACCAAAATTGAATGTGACATGATATAGCACTGAGTTCACTGGGGGCCTTAGGCTCTACTGTATTACAAATAGTACTTGAAAGTTGGTGCATTCTGGTAGCTTGATAAAGAACTTGATTATTCTGTACCAGTCTTTTCACTAGCAGAATTTTTAATTTGTATTTTTGGTTTAGCCGTTTTCTGTTAACCCATTAAAAAGGTAAACTGATAAGAGATAGGCACATTCACTTACTAGCACTGGGACAGCTCTTCATGTAACAAAGGTGTTTTCATCTGCCCATTTAAAGCTTTCCCAAATAACTTAAGGGTTTTTCAAGTCTGATTTAATGACCAAAGCAACTATGGAAGGTATATCTTGTCTTTAATAGGGGAGATTATTATTTTTCACTTTGTTTTCTGTGAGTGACTTGGTTAATAGCAGGTTACTTGCAGCCTTTGTAAGCTGATGTGCCACTGTTACTGTCTGTCCCTCATTTTATTTCTAATGCCTTAAGGTATCAATCCCAATGGCAAAAGGGTGGTATGGCTTATAGCATGTGGGTGAATCCCTGTGCTAGCTCAGATTAGCTGGTGCAGGATAACAGAAGTAGCAAATACAGAGTGACATTCGAGTATCAGGCTGGCACCTGGGATGCAAGTGCTCAGGATCTCAGGGTACGTGCCCTGGCCACCAGCCCTGGCCGTTGCATTCTTGCTACTGTTGGCAGTCCTGCACAGTCATCCCAGCTGTCACTTCACTGTACAGACAGGCTGCAAGTGTTGGTCTGGCACTCCTTTAAAAACAGGATAAACCTCCTCTTCTGCTCCTGTACATGTGACCACTCTCCTTGTTTATCTCTGTGGTTCTTACTGCCTCTGTTTTCTTTTCACTCCTTTGAACCTGTGTGCGGCCACCGAGCAAGTGCTGCCCTCCTTCCCCACACTGGTTATGATATTCCATTTGCGTTTTGATTAAATATACCCATTGGTGACAAAATAGGGATCTCTACTCTTCAACTCAGCCTCACTTTGTCTTTCTGCATCTCTTCGCATACGATGCTTTGTGTTGATGGTGTTCAGCTCATTTGTTGTGTGACTTGCCTATAGGAGTTGGTCCCGTGGCTGAATCTACCACAGGGCTCTGGTGCCAAAGCGAAAAGAGTCTGGGCCTGGTTTCATTTGGAAATAGCAGGTCGCTACACACTGTGCCACCTGGGGAGTACGGACAGCCTCAGGGTAATCCTTCTGGTGACTGCAAATCCTTTTCCAAGTCACAGCTTTTAGTGAAGCCACTATCGCATTGCTGATTTGCAAAACAACCATTACTTCTCTTTCCTTCTTTCCATCAGTGATGGCAATTTGGAGATGCTATTTCATCATGTCTTCCATTTTTTGAATCATGTGCTTTGTGCATGCATCCTCATGCAAAAGAAGATATGAATCAAAAACCACATGGAAACGCATCTTAATACTTTGCTCAGTCTGCTTGTATCGTCTCTGTTTAGCATCTCTTCTACAGTGTCACTTCTGTCGCCAAGGCAGCTGTAACTTATATCTGTTAATTACTTTTGTGTATCCTAACATTTTGAAGGAAGGGAGATTCAAAATCCGGGAAACAGCTGCTAAATTAGAGACTAATGACAATGTCTACTCTGTATGTCCAGCACTTAAAATGGAGACAAGTAGAAATAAGCTTTTTGGGATGTTATCTTT
Source organism: Cuculus canorus (assembly GCF_017976375.1). Taxonomy (NCBI): domain Eukaryota; kingdom Metazoa; phylum Chordata; class Aves; order Cuculiformes; family Cuculidae; genus Cuculus; species Cuculus canorus. The sequence goes on from NC_071404.1 coordinate 63,934,031, forward strand.
CTCTCTCTTTGTATTTCTTGCTCAGGACTGAGGCACTGGATGACATACTCTTACAGATAGTTATAGCTCACTTTTCTATCACTGTGGCTTGACATATGAGACTACTCATTTGTTTCAGTTTGTAAATACGATTTATATTCTGTTGCAAAGGATTTTAAAAGTCCTCCCTTAGCCAAAAATTAACAAACGTTGGCATCTGCAATTTTTTGGCATATCACTGCACTTAATACTCACAGTTTGGAATGTTAGGTGTTAATGTGTATGAAATGCCAGTAAAATTGCTCTGCTGCTAGTGTGAAAGACCTCAATGTTGGGAAGTTAATTAATGAGCTTTTTCCTAGTCTGAAGACTGTTTCTCATGAGTGTAAATTCCTGATCTGTATGTTTCCCTGCCACTTGGGACCCATCCAGTAAATTGTACCTGGTTCATAACAGACAGCGAAGGGGGCGAGTCAGTCCATCAAATTGTCAGTGCGAGTCCATCCTATGAAACCTAACATGCCAGCGCTCTTATTGCTGAGTCTTCCAGTAGATGGACTTGAGCTGGAATCGCGAAGTAACATTTGCCTCTTGACACAGTTTATTATAATGGGCTTAGATGTGCATGACACCTATTCGGAGCTTAAAATCACTGCAAAGACTTCTAAAGGAAAGTTGGCAAGATCTGCTGTTATTGCACATGACGTGGCCAATGTCTGGGTGAGTGTTTAGTCCTGTCCTCCTGGCTGGAGGTCATCTCTTAAAATGGCAAAAGCTTTTTCTCTCACTGCAGTATTTTTAGAATTAGTAGTGGAAAAATAATGTGTAAATGCATGGGGCTACTTTTGGGACTATTTGTGTATATAACTTGTAGTATCTTATTGTTTCAGCCTGTGTTTCCAGAAATATGCCCCTCATTCAGGCAGCTTCTCTGGGATGAGTTACAGTTTTGGGCCATTTATTTGGTAGGGTGAGAGTGAGCCATATCTGCTGTGGCTCCTTGGTAGCTCTTTTGGGCTTTTCTCTGAGTGTTGGAACATGTGGAAGTAATATAGGTCACAGGACCTTATCACTGCTGCCCAAAACCAGGAGAAGACAAAAGCAAGTATTAGTAGGCAGGGTTGAGAAAGTTATTAAGGTGCCTGAGTATGTAATTCTGCATGTGAGAGGATTTCCAGAAACACTCAGTTTTTGGATGTACAGAGAAGTTACAGTTCATCGCCTGTTTATGGTAATTGTATGTGCATTATCGGCCCCTGGCATAAGCAGGGTCACTTAAGTTAAGAGTGTGCCTTTGCAATCACCGTGTTCATCAGCTGATGCACAGTAACTTGTTATCACACCATTGGGTTCTTTGGAAGCTTTTTTTTTGGTCTTTCTCGAAAGTTGCAGCAAAGGTGGTGGTATTTTAAAATTACATGTGCTGCCCTGGTAGATACCTGTAAGCCTTTGAAAACTTGGCCTAAAGTGAGTGCTTCCCCGAGTGGCTTCCAGGGACAGGCAGCCTCCTGGCTGGGAGCTACAACCGTGTCCACCTGCATCCCACCAAAATTATTTCTAGCAAAAAAAGTCTGTAGCGCTGCAAACAAAGTGAAAACTTTACCTAAACTTGATTTTATTGCTGTCTATTTTTGGACTATTGGAAACAGTACTCGGATACCAAAATAAACGTTGCTGTCTTGTGACATTGAGCTGCTCTGTTTTGTGTGGATGGGGTTTGTGGATGCTGGAGAGGGTGGGAGAGCAGAACGTGGTCCGCTTTGTGTTGGGAAACTGTCTGGGATCAGGCCAGCTTTTGTGTGTGTGTGTTTCAGGATTAAAAGCCTCCTTTATCATTCTCTTTTGGAAAATAGAGGAGCTTTTCATGTTTGTGTCTGAAGAAGTGTCTCTGAACAGTTAAGGATGCCTAATTCAGAGCTTCTGGGCTTCTGGGTTGCTTTCTGATTTAAACACGACTTCAAAAACAGTGGGAAAGGCAGCTACAAGTGAAAGTAAGTTAAACTTTGTTTGCAGTACTAAGGCTTTTTTTTTTTTTTTTTTTTTTTTTAATTTGGATTTGGGTCACTGCTTTAAGTGGATGTTACAGTGAAAAAAGATGGAGCCCAAGGGCTTTTTGGTGGTGGTTGGTCAGCAGCGGTTGGACCTGGTTCAGCGTGGGGACCTGGAGGCTCCTGCAAAGGGGCTGGGGGAATAAGGTCGGTGGATACCAGCAGTATCCTGTGCAAAGCCATGCAGATATAGCTCAGTTTGAAGATGCTGAACCCAGCGTATTCTGTGTCTTTCAACTGTTGTACTGGTTTTCTCCTGTATCCGAGAGCATTCTGGGTCCCCTGAGCAGCCACTCTGCACGGCCTCTGTGTTTTGTTGCCCCAGAGGGAAGCATTTGCGTGGGTTGTAGGTGAACAGCATTATCGTTTTTGCGTCCATCTCCAGCTTCCCTGCAACCGCAGCCTCACTGGCATCTCTAAAAGATCAAGTCTGTCTGCTGAGAGTAGTTAATTCTGTTCCCGATTTGTTAATTTAAAAAAAAAAATGTTACGTGAAAGCTTGAGTAATATGCAAAGTCCTTGTCTTGGTACCCTCCTTAGGGATGCGTCAGTAGGAGTATGGGCAGAAAATCTGGAATGAAGGATGAAGATATGTTATTACAATTGAGTAATAAAAATACGTTTTTGAGCATATCGCATGTAGAAACATTTTTTATAGGGATATTTAGATTGTGTTCAGGTCGAGGACCAGGCATTGCATTATGCTTTTGGGCCATGTGGGAGGGTTATCACTAAGGACAATGAGTCTGAGTGTGTATCTCTGCACAGCTTCCTCACTGTGGGAACCACACTTAGCCATGCCCGACATCAGGAAGGGGAATCAGGTAATGTTTAGCACCCAGTACCAGCTGGAGTTGGGGAACCTGTGCATTTGTTTGGTATCGCAAAGGGAATTAAAAGCCCATAAACTGAAATTTTTTAATTGAAAATTCAGCATTGATTTTTTTTTCTTCACTTGACAAGCCATTAGCAGTCTTCTTCAAAGCCAAAACAAAGAGGAGGATTAAAAATAAAATAAAATATTATATAATTGCTTTTCTTTCTCTGAAAATGGTTTTGTTGTGACATCTCTGAAAGCATTGGTATTTTATACCGTCTTTGGTTGGTTTATAGAAAACTATAAAGTTGGATTTGCTAGAGAAATAGGTTTGATTTTTTAGAAATATTATAATGATACTGTGCTAAAAGCAGTTTGAGTTCAGATTGGTATGTTTTAGGGAGTGTTAGGAAGGGTTGGACTCGATGACCCAGTGGGTCCCTTCCAACCTAGCCATTCTATGATTCTATTTAATGAACCTGACTAACTTCACAAGGGCGAGCTTCTTGAAGTGTAACAATAATTAGTAATAGAATAAATAAAACCAGAAAAAATAAAAGCATTCGGTATCCATATTGGTACCACTTGGTCTGACAACTTGCCACCAAAACAATGGGCTCACTCTGCAACCTCTCAGCTAGGAAGGACTCCTGGCAAGACATCCTTCTGCATGCTTGAGTGTGCTGGAGGGGCTGAGGCAATGCCTTTCTCAAGAGTTTGCCTTCTGTAGAGCTGAGTGCCTCCAGCAAAAGGTTGTGGAGGGGAGTAGCTGTGAGCTTGCTGTGTCCTTCCTTCTACTGAAGGAAAACCTGGAGGGTTTGAGCTTCCTGAAGGGGCAGCTGGGTGGGGGGTTTTGGTTTGGTGGTTGGTTTTTCATTCAGTGGGTTTTCTTTGAGTGAGAGAGGAGAGTTCCTGATTAATCTCAAATGAAAATGGGAAAGAAAAGGTCCTATTTACAAATAAGTATTTACTCTACATCTTATCTCAAATCTGTGCTGGGTCATTAATGAAACATGGTTAATTTTTGCGTCTTTAGAGAATTTTTACTCTTTGGACTTATGTCTGTATTCTCCTTCAATTATTGACACCCATGTTCTTGTTACGTATTTAAATTAGTTTGATTTTGTTTCCAAAGCCTTACCTTTTTATATCCTGGTCCATTTGGCAGTTTCACTTTGCAAATTAATAGAAGGCACAGGTAAAGGCATCTTAAAAGGCCCAGCAGTTCATGGAAGAGCGGAGTTCGTAGGATCCTTTAAAAGGTAATAAGAAGTGGTCTTCATCAGGTTGCCATTACTTTCTAGACTTATTCACCTTCAAAACTAATTGCCTAGGCAAAACGTGAGGCAAGGAAAAAAGGTCAAACCCTAGCACTTTCAGGTTTTTGTAGCAGTTGTTTGGGAACTAATCCCTGACCCAAGTGAATGTGGAAAATTGTGTGGTAATATGTGGTATGGGCAGTGCAAATTATGAAAATACATTTAAAGCATTGATGTTGTTTAGATACTGTCTTCATCTACATTATAGAAACAGACCATCAGAAGGGACTAAGTCAATAAAAGCCATCTGGCAATGTGACCAGCAGGATTATGGTCATAATAATGCAGAGGACACCTGGCTTTGGACACTGTTGGCTTGTTGGGTTTTTAGGGGATGTTCCATTTTAGAAGCTGTTACCTAGTCAGGAAGGATTCTGTTGCTGCAAGTGCTTGAATTTAATTGTGTTTTTTTCTCTCCCTTCTCAGTCTAAAAAAGACATCTGTTCATTTTGTGTTAGTAAAATAATATTTTTGTAGCAGAATGTGTCCTTCTGGCTACATCGTAATTTGTAGGGGCTAGTTTGCAGCCAACCTCTGGCTGAAGGATGTTTGCAGAGATTGTTGTAAGGCCTCAATGCGGTGAATGTGGGTCATACTTGAGTTGTAATTATTTTTTTTTTTTTTAAAAATGATATGGTTGCTAATAAGGCTTCTATGTTCAGAGTAGCTAAAGCTGTATATTTAAAGATTTTTTTTCTTATCTGTTCTGTTTTCATGTTGTTTTTGTGAAATACTCTTGCATGAATGTCCTTGTAGATGCAGACACTGTTGCTATGCATTTGACTTTGCAAGTAGAATGGTATATTTTTGATAATTGTGTTCAGTAATATCCCACCATTTGGTTTTTTCCCATTTCTAGGAGTGGGAGTAAACAATAAAGTGGATATTTTATTTTATTTTATTTTATTTTATTTTATTTTATTTTATTTTATTTCTGCTTTTAAAATCTATGCCTAAATACAACTTCAACTTTTTCAGCCCCGGTAACGTGGATCAAGATTAGAGACATCCAGCAGGCTGACTGCAGAACTCTCTCTTTGGTTGCTTTGAGACTGAGAAACAAAGTTTATTTTTTTTTTTTAATATAACAACTGCAGGAGTTAGTAATTTCTTATTTGATAGAGCAACTGATATAGTTTGAAATGAGAGCAGATTCAAAATCCCATCATATTGTCCAGTATGTGGAATTTCCCAGATGTGTTCTTAGTGTTTTTGTTATACTCTTAAAAGTATATCAGAAAAGTGTTTTGTTGAAATAGTAACATGAATAGGTTTCTATAGCACCTGTGTATTGGTGAAAGTCTGTGAAATTGTAATTATTTTTGGCATTCTAATTTAGTTTCACTTCCACCTTGAAATAAAACTGAAAAGGTTGAGTAGGCTTCACTGTATACTGTTCTCTGTGTAGGAAAAAATGAATTACGCTTATACCTTTTACCTCTGGCAGTTGCTTTCAAGATGACTTAAGAGTACTTAGAACTCCTTTTCCAAGCTATCTTCCAGTGTTGGTAAAATGTTATAGACAGTATTGCTTTAACTGTGCATGTTATACCTGGCATGCATGTTTTATGTGTGTTAAGAACAATTCTGTTATTTTCAGAGATCTTTAACATCAAAAACATGCACAGTGAAGAAGCATAATAAAATAGAAGTCTGAAGAGGTTATATTTTAGCAGGGGTTCTATTATGCTGCTTAGACACTCTGACAATATATAATTTGCTACTATTTATGTTGGTATTTAGTCACACTTCTGTAACGCAAAAAATGCAGGAGAAAGACAGACGTATATTTACCCACCAGGTAACAACCATAGAATTGAAAACCAGAATATTCAAGCAGTTGCAGAGGGTCTCATTTACTTTGTTTTAACCCCCATGCAGTAATTTAATATACAGGTTCTTCAAGCTTCTTATGAATTTTTGCCATGTGATTTCTGCTTTATTTCTGATTGTTGGGTTTTCGGTTTCTCTTGCCTTCTCTCCTATCAGTTTAGGTTTTGAGTGTTCAGTCTTGCTTAAAAGTCATGGTTTTGCCACTTGAAAAAAATCACAAGTTAGTTGGAATCCAGAAGTCCATTTTGGGCTTTGACTAGTCTCCAAACCCTCTCTTTTAAGCTGTAAGATTTGGGCGGGTTGTTTGTTGTTTTTTTTAATTCAGGAGGAGAGCAGGAAGCATTTACAGCTAAATGAAGAAATATCATCTCTGCTTCCAAACAAAGTAGGGAAGGGAGGGAAGTCTTGCAAATCACCGCAAAAACCAGACTTCAGGATGGTGCCCATCATGGTATGAAACACTAAACTGTGAGCAATACTTGTCTTTCAGGAGAGTTACTTAGCTTCTCATTTGAGTAGATGTGGAAGCAGAGCAAGACAAGATGCACAAAAATTGAAGGTATTGGTTTTTTTTTATTCTGATGAGTTGATTGGCTATTTAATATTTAATTCCATCAATACTTTCTTTTGAGGTATGCTTAGAGGATATTTTGAAAATAAGAACGGCAATTACATGTGGTTTCAGAAGCAAAAGAAAATTGTTCTCATCTTTTATTTTCAGCTTTTTTTGTAAATTGAGTTATATAGACAAATGCTTAGCTACTGCATCATGCCTCAAAATACTGGAGATACATACATGTACCCCCCAAAAGCAAAGACAAAGGTGCTGTAGCCGTGCTCCAGTGCGTTACTATCTGTGCCAGTGCGTGAGAAGCAACTTTTTTGTAAGTTGTTAAAGGAAGGCAAAACGTTCATTAATTTTACTCTAAGCTTTTTCCACTTCCCAAATACTGGATTTTTACTATGCTTGTATAAGAAGACATTTCTGTAATCAAATTTTTGTTCCTTGCATGAGTGCTTAGAGACTGGTGAAGCTGTTCTGGACTGAGCGAGACAGACTGATCTCCACAAGCTTCCCTGCCATCGTGTCAATAAGTTCTGTAGGGACCGAGCTGAAGCAGACCACCTCGGGACTGGTCTGTATTGCAGCTGCATTTTCAAGCTAGCCCAGCACCTCTCAGTCTGCCTACCAGTCTGCTTTAGTGTTTGCTAATGCTTTTTTTTAATCTCTTAGTTTCTTAGCCAAGATGTTGTGTCAAACTGAGTCAGGCTCCTTGCAGAAGTAACGTATCTCATCAATGCTTGTCTTTGCAGCTAAAAACAAGTAAAAAACTAAAGTTCTGTCAAAAAAAAATAATTAGTTTGACAGGACTTACTTTCCATTAGCTTGTTTGATATTAATTGCTTTAATTACTTGATGCTTATTAATTAAAGTCTTTATTAATAAAATCCTAAATCAGACTTGTTATTATTTTGGATGGACTCAGTATCCAGATGACAGGCTATCATGAAGTTAATCTCCCCAATTACTCATTGTAAGTATTGCAGCAACCCTAGTTTTCTTCAAGACGTTTGAAGCTTTACTGGTGCTCTAAAACTTTCTGAAAAGGAGTGTTAATAACTCAGATAAACTCTTACATTTTTTTTTGTTACTTTGGATGCAAGTTATTTAGACCTAGTGACCTCAAAAAGTTAAATGTTAATAGCTGTTGTATAATATGGTTTAACTTTACAGACACAGAACAAAAATGTCTGGTTTATGCGTCTCGTTTTTTTTCCCTCTGTTTTTTTTTCCCACCATTAGCAGCAGTTCCACAATTTTAATATGACTATTGTTGTCCTCTTTTGCTGGTTCCAGTAAAGTTAAATTAGCCTTTTTGTTTTATTGGTGATAATGATGATTTGTACTTTTTCTTTCTTTTTTTATTAAGATTTCTAATTAATAAAACTTTCTGTTGGCTTCCATTTTTTTTTTCATGTATATGCCAGGGTGAGAGGTGTAGTTGGGAGCTGCTTTTCCTGCTACACTTAAATAAGTTGTTTTTCTTGTTAATTCTGCAATGCAATGTATAGTATCCTTAAGTTTGAAGTCACCGTTTGCATCTCTAATTATTTCTTACATAGTTTTGTCTCAGAACTGGTCTGAATTTTACAGAATTGCATCTGGTAAAGCACTATATGGATTATAAGACAGGACTTGATTTTGCTTGCTTATACATGACCACTAGTTATTATACTGTGAGAACTGTTATCGTAACCAGGGTGAGGCTTGCAATAAATTTTCTGCATATTGAGCATTATATTTATTGAGTTAAAAAATGGGTGCACAAATATGCAGGGGTGTCAAGTAGTGCTGTTGCTCGTAGCACTTAAATTCCAGTTAGCAAGTTACTGCATAAAAAGTTAAAACAGCAGCAGCTTGGCCTTTTTCCCGTAACCTTCAATAACTTGGACCTGAAGGAGAGGAGATCAGTCCCCCGATACAGGACTGTTGTTGTATATTTTGGGAAGAATGGAGTTTGAGGGTGTTTGTGACCTTTATCAAATACAACTTATGTTGGTCTTGATTCCTTAGGTAGAGGTAAGCAATGAAATCCTATGAAGACCCCATACTGTCTGCTGCTTTATTGTGCATCTCCTAAGCAATCTGCAGCCATTATTTTTCATGAGGTTTACATAATGGAGGAGTTAATTCCACAGAGATACAGAAATGTTTTTCCTGGATGTGTTGGGTACCATTCTTAGAGCAAGGTAGTGATCCAGATTCCTTGCAAGCTGCTACAATTCTAAAACTACAACAGAAACCTAAGAGGATGCCACAGAGCAAGAGCTGACATTTGTACAAGGTCCTGCTTTGTCATCCATTATTTGGAAGGTCTCCCTGAAATCTGAAACAGGTTTATACATGTAAAATACCTTCTTGGCTTAAAAGACAGTAGTTTGCGCTTTACCACTGGAGTTGAAGGGCTTCTCAAGGACCTGGCATTTTGAGGATAAGCTAAGTAAATGGTGCTGTAAGACTTTGGAATTGTTTGTTGCAACTTCTGGTTTTTATAATCTTAACTATACTGGAGGAGTAGAGAATATATTAGTTAAGATTGTTGATATTGTGGACTTGTTTCCTGTAATTGACTGGTGTTGGAGCTGTGTAACCACCTTGCCAAGCTCGAGTGTGTCCAGAAAATACATAGCGGGCAGCTATTACCCATGCAGTTTCAAGGTAGTATTTTGGGATAGTCCTGGAACTGCTTAAACATGCATCTCTAAAGCATATTTGCTTGTACAGCGACACTTAAACTTCTGCTGCTTAAAGATTTTTATAGCTCTGAAGGGAGTGTCGCTGCTGTCCTGTGCCTTCTCAACTTCCCAAGGCTTTCGTAGAAACGTATCTCATGTTGCCACTGCTCACCTCTTTGTTTTTCTGTGTGTGACTGTGTCAGTCAATAGGCACAATTTCTGTCAATTGTATTTCTCGTAACTGTGTAAAGGAATAGCCACAGTAAATGTTCGGGGTTACTCCTATTGTGCATCAGGGAATAGTTTACATTGAGGCAGTAGGAATTTTTGTCTAGGCTGCAACAGGAGGATTAGACTGAGTTATTTACAGTATATTTCAAAATAATGATTCTTATTTGATGATTCATCTCCTTAAATGCTGTTACATTTTTTTTGAGAGACTTTCTCATCATTCTGATCTTTCCTACTGTAAGTTCTTCTTGAGCCATTGAAGTATATGGAAGTGACCTATATTTCTCTCCATTCCTAAATTTAATGGCTGAAGAAAGCGAATGAAAAGATGCAATCTGTCATTTTTCTTTTTTTAATAAATAAAAAACTGGATAGTGGAATGCTCACTGTATGGAATACCATCTTCAAATGTATTCTCCAAACTAAAACCATCTTGCAAGGCTTATATAATATCTTTTATTTAAAAAAAAAAAAGGCACACATTCAGAATTGTTTTTTCTGTTGCTGCCATCACCTAAGGTGACCTGTCAGCGTCGTGACTCAGAGCTCAACAGGGATGTAACTTGCGGATTTTTGAGGAAAGACGTAATTTAATGCGAAGAGCAAGGGTTCTTGCTCTTTCAAACCAGCGCTTTTTGCATTTTAAATTCATGAGGCTGTTCTTTTCTGCACTGCAAAGCGCTGAAGTTGAGGCAATTCCTCTGCTCAGCCCATCACACCATGGCAAGATACTTCTCAGTGGCATCAGCTGCCTGCCCCGGTAGCAGAGTTGTGGGGCTGGGACATGCTCTCCTCCACTGAGTGGAGGGAGCATGTTGTAGCAGGCAGTCGTGCAGCACCTCTTCTTTCCTAATTTCATGAAACGCCTCCCAGATTTTCACCCTTGGCCTGTGAAGTTGAGGTTTTGCAAAACTGATGGACACTGGAAGAGTTTAGTATTAAGGAGTCTGTGGTGGATGTGTTTCTGATGAAGAAGGCAATGCAAGCTCAGGCCGTAGATTGCACTCTGTGTGCTCAAAATGCTTTGCTGTTAGGTTCTAGACTACCTTTAATACTTAAGGGTTTTTTTTCAGACTAACTCTTAACTTTATAAATACATGTAAGTACTGTGAAAACTGACTACAATTCCACTTAATGTCCATAAACCTTATGTGATACTTCTTTTGTTTGACTTTGTTTTACACTCATTCCAGCTACTTGGGAGATGTTATGTTTTGCTGCAAACCGATTCTGAGGTACGAAGGTCAAGTTTTCTTCCTGTACTTGGTGCTTCTTTATCAGGAATACAAACTCTGTAGATGAGCCTTGTCCCAAGTTACGTTTGGGCAGCCCTCTGGTCTTCAAATTATGGTTATGGAAACTCACCACAATCCTTTTGCTTTCAATATAGATGCACTTGAGCAGGTGTCTGGGACCAGATTAACAGGTTTCTTGATGTGAAAAACATCTCATTTGTCCCAGAGTGTCATTGGCCTGTGAGAATGAAAGATAAGATGTTTCTGGGGCTAGAGTTTGTTGTTATTTTTTTAATCTACTGGTGAGTGATGTTATTTGTGGTGCCCACAAGAGGCGGAGTTGTTGGATTCAGGATGTATTTTTTCATAAATGAAACCTTTCTGACTGTACTACAGTTAATGTTTATGTGCTAATTTAATGTATATCTATGTGCTTTATTTTATGTTAGTTTTAATTTAAAGAGTAGCAATTAAATATTCCTTCTGCAGTGGCAAATATGCACTGGCTGTGAGTTTTACTTGCTGATACTCTAACACCAACTGATCTCAGCCATGCAGTGGAGGATTTTTACCCAAGGTAGTTTTCAGGAGCGGCTGGCAGACGAAGGAAGAAAAGATTGCTAGTTATATCGGTGAGACATCAGATTTTGTGAAGAAAAAGCTTCGGGACTTTTACTTGGAGATCTGTCGTTAATGGGTTAATATTAGTATATTGATCCCATTTACTGAAAAGATCTTTACAAAGCCCAGGACCTACGTATGGGTGTGGTAGATGTGGCTGCAAGCTGATTATTGCTTTGAGTAAGGCTCCGTGACTGATTGTTTGACATCTGGAGCTGTGGTGTGTACATGAACAATTTCTCATTGGACAACTTCTTCTGTGTGACAGTGCCTTACTTCTCTGAAACATCAGTGAAACAGCTTGAGAAAACAGGAGAAAATTAGGAGGAGATAATACAGTGTACTCTTTTAAATACTTACATGTAAATATTTAGTATAGATCAATTTTTAGAAATTAGAGATGGGGGCACATGGTGAGACTTTGCTAAGTTGTTCTCAAGTCCAACATGAAGGCCTTCATTGTGGAAATCTAACTTGAGGCTTTTGTTGGATCTTTCTGTTGTAAGTTATGCTTGAGATGGCCAGGCATCATTTCCTACTTAACTGGATAGAAAAATAGTAGTGTCCATTTGAGTGAATGATTACAAGAACCATTTCTGCTGCTGCTGAAGTACTGTGTTGTTTTGAATGGAGGATTCACCAGGCCACTGCCAATAATGGGGATTCTGCTGTACTCAGAAGGTGGTGGTTTGGTATACACTTCCATTTCTTTTCAGCATTGTGAAATAAGTAAATTTCTAGCAAGTTTCTGCAAGTCTTTGAAAAACTGAGTAATAATGAAAGTCGAGCAAATTTTTTTTCTCTGCGTAAATATGTTCTGTAATTTACTTAGGATCAGTTTTATCAGTATTAAATTAACGTTAAACATGAACCTGTAATATGCTTTCTTCAAATGTGAAGTCTGTGGAAATAGCGTACATTTGGCTTTATTCATCTTGTGGATAGAAATGAAGCAAGTAATAAACTAAGAGTCTTTTTCGCGGGGAGGGTTGGGGAAGATAATTAATAAAAGAAGATTAGTCAATACAAACAACTTAAACCAGAAGAAGCTGTTCGGAAGAAGCTGTTGCTTCCATGATGTTAGCAGGTTAAAGTGAAATGACTGAAATAGCCTTACTTAAATGTTAGAATACTAAGAGCCCAGGAGAAGTCAGCCTTCTGAAGGGAGATGGTGAGCTCAAAGCCTGAGCTGCCAGCAGAAGGCATTTGGGAGCCTGACAGTAGGAATTCCCATCCCAGCCACTGAATTTCAGCCCTCTGACCCCAGTGCTGTGCAGCACTGAGTTCAACACTGCTTAACAAAAGCATGACTTCTTTAACTAAGATACCTTCCAGATGAGACCATATGTCTCTTCAAGAGTATAATAAAAAATGGAGGGTCTACAGCTTCCTTTCCTAGCTTGTTTCTGTGGTTTATTACCATACCCGTAAAAAGCTTTTTTCCTAGTTCAGTCACATATGCTTGTTTAGAAGCTCTTTAAAAATCTTTTTAGTGTGCACGGACTCTCTAAAGAAAACCAAAGTGACCTATTTTTAAATTTTCTTTTATCTTTAGTCCTCAAATTGTTCTTTTCTGCACCTCTCCCACAAATGTATTTGCTTGTGGATGTTTGCATTGTGTATTGCATTTTAGTTTGCTTTGACTTACTTAATAACTGAGTACTTAAAACAAATTCATCTGAAGATTACCATATTCTGGTTTACTCCAGCATGGTCTGGTTTACTCCAGTTCATGGTGAGCTCCTTTTGGGTTGCTCTGGCCCATTTTAGCTACCCTAAGAACGACAGCATTGGAAAGGTGAGGGAGAGAGAGAAGGAAGGAGGGAGAGCAGGGGAGAGGTTGTCCGATGGGTGGCACTCCTTTCTAGGTAGCTATCCGAAGGCAAAGTTATTTTAAAAATATTCATTGAATGGTCTTACCAGTCCAAAGCACTGCCATAGGAATACTGTATCTTCTGCCAGCATTCATTGCTCATCCAAATATCCAGAAAATACTAGTGATTTGAAAGTACATTGTGGTGCCATGCCCTGACCATAGTCCTGTAGAGACAGATGCAGTGACCTGCAGTGATGCTCTTTCACCTGCAGCTGCTTCTGGACATGGCAGCCTATTATTAGTTTGTTTTCTCATGTGCACTTTCTCCAGTTTGTACACTGGTAATTTAACTTAAAATATCTTGAAGAATAAGAGATTACGTTTTGCAGAAATCTTGAGTCCATATTACACATGAAGTTTTGCCGATTAAACTCAGCCTACATAAGTAATGGGGTTTGTGCTTGTGTTTTGAGGCTTGTCTTCCAACAACCTGGAAGTTTTTGTTACATTTCTTTCTTTTCATTGGCTTTCCCAAAACTTCTTTAAAAGCTGTATCCCTTGGCACAGATCTCTTACGCAGTCAAACTCCTGAATACAGGCTTATTACAGCCTACTCAGTCTTGCTAATCTAAATATGCATATCCCTAATAGATGTAAATTAGGAGAATGCTTAAATGACCAATAGGCTGAAAATTATTAATCGTCCTCCCATGATGCAAGCCTGTCATTCTGATCGAAGTAATCTGCTGCTTTCTCTTGAGCACGTCTGTCTTCTGTCTGTAATTGTTGACAAAGTTACCTAGCAAGGGGTTTCTTCTTTTCAGGTTTTCTTGGGCTTTTTAGTCTTGCTGTCAGTTTTGTTCAGAAACCACATCATTTGGGGAAAATTGGCCAACATCTTTTTCCTAATGAATTTCCTGTTCTTTTTGGTTTTGGGGTTTTTTTTTGTTCTGTTATTTGTCACTCGCTATTCTTTATTTTTTTGGTGTGATATCTCATTGGTGACCAAAGTAGGATGGGCTTTTATCCAAAGTCTGGGGTGTTACTTTTGCAAAGTAGGTCTGTAGATTGGAGTCCCTGTCCGGCTAATTCAGAGCCAGTTCCTCATCTCTTACGGCTTGACCATTGGCAATATGGAAACTGTGCTTGCTGGAGCAAGCCTTGCCAGTTCTAAAGAGACTTACTAGGTTGGGTGTGACACTGTATTAAGCATTTGGGATTTGAATGCTGGAGAGGACTGAGCAGCTTGGCTTTGTCTGGGCATAGATAGCTACAGAAATTTGACTGCTAGAGGGATATAACCACAAGTGCTTACTGGCACTTGTAAAGCTTGTTAACTGTCCCCTTAGTATTTTACTTTAGACAGGCAGCAATAAAGGTGGCAGTTTAGCCGAGTGTTGTCTTGTGCATGTGACCAAACAGTGCAATGGTGGTGTTTCTCTACAGACAGTTGCTGGTTGCTAATGTGGTAGCTTAGTTGCTTAGTTTTTGGATTTGAAAGCAACCCATGCACTTAGAGACTCAGCCAGGCTGTGGGAGGTCTTCTTCAAATCTGAAGACTTCTGTTTCTATAGCATTATTTTTTCAATTTATTTGATAGTTGCTTAGTCAATGACATCCATTCTCTAACAGAGTTTGACCATAGACTCCTCATGGTGCCTGCTGTGCTGCAAGGAGTTAACCTGCAGATCTATCCATTTCTAAGATCAAGTGAGCAACTGAGTCATCCACCTATGTAAAATGGAAAATGAGATTTCATGTAAAACGTTGTACGTGTCTCATAACCTGTTTAAGAAGGGTAGGATGCATAGCTTTAGTATTTGGAGAATGTGAATTATCTTGCACGTTTTTACTAGTGCTATTTGTATCAGAAGTTCTTCTCTAAAGCAAGAATCTTCATTAAGTTTTCTCGTTTAGCTAAACTCCTGCATTGGTGTACGAGCAGTTGTGGAGAGGTTAGGGAGAATGTTTGTATTTTCAGCAGCATTGCTTTGCATGTCACAACAGTAGTTTGTTGTACCATAGCTTTTACCTTCAGCGTGGTGTTCTTCTGGCTACCTAACTTAATCCTTAGCTGGAGAATTTGTGGTGCTGGAGTTACAACCAGAAAACGCATGCCATACTCATTTTGGTGTAAAACAGTTGGCTATGGATTTCAGTCAAGAAAAAACAACAGATCTTACTCCTTCCCTTAGTCTGTGAAATACGAGTGGTTGCATTTGTACTGTTCCATGTCTTAACTTCAAGGAGTTATTTAAAATCCTCTGTTGCAGTTCTCCCTTTTAATTTTAAAAGGAAATATTTTAATCACTTCCATACATGTGCTAACTTGAAAGGGTAAAATCATTGCATCATCGTTTTATAGCATTTGGCAGAGATACTATTCTTGCTAATTTTATCCCAAATCATACCAACTTAAAGCACTTTTCATGCAATCTTGATTTTTCGGTACATTTTTTATACTTAATGCACAGTTTATGTGCTCTCTGTAAAGATTGAGAAGTCTAAATGACCTTGTCCCTGTTTGGATGCCCTTCATTTTATCTAGTACAGATTGTCAAATGTAATGTGGTGGCTTTTATGATAGAGTAGTCCCAAAAGCGATGGTTCTGTGAGAAAAATACATCAGGGTGACAGTGGCGTATGACAGAGAGAAGGAGCTGATTATAATATTTCATACTAAAAAATGCCAAATGGCCCCATTACAAATTCAATTTAAAAAAAAAAAAAAATAGTTGGTAGAGGGGGGAAACGCCTCTCCAGGAATTGTTTGTATTCATGAATTCAGTTTAGATTTGCTTCTTTTTTCTTTCCTGAATATTGCAGAAACTTTTGCAAAGAAACATAAATACTTGCTTTGAATAGTTCAGAAAGTAGCTACTGGTTTGTAGAAAGTGGGACATGACATTTTTCTGCTTATCTGACTGTAATAAAAACCCTGATGCTTTCAAGGTACAGAGGGCCTATACATAAAATCTGGCTCTGCTACATGGGTTTATTTTCTGTTTGCCCTGAAATTTACCATGGGTCGTTGTCCTTTCCCTTTCTTAGAAAGGAATTTTCTTAATGTCGCTTACTTAAAACCAGCCATAAAGATTTAGCAGTCTATATCCTGTGCAGTTTGGACTGCGTGTTGTTCAGCCAGACCTGGATGCTTTCTGTCCTTGCAATAAACAAAATCCAAGGCTGAAGTTCACTAAGTTTGCTATGCTGAGAAGTTGCTTTCTCTCAAATCTATTCTTACTTTCATTGCTTCTGAGTGAGGTAATGCGAGGTAATGCAGCTTTTTATACACACCGAATCTATGAGTTTTCATGGTTTTGATAGATTAATGACTCTGGGGAAGCTCTGCAGCATATTAATGCTTCAACAATATCTTTCGTTCTGTTCTGGTGTTGTAGTCCTGTTTAATTTTTGCAATGGTTTTATCTAATTTGAGGTATTTCTTTAACATAAACACTTTTTCATATGTAGAAGAAAATCGTGTGCCAAAGAGGAAGCGAGAATACTTTCATTTGAAGCAAAAAGGTGTTTCCACTGATCTAGTTTCCGTCCTGCATGGGAAACTAAAAACTGGTCATTTTGCTGTTCATATACTGCACCTTATGTACTTCCATTGTTAAACTTCCATTGTTAATGGGGTTTAAGAGTGAATAAATCTCAGGCACGGGTTAATTTAGTCAAGTGGTAGAATCTTTTACTGCATCTTTTACTGAGCATAACATACATTGCAGCAGATCTCTTAAAAGACATATGAGCACAGCTATTTGTATGAACTAGAAAACCATCTGTTCACAATT